>NC_140169.1:166851840-167034340 GCF_963971535.1 Notolepis coatsorum | reverse complement strand
ATAATAAGTATGCTAAGTGTTGCCAGACACAACTCGAGGCTTAAGAGCAAGCCTGTTGGTTATTCAAAGCAAACAACTTGGTGTGTCTGATTAGCCACAAACACCAAAGCAGTCAATTACATTAGTGTCATTTTACTTGCATCACAAAATTTAGGTAACACAACAAATTACATAATTATGAAAACCTCTAATTTACTGTATATTTGTCAAGTTAACAGTGAACCTTTTTAATGAGAGATTATTTCAGGGCTTGCCAACGCTCACTGACTGCAGTGACTGGATGCTTTCATAAAATTGCAACTAAGGCATTTGCATATATCCTCTCAATCAAATTAAGAAAAAAATGCATTTGTTCAGCTCAACTCACAACTTTATTCTGTTTAACAACATTCTGTTTAAAAATACAATAAGATGCAATCAATTTACAGAATAATAACAAAAACAAATAAAACCTTTTCCATAGAACAATCATTGGTTCAGGTCATATACTTCAAAAAGTGCTTTAAATACCAAAAAATAACTCAAACAATCACACATATCATTATAGGCCTGATAACGCAAAATGTGCAACTCTGAACCTTGCTTAGATAATACAATCCATATAGGCCTAAGATAAATGTGTATATTCTGGTTAAAAACAAGTAGGCCTGTACAAAATGAAATAAAAAACAAGGACACAATCATGACAAAATGGTTGTCATGTATAAAACATGCTTAATAATAATAATAACTTCGTTTTATATAGCAGACCTGTAGAACCCCCCACCCCACAACACGCATTTACACACACCAGTGTTTTAGACACACTTCTTTGTGTATTTAGCCCAGATCTCAGCTGAAACACTAAAATGACGTGCAGAGGATGTGGCAGGTAGTGGCTCCGGGATGACACATTTGATGTCGTCCAAGTAATACCACACTTTCTCTCCATCAAACCTCCGAGATGGAATGTAGAATTTTCAGGGCTGGGCGATATGGCCTTTAAATGATATCGTGATATTTTTTGGCCATATCACGATACACGATATATATCGCGATATTTTTGACATTTCCTCTAAAGCACTAAAAAATGCTTGATTTAACCCTTTGATGCATACAGTCACGCCAATATGATGATTATAATAAGTCCCTGCTAAATATGTTTCCATTATTAAACCATGAAGATGCTTTAAAAAATAATTAAATGAAAATGTACTAAGAGTAGTCTACTGACACACTAATAAAAAAAATTATTTACATCTAAGACAATTTATATAAAAACTATTGGGTGCCTAAGACTTTTGCACAGTACTGTGTTTTCTATCCACTTTAGCCAAACACACACACGCATATATATATATATATACACTACTGTGAGAAAACACACAAAGCCTTACAAAGGGATAATGACTTATAGCAGACTTAATGATTTTAGAATATTTCAGATAATGAAATGAAATGTTTATATCAGAGAGAGAGAGAGAGAGAGACCGCGACCGACCGACCGACCGACGTAACTGGAGGAAGGTATTCACGGTAACTTTAGATATTGATATGTATTCCGGTGACTTGTGAAAAGGAGAGGTTACCAGGAATACCATTACCATATAGGTATTCACAGTAACTTATATGTATTCCATTAATTAATTGAAGCTAACACATCATGGAGGCCCAGGCCGTTAGCTACAAGCTAACAACACATCATGGAGGCCCAGGCCGTTAGCTACAAGCTACACACACACCCCTACATGTGACCCCCCCTACATGTGACCCCCCCTCCCAGCTCCTGTATCTTGTCTCATCAGGGCAGAGAAAGTGCTGACGAGACAAAACAGAGCAGAGCTGATTGAGATCAATGAAGATACACTCTTATCTCACACACACACATTCTGTACATGCACACATACTGTACACACACATACTGTACATACATACTGTACACACATACTGTACACAGATACTGTACACACATATACTGTACACACACATACTGTACACACATACTGTACACACACACACACGCATACTGTACACACAAATATTGTACAAGCGCATACAGTGTACACCCACCCACCCACACACACATACAGTACACACACACACTAGGGGCATGGTGACCAGGAATACCTGTTTTTTCCAAAATTCTGTTCAAATGCCATCTTGGAATAACAAAACAACGATTGTGTGCAGACAATTGAAAATGTTGGGTTCCTTTCCACTTTCTTGAATATAGAAAAAATTCAAATACTTGTTCTAGAACTGTATTTTTTGCACTTGTTTGTTAAGTTACTGGGAATACCCTTTCCTTGTTTTTGCTCATTTTAACAGACAAAACACAACACATTCTAGTAATTCTGGTTTACACCTAACCCTTATTATTGCTGTTATGATTTCCAAAAATAAAATCTCACCAATCTTTAGTAAAATAGGAGATTTGAGTGTTTATCTGGAATTGTGAGGATAGGTATTCGCGGTAACCTGGGATCTGATTTGATTTGATTTGATTTTATTGATGGATTAAAAACACACAACAAGGATCCAAAGGATAACATGAGAAAGAGTAAAACCCTTATTTCCGTCATGGTCCCAGGGCTGTTAGGCCACAACAAAATACACGACAATAACACAACACTCATACATTTAAAACATTATAAGACTAACCTATCGCTAAAATTGTATACCCCACAATAACTAAAAACTGATTGGAAACCCATTCAAACTATAGGGGGCTATTCTTCTATTCTGTCCATGAGCCACTTCCTGACGCTTCTCTTGAAGCTGTGGAGGCTCAAGCTCTGCTTGATGGGGAGAGGCAGCTTGTTCCAATCCTGGGCTCCAGAGAAAGTAAGGGAGCATTGGCCCAGTTTCGATCGGAAAGAAGCAGGCTTCAGGTTTGCTATGCTTGCTCTAGTTCTGTGGTTGTGGGATTCGTTGACCGGGGTGAAGTAGTTTTGGAGGTATCTAGGGGACCTTTGGTTTATAATATTGTGCACTATGTTCAGTCTGAGCTGGGTAACTCTGGCCTCTATAGGAAGCCAGTTTAGCTCCTGGAAGTGGCTCCTCCCTATGTGGGTGCGAGGGCCAAGACCCATTACTACCCTTACTAGCTTATTTTGGGAAACCTGAAGCTTCTTTTTTATGTTCACTGACAGGCCCTCGAACCACGATACGCTACCATAGTCAAAGTGGCAGAGGACTAGGCTATTTGCTAATAGCCTGAGGCTATCTCTGCCAAGGAGGTTGGCTTTCCTAGCTAGGTACCTGGTGCGGGCGTTGACCTTGCCCAGTACTTGGGAGGCCATAGCCTCCCCATCTAGGCTCCCGTCTATCATACAGCCTAGATACTTCGCTTTTTTTTGCTGTTTTAGGGTTACAGCTCCTAGCTGGATATTAAACTCCTGTGCTTTCCTGAGCTTGGGCTTGGAGGCTAATAGTACTGCCTCTGTTTTACCTAGGTGAAGAGAAAGCCTGTTGTCCGAAAGCCACCTGCTGACCCCTGCAATTTCTTCACCTAGCATCTGTTCTAGTGTGTTCTGATCCTTGTGTGAGACTAGCAGGGCTGAGTCGTCTGCAAATAAAAACAAGTTACATGAGCATGCTGCTGACATGTCATTTATGTACAGTAAAAAAAGGAGAGGTCCTAGGCAGCACGCTTCCTTGTGGGACCCCACATACAATGGGCTTGGCCTCTGACATAGGGTGCAGCGGGTTGAGGTCAGTGGCACTATCAGCAAGGTAGGAAGAGAACCATCTGACCACTGTCTCAGACATACCCAAGGCCTTAAGCTTGGAGAGCAGTATGTCATGGTTCACTGTGTCGAAAGCCTTCTGTAGGTCTAGAAGAACTAGCCCACACAGCTTACCTGAATCTATCTCCCTCCTGATACTGTCTGTAAGATAAAGAAGACATGTTTCAGTAGAGTAAGACTTCCTAAAGCCGGATTGGAGGTCGTACAGGAGGTCATGGCTGCTTGCATATTCCTGGACTTGTTCATGGACTATCTTCTCTAGGACTTTGGATAACACACTTAAAATTGAGACTGGTCTATAATTGCTGGGGTCAGATTTGCTCCCTATTCATCAATCAATATGTGAAACGTAATTATCTCCTAAAATAATTGGCCACAAAAGACTAAACTCATTTTGGTTGTTCATTGGGGTGCCAAGATCATGCCCAAAACATATCATGCATCTGCCATGAAAATTAAGCCTTTTTTGTTTGTTATCAATTGAAGGCCATGAACTATGTTGACTTATATCCCATACCCGGATTTTTCCTTCAGATTCAGCTAAATTTGAATTCTCTTGAGATAACTCGGGGAGAACTATGGTATTATGTTACATGATGATGATATCCCTACAAAACAACCAAAACATTTTAATTCTCTCTTAAATGGGAGGAGATAGTGAATTGGTATTCCCGGTAACTTAGGTCAACTTTAGAGGTCCGCCATCCCTCATTACATGATTTTTTTTTAAAGGTGAATTATTTGGCATCTATAACAATCATTCTTGACATGAGAAAAGATTTTAATGTTGTTCGTATAACGTCCTGGGTTATATGGCTTAGAAATGGGGCAGGTTACCGGGAATACATGCGTTACCCATATATAGAGAGAGAGAGAGGGTTGAATTGGACGAGACAAATTTGGGATGGGAGAAAATAGAAAAATGGGAGAAAAAGTGGATATAAAAAAAATAAAAAAATATAATTATTATTTTATTTTAAATGTTTAATTAAAAACGAAGTTTCGAACGTCCGTTCAAAAAACCCTGACGAAGTTTGAATCACTTTATTCAAATTGAAGATTTAGTTTGAGGATAAAAAAAAAGAAAAAAAAGATCTATTAAAAAAAAATACATTTTTAATTCATTTTTTAAAATTAAAAACGAAGGTTCGAACGTCCGTTCGAAGAACCCTGACGAAGTTTGAAACCCAAAAACAGGCTTCGGAGCAGCCTTACCAAACATTATTTATATTATTCAAATGGGTCTCAAACATGTTCCGTTGTGATGTCACAGTATGAGTCATAATAGAACATTCTAGAACATTTGTGATGTCACAGTATGTTGTCATAGCACATTCTAGAACATTTGTGATGTCACAGTATGATGTCATAATAGCACATTCTAGAACATTTGTGATGTCACAGTATGATGTCATTCTAGACATTTGTGAGTCACAGTATGATGTCATACTAGCACATTCTAGAACATTTGTGATGTCACAGTATGATGTCATAATCAAACATTCTAGAACATTTGTGATGTCACAGTATGATGTCATAATCAAACATTCTAGAATATTTGTGATGTCACAGTATGATGTCATAATCAAACATTCTAGAACATTTGTGATGTCACAGTATGATGTCATAATAGAACATTCTAGAACATTTGTGATGTCACAGTATGATGTCATAATAGCACATTCTAGAACATTTGTGATGTCACAGTATGATGCCATAATAGAACATTCTAGAACATTTGTGATGTCACAGTATGATGTCATAATATCACATTCTAGAACATTTGTGATGTCACAGTATGATGTCATAATAGAACATTCTAGAACATTTGTGATGTCACTGTATGATGTCATAATCAAACATTCTAGAACATTTGTGATGTCACAGTATGATGTCATAATCAAACATTCTAGAACATTTGTGATGTCACAGTATGATGTCATAATCAAACATTCTAGAACATTTGTGATGTCACAGTATGATGTCATAATAGAACATTCTAGAACATTTGTGATGTCACAGTATGATGTCATAATAGCACATTCTAGAACATTTGTGATGTCACAGTATGATGTCATTCTAGACATTTGTGAGTCACAGTATGATGTCATAATAGCACATTCTAGAACATTTGTGATGTCACAGTATGATGTCATAATCAAACATTCTAGAACATTTGTGATGTCACAGTATGATGTCATAATCAAACATTCTAGAACATTTGTGATGTCACAGTATGATGTCATAATCAAACATTCTAGAACATTTGTGATGTCACACTATGATGTCATAATAGAACATTCTAGAACATTTGTGATGTCACAGTATATCATCATATCACAGTCTAGAACATTTGTGATGTCACAGTATGATGTCATAATAGAACATTCTAGAACATTTGTGATGTCACAGTATGATGTCATAATCAAACATTCTAGAACATTTGTGATGGCACAGTATGATGTCATAATAGAACATTCTAGAAAATTTGTGATGTCACAGTATGATGTCATAATAGAACATTCTAGAACATTTGTGATGTTACAGTATGATAATGTGCATCTTGCGACAGGACTGAACAGGACTGAACAGATAGACTAAACAACATATACTGAAACCTGCATTTCTCAACCAAGGTGTGGAAAGGTGAGTGTCCACAACGGCTAGCTAGCTGTTCTAATTGAATACTGAATGTTAATATTGAATCAGACAATATTGAATACTGAATGTTAATATTGAATTGGACAATATTGAATATTGAATGTTAATATTGAATCAGACAATATTGAATACTGAATGTTAATATTGAATCAGACAATATTGAATACTGAATGTTAATATCAGACCATATTGAATACTGAATGTTAATTCAGGTTGACAGTTGACATCATTTGACAGTTGACAGGGGGCTGGAAAGTTGATTTAATAAAAGAAAAAAGACTAATTTAATCAAATTAATCACTTTATTCAAATTGAGGATTTAGTTTGAGGATAACAAAAAATAAAAATAATTTATAAAAAATAAATGAGAATAATTTTTTTAATTTAAAGTTTTTAATTACAAACAAAGGTTAGAACGTCCATTCGAAAAACCCTGACGAAGTTTGAATCACTTTATTCAAATTGAGGATTTAGTTTGAGAAAAAAAAAATTATAGAAAAAAACATAAAATTTTAATTTTTTCATTAAAAACGAAGGTTCGGGTTCGAAGAATGCTAACGACGTTTGAATCCCAAAAACAGACTTCGGGGACAGCCTTACCAAACATTATTTATATTATTCAAATGGAACGCAAACATGTTCCGTTGTGATGTCACAGTATCATGTCATAATAGAACATTCTAGAACATTTGTGATGTCACACTATGATGTCAGTGATAAAAATAAACATGTGGATGTTAGCTAGCTAACATTACCATGCAATGCATCATCTCCCCTGTCAAAAGCCCAATGTTAAATCTGCCAAGAAACAAATAAATAATTTAACCCTTGTGTCTGAAAACTAAAGTGTTATACTCTTACCATGTTAGGGGACTAAATTGAAAAACGCCATAAAAAGATTATATTATGTTGAAATAATTTCCCACTTTCTTATATTTTATTCAACTTCAGATTAAAAATGAAATACTCCCACTTTTCTGAAAGGAGTTGTTAAATCTGACATTACAAAAAACAATATGTGGTGGTTATGATTGGGGCTGAAGTTAAATAAACAATTTATGAAAGAGAAAAAATAAGAATCTGATCAGACACAAGGGTTAAGTTGTTGTTCCCTTTCTAATTTCCTCAAAAACATATAGTCTAGTTAATGTGATCAATATTATTTGACAATTGATGCTTTTTGTTGGAAATTTCAGTCAGTGAGCTCATACTTTGAGCTCATTTTATAGTTAAAATTATTGAGACAACGCAATCTTCTGTCTTCGTTGTGCATGCATGCGTGTGCTCACCACACGCGATACATGTGTCACTATTCTGGCAGTGGCTACTGTTATTATAGTATTGTAATTAAAGGTCTGTTATTTAATGTTTGTGTAAAGGGCTATTTTAACTGTTGATGGGTAGTGCATCAGTAAAGTGAATATGGTATTGTGCTCTTGCTCTGTTTGAATAGGTGGAGAGAGTGGTTAACTGTATTATAATAGTAAATAGAAAAATATGTTGTGCTCTTGCTTTTTTCTTTTTGAAAGTGGAGAGAGTACCATTGCTAGTGCAACAACAGTTTTATTTGAGGTTCATAACAGTACATTGTACTAAGCAATTGTTGGCTCATTAGTTTGTGATTCACATGCACTGCAACTCGAGTTGGACCAAGCCGTTTTTTTTATTTATTTTTTTTATCCACTTTTTCTCTGTGGCGAGGAGTAACGCGTGGGAGGCTCACGCTGCCCCCGTTACTTCCTGATTCTGCTGTACAGACGCACCAACCGACCTGTAGGAGTCGCTGTCCACAACGTCCGATCCCCACCGGCTTTCCCACCCCCTAATACTGCCAATTGTATTAGTATGAACGACCAGCCAAGCCGGAAGCAAGCCGAGAGCTGGGCTCGAACCCAGCATCTCCTGCGTTAGTGGCGAGCGCCTTGCCCACTGCGCCACTTAGCCGCCCTCAAGCCGGTCGTTTTGATACCTTACACTTGTGTGTGGTGTGAAAGCTCTGGCAGGAGTTACTGGACAAAAATCGGCAGAATAAATAATAAATAAATAGTATAGATTACAATAGTGTGGGTGGTCACCTCACTGTAATCAATGTGGACGGCCACCTCTTTCTCAGTAAGGCTCTCCTTGAGTGACTTCAGCCTCTGGAACTGGTGCTGGATGTTATACACATGAATGGCCAGTATATTTACATGGTCCTGAGTGAGGTCAACAAGTTTGTCGATAGATGTGTGTGTCTTTTCCAGTCCATGTGTTTTTGACATTCGTCTCCTCCAGTGCACCATCTTTTCCCTTTTTTGTGATTTACCTGTCCGGGTAACCCACTGGTCCCAGGACATTATGTTTCTTGGTTGATGGATCAATAGTTGTAGGGAAGGTTTTGCCTTGGCATTGAATGCACCTTCTGTACATGCATTCCATATCACTTGAGCTGCAGACACAGGACTCAACTATTTCAGTTGTGGATGGTGTGGCAACAATCCCACGCTGGTGAAGCTTCTTGATTTTGAATTGGAAATTCTCTTGGATTTTGCAGGCACAGGTTTCTCTTTGGGAAACATTGGGTCTCACGGTCCAAAAGGGCTTCAGTCTGCAGAACTGAGCCCTTGAGAGTTTGTAGCGAAGATGCTGACTGAAACATTTAACATGTAGTCTCTCCATCATCTCTGTCAGTCAGTGCCCTCTTCCTGAACACTTGTCCTTTCTTGCAGACTTCCCCTGTTTGCCATTGATGACTGTTGAGTTGTCATCCTGGTGCAAGAAACGACTCACAACATGTCCCATCAATCGTCTCTGGCTGTTGTTGGGCAGGGTCTTGGGCTCTCTCCGGTGGGTGGCTCTCTTCTCAATGGTGCCTATCAAAGGTGCTGGTCCTTTTTTGTTTTTTCTTGTAGCCTCCTAAGCTGCTTCGTTAGTTTTTCGGGACTGGATTTCCAGTTGATCTTTTGTCGCCCTCAGTTTTGACCTCAGTGAGGTTATGGTTGCCTTCCTTTTTCTTCCTGCTTTGGGGGTGGAGGTCTGCTCTGATGTTGGGCAGTTCAAAGGTGGCTCGGGAGGGCTTGGTACTACCTGGACATCCTGCATCCTCCTTTTTCTTCTTGCTTTGGGGGTGGACGTCTGCTCTGGTGTTGGGCAGTTTGATGGCAGTTCTGGGGGGCTTGGTGGTACCGGTAGGCCTCCATCTTGCTCCGGTACCTGTGCGGCATCTGGCTCATTGATGGAGGGAGGGGTCAAATCCAAGATGGCATTCAGTGTTTTCTTTTTAGCATAATGCCTGTTTGAATTTTCTCTCCATTGTTGTTGTTTCCTTTCATATTGTTTGGAGGTAAGATCTATCATTTTCTTGATCTTACCATTTTCCTTTCATTTTTGATATCTAGAAATGGAAAGGAAGCATACCATAAAATTAGGAAAAACATATATGGACAGACCCTACGCTAGTGTGTGCATATGTGTCCTACAGTAGGGGGGGGGGGGGGTGTGCGTGTGTGTGTGTGTGTGTGTGTGTGTCCTACAGTAGGGACTGAATGGCTTTCAAAGTGCGAGTGTGTACACATCCTCTAGTAAGGGCCAGAAAGCTGGGCATCCTATCAACTAAATGGCTTCCTATAAACTAGCATGTTTGCTAATGACTGTACCATTTCCAACCCCCCAAACCTCTCTCTCTCCTTCCTTCTGTACTCGTCCAGCAGGTCAGGGTTGTTGTAAACCTTTTCTCTGAATTTTGCTAGCCTTTGCTAACGCTTTCTTTTTCTCAGTGGCTGACTGTCTGCAATGAAACAGGAAAGTTAGTAAATTACATCAAAATGAACTGTTGATGATACACATTTTATTATTACTATGTAATTACAACCTTATGAACACTTAATGTTGAAGTGTTACCAACTATTACTATTTAATGACAGTTATGTGATGTGTTACCAAATTCTCATTGCCGAAAGAGAAGTTCTCATTACCGAAACACCCATTAAAATGTTGCGGTATATGAGAAGTGTGTTGCGGAGGATGAGAGGAGTTAGCATTTTTAGCTAACAATGGAGAAGCTATGATGACATCAGCAAAAAAAATTCATGGTACATGTTAGGATGTATTAACCTTTGTATTGATCAAATATTGATGATCAAATCTTTTTTCAAACAAGTAATACTTCATGTTTCAGTAATGAGAATCAATTTTGTCATGTACAAGGGCTGAAGCAGGAAGTTAGAACTTTTAAGTGTTAACCATTGAGGTGACTTCACTTACCTTGTAGCCATCTTCTAGCTTGTCTTCTTTGTGATGTATCATGGGACAATAAAATTTTATTAAAAAAGTACTGTAGTCTTAACAGGAAGGTGAAAACTGTTGCAGAGAATGAGAACTGCATCCATGGATATAGTCCAGTTAGACCGTGCTCGCAAGTTCTCACACTGGGTGCTGCAATCCCATAAAGTTCAGTATATCAAAAAGCATCCATGGACATTATGTTTTCCACAAAAAAATCATTAATTTGTAAATTTAATTGTATAATTCATCAGAATTTCCTTGATGACACAAATAAATAAACAATATTAATAAAGTTTTAGAGAAACATTTTGAGTTTATTAAATATAAAATTAAGTCAATGGTCCATAGAAATCAATGTGGACGCATTGCGCTAATGAGAATTTAAGCACAAAATGTACTAAAATATTAAAATAATTAATTATGAGTAAACAACTCATTGTACAAGAAAGAGCAAATTTGTATCTTTAATATTATGTTTTGTTTACTTGAATAAATGGTAACCTTTATTTAGAAAAGATCACGGTCATGGTAAATCATTGATTTCATTGAGAATTTGCGCTATATAAGTGCAGTCTATTTACTAGTATTTATTATAATTATATAATATACCATTTATTATATAGGTTTATATAAACAGGACTGCACCAATGTGCAACAGCAATAACAAGACAAGACACCATGTTGGGCAGAATTTCAGTGTAAGCCTCATATCAACCAGCTTTATCATGCTTTATTAACAAAGACATATTAGCAGGTGGATTGACTTTAATTTGACTCTTGAATGAGAACAAACATTTGCCATCAAGTCTCACTGTGGGTTGAAAGGGTAGCCATGGGGGCTGGTGGAGAGCCCCCAGGCAGGTGCATCGAGGGGACTTCCCGTCAGTCAACCCCCTCTGCTTTACATTTATTGGTGGATTATGGTTTCCTTCCTCAATTAGTGAGAGTGTCCACACCTGGTTCCATTAATGTTGTCTTTACAATACTTCCCCTGCCACTGAACTGGTGGGCTAATGAATTGCCTGCTCTCATTAGGCTTTGCATGTGTATACACACACACACACACACACTCACACTCACACTCGCACTCGCACTCGCACTCGCACTCACACAGACACACACAGTGTCTGTTCTATTTACTACTGTCTGTTTGTACAGAGGCTGAACGTCTAGTCTAGTACTCCTATCATGTCTTGAAAGGGTATGTGCAGATGGGTTGTATATTATATTGAACTATATTTGCAGTATATACTATTATATATTATGGTACTATATTATATTGTATATATCATGTACTATATATCTCATATCACATTATATATGTGCTGTATACACTATAATGTACTATATACTATTATATACTGCAGGTATACTATACTGTAATGTGTACTATATGTGTGTACTGTAATGTGTACTATATGTATGTACTATGTATGTATGTAAATTAAAAAAAAAAGTTAAGTCTTCAGGGGTAGGGCCCGACAAGCCTAGTGCTTCTCCCTAGCCTAGCCCTTTTCGGACAATTGGACAATGCTGCAATAGCAGCTGGTAAAACGTTGGTGATTTATGGAATGACCGTTGTTACTGTATGTGTCCAAAGCCCGAAATAAAAAAGAACTGAACTGAACTGAACTGAACTGAATGATATGATAAATGGAGATTCTCTTCTTCAACCTGCAACCTGAATCTCGCTTCCTTCCAAGAGCCGGGGCCACTTTTTATGGGCCCATAACCTCATGCCCAGCAGGGGAACAGAAGCCAGAGGAGAGGTGCAGTGGTAATACACTGGGAGAGTCGGTGGCTTTGACAGAACTCGCACTGACAGTTGCTACGCCACTGCGGAAAGTAAACCTCGGAATCGAGTTTCCCTGCTAGCACGGAGTTCTCTGTTGGAAACTGGGGGATTCGGGGGGGGGGGGGGGGGGGGGGGGGGGTGCTCCCCTTAAAATGTCGGAGCATGTCCCCTGTTCTTTTGTAGGGAACTATCGCAATGAATCTAAGCCTCTCATCGCCTTAACATTCCGAAGCTCCTATCTTGGAGATGCTCCTGCTTGGCTGCGCCAACCGGGCCTCTCTTGTTAAAACTGAAGGCTTTGAGAAAACTGATTACTGCCAGGCCATGAAAGGCAAACACTCCCTTTTATCCATTTTTATGGCTTGCCGTAGATGATTTATCTGTGCTCCTCCGGGGGCCACGTTTCAGATGTTTTTTGCTCTAAGCTGTGCGGTAATGGGGATTAGTCATAGGCGGAGTTTGAACTTGACGCCAGGGGGTGCGACTGCTTGGCGAACTTTATTTTATTATTTTAGCGTTTTTACAATGCCCTAACCCCTAATTTTTTATTTTATTTAGGTAGTACAGCAGCACACACACACACTCACACACACAGCACTACGGGGGATCATTTTTAACTGACTTACTCTTAATCATTGACAAAGTGACAAAGATAAAGAAGGAAATACTAAAATAAAAAGACCACAACAAGTATATTGCTGCTCCACTAGACCACTTTACTGTACCAAACATGACATACAAAAATAACAAAATACTGTGCAACACTCTGCCAAGCGCACAGCCGCGCACACGTATGCATACAGTAGGTTGTCAAAGGCTGTACAAACAAAAGTTCACATTTTCTAATAACAGCATTATTAGACATGCCAATCCAACGAAAGATGTGCTGGTCGCGCTGGAGAAAAGAAAAGAAAAAGATGTTGCGTTTGTCTTTTAGTGTTATTTGTTATTCTAAGATGCTAATTCATCTGTATCTGGATAACCAATGAACGGATTCTGTCGGGGCAGGTAGCGTTATTTCGGGGAAATTGATATCTATAGTCTGGTATATTTTTCGTCCATGAAAAATGGAGGCTCTAATTATTATTATTCATAGAGACTCTCGAGCAATAATAATTATTACAGCCTCCATTTTTCGTGGATGAAAAATATACCAGACTATAGATATCAATGTTCCCGAAATAACGCTACCTGCCTCGACAAAATCCGTGCATTGGTTATCCAGATACATTAATTATCATCTCAGAATAAGTGGCTTTGTACAAGCGTTACAATGTACTATCGTGCGGGGCATGCTGCTGCTGCTGCGAATGGTGGTGCTTGGCCGCGCGTTAACCCTTTCACTGCCACACTACAGAAGGTTCGCCTTATAATGTGACATGATTACTACTATAAAATGAATGTATTGTAAAACAAAACATAATAGAATTCAGATTTGTTTCTCACAATTATTATAATTTTATTAAAATAAAAATAATCTTGATTTTTTATTTTTATTTTTAAAGGCAATTTCACCCCCGGCCACCAGGGGGTGCAATGCACCCCCTGCACCCCCATAAACTCCGCCCATGGGATTAGTCCTGTCTCGGGGATCAGTGGTGGGAATGATCGTTTGGTAAGAGAGCAGAAGAACGCGTCGTGTGCGTGTCTCTCAGACTGCCAGGGACCGACGCGAATTGGACTCGACCCCGAGTTATGTATCGATAGTCTTTTAATTGGCCTATCTAAAACACCCCGCCCCCATTTTCTCGATCGTCCAATCGCAACTGTTGCTTCCCTCAGACAAAATTTGTTAAAATTTGCCCCCGGAAATATTGTTTTGCCGTTTTGACAATAGGAAACATATCGTGACATCATATTTTTGATCATATCGTCCAGACTCATGTTGAGCTTCATTTATTCTCCTGTTGCTGCCTGGCTGGAGGCTCAGACAAAGACCGGGAGAGCCATAACAAGGACTTGGTGTGCCACCCAGCACCTCCCTGTAGTCCAGCTGTGCCTTGTCTGGGGTCGCTTGTGACAACAATGACCCCCCCTTCCCCCCTCACACACACACACACACGCACACGCACACACACACAGACACACTGTCATGACTTTACCAGCTCTAGCCCTGGCCCAGCCCTAGTACCCATACCCACCCCTCCAGATTGCGTGTCTGCTGTCGATCCAATCATTTAATCCCTGCACATTAACTTGCCTCGTCCAGGCCTGTGCTATCTGACCACTCAAATCGCTGTCAGCAGCAGACTGCTCCATCGATGGTGATATAGGCTAAATACATTTTAAAAGGAAAACACTAATGTTCTACATTGACAATATTAAGGCAATACAAAAATAGTATTCAATCAAAACCACATGGAACAAAACGGCAAAAGAGATGTACTGTAATTATAACTAATTAGAGAAACCAAACCAAGAACAATTATAATCAAGAGCTTATTATTATAATCAAGAAAAAGTGTTTTCAAAATAGACTTGAAAGAAAGAAGACAAGCTGCCTTTGTAAGCAGTCTACATCTATAGGGGGGCATAATTGAAAAAGCCTAATTATGTTTCAGTTTTCAACTTTTCAGTCTAGTCCAGTCTTTGTAACTGTTTAGTACAGAGACGGTACTCGTTTTCTAGTAAGATGTTGTGGGTGATTGGTTAAAAATGACCAATCTGTAGAATACAGAAGACTGAATAACTGTCTGAAGATAAGCGTGGCCTTTGTTGTTTGGTGGTATATAAAGTAGTAGACTATGTTTGCACTCCATGCCAGTGGCCGTTTCTGCTGATCTAAGAATGGGGAGGTCGGCAGGAGAGACAATGGGGGAGGATGAGAGTGCGTTGGCCTCACTCGTCGTGGCCCCTCTGTTACAACACTAGACACAGGGTTTTGTGGTACAGCAAAGCCCCTGTATCCAGGCCCTGAATGTGCTCTAGGCCTCTCTTTTATCTCCAGCCCTATAGCTCCGGGATTACTGTCCCGTGGGGAGACGGGGGGGGGGCAACGCTAGGGAGAGAAAACTGCCACCCCTAGCAGTGTCTTTGTCTGCACGTACTCCCCAACATCCCCAAAATATCACACGGCTACACAAGCACCTGGAATAAGTTAAGGCACGAGTCCGTTTCCTAGTTGTTCCAGGTTGTTTTCAGAGGATGTTTGAGTGAGTCAGAGTTGGGGGGGGGGGGGGTGTTCCCCTTTTTGATTTGAAGATTCAGGAGCAGAGTGAGTGACCCCCCCCCCCCCCCCCCCCCAGTCCAGCGGACACTCCGAGGTCTGGAGCAAAGTTCTTTCCGTTACATAATCCCCCAGTGGAATCTCGGGTGCACAGTGTGCAGAAGTTGAACAGGCAGCCCGTAGCCAATCGGAAGGTCCCGTTCCTCCCGTGGACTCTAAACCACTGCTGAACAAACATGTCCTCCCCCGAGCTGGTTTATTTGCACTGGCTAAGTTTAGCACTGTTTGTTGTCGGCTGATCAGAGAGCTCCTTTGGAGACTTGGCCGTTAGGATTATAAATGGACACAAAGCACTTCAGTGTAGGGAAAACCTTTGAACCAGATTGTTAAAGTATCTAGCCCCCTTCCCCCCAGGGGCACAGGGATGTACTGTACATACGATGTAGCGTTATGTTTTAGTTTTTTTTAGGGATGTTCGATATTGGCTTTTTTACCGATATACCGATATTGTCCAACTCTTAATTTCCGATACCGATATCAACCAATACCGATATATGCAGGGGGTCCCCCCCCCCCCAAAAAACAGAATAATTTCAGGTAATTAAGTAAGGGATAATGTATAGCTACGAGGTCATTGTCGCAAAATAATTGACCGACACAGAGTTTAAAATACCGAGCCGCCTCGGCGAGGTGTTTTAAACGTCAGTGAAGGTCAATTATTTTGCGATGATGACCAAGTATAGCTATACATTATCCTGCTTATTACATGGCTAACTTACTAACAATATACAGGTCTAATTCATTTTACAAAATCGACAAGACGAGATCAAATGCAGACGCAGTTGTTCTGTGGCTCTGTCAGCCCAAATAAAGTGATTATTATTATCGCCGGCAGCCCGGCAGGTGTGTCTAATTGCACTGAAACAGTGTGTGTCAGTGGGGCTTGATTGCGAACAGCTGCGCACAGCGGTCATTATTGTTCCACAGAGGTCCGTTATCGAGTAATATCGGACCTCTGACGAGCGCTATTGACCAATCACAAGCAAGCATTTCGGTGAATGTGAAAACGCCATGTAATAACATTACTTATTACATGGCGTTTTAACATTCGCCGAAATGCTTGATTGTGATTGGTCAATAGCCCCCGACAGCGGTGAATTATTTTTCGATAACCACCGGTGATTATTGTTTTTCGCAGCTGGAGTAATCAAGCCCCACTGACACACACTGTTTCAGTGCAATCAGACACACCTGCCGGGCTGCCGTAAAATGAATTAGGTATATTGTTAGTAAGTTAGCCATGTAATAAGCGGGATAATGTATAGCTATACTCGGTCATCATCGCAAAATAATTGACCTTCACTGACGTTTAAAACACCTCGCCGAGGCGGCTCGGTATTTTAAACTCCGTGTCGGTCAATTATTTTGCCACAATGACCTCGTAAGGGATACATTATCCCTTACATATCTCTTGTCGTGGAATTAACACAACATTATGCATACTTTTGACAATAAATAAAATAAGAATTAGTTCTTACTTGCTTGCTAAGTAAAGGTTAAATAAATGTAAAAAATTTATAAATTATAATTTTTTTTAAACCGATACCGATATTTTCCGATATTACATTTTAATGCCAATATCGGCCGATAATATCGGACATCCCTAGTTTTTTTTGCAAAGCACCCGCAAATGTGTCACTTACTCACTGTTTGCCACTCTGCCCCTAGTGGCAATTTACAGGCATGGCCCTTTGACACATGTTCAGAGAATCTTCCCTCAGTCACGCTTCACATCTAATGACACTGTTCTCCCTTCCTCTCTCTCTTTGCACAGGGGGGGACATCAACAGCCAAGATGGAGGTGAAGACATCACTTCTGGACAACATGATCGGGGTGGGAGACATGGTTCTCCTGGAGCCCCTCACCGAAGACTCTTTCATCGAGAACCTTAAGAACCGCTTCGACCACAACGAGATCTACGTGAGTAGTACCCCCCTATACTATAAGGGTTATGTTCAAATAAATGTTACAGTATGAATGAATGGCATGCATTTCTGTGGCGCTTTTCAAGTACTCGTACCGCACTTTTTCTTTTTTTTTTCTTTTTATTGATTTTCACAATGTGGTCCATACAAACAATATCTTGACTTCGCCTTCATTTATCTCAGCCTTCTGCAGTACAAATTGCATCAATTGTTAATAATTCTTCTTACTTAACTTAAAAGTTGCGGTGCAGAAGTCTCAGTACATACATGAGGACCCATGCAGTCAATATAATCCTATACTTTTTTTTTAGACAAACAAAAACAATAATAAAAAATAACGGATAACAAAATAATATGTTATGGTACATCTCCAATACATCAGCATCTACCATAAAGCAAACAAATAACAAAATAATATGTTGGGGTCACGGGTGCATCTTCCTGATACTCTAACTCTACTCCCTTTACACAAGGTTCACTTAACAATTATCCCGAATGGTCATTTCTGTATACCTTAAACAAATGAAGATCGTAACGGTGTAATGTACATTATCCATCTTTCCCATTTCTTCCGAAACGTATCCTGTTGCAACCTAAAAGAAAAAGTAATTCTTTCCATCTTAAAAATATCATAAATAATATCAATCCAATCATCCACTGTAGGAATTTCTGTGGTTAACCACTTTCTAGTAATGGCTTTCCTGCTAGCCGTGCTTAATATCTGAAATATATATCTATCCCCATTTTCTGATGGCCTGGCGCCCAAATATAGACTCTCCAACTCTCCGCACTTTCAGTGGAGTGTCCTGCATACTTTTCCCATTGACTTGACTGTGTGTGCTTAACCACGTCTCATGTTGGTGTAACACATTTTGTTTTCCGCCACCCCTCTGGGTTTAATCCCATCTTCTTTAAGAGGAACAGGAACTTGTCCCCGAGGAGACTTGCATATAGGTTCTCTACATAGCTCCATTGTTCCTCCCATTCACTCTCACTCATGTCGGCCTGGCCTCAGAAAAGACACAGGCGCGGATACAGCGACCGCAACGACCGACCAATCAATAAATCACATCACAGAGGAATGTAGACGATGCCTTATTAAATGAGGCAGAACATCACAAGCTTGAGGGATGAGATCCACTGTGGCTGGCTGTCTGTTTTCCTGGTGGGGGGTGGGTTCCTGGTGAACTGAGACATCCCTGGGATCAGTGCTTCGGCTCTGGGCTTTGTGCTGTGGCACTCCCTCACCCCACGCCGGTCTGTGCTCTTGTGGGTCAGCCGCTCCAGACATCATGCCGGATGATTACAGCTCTTCTCTGGTTGCCCGTTAGCTGACGAGGGCCCCCAGGGCCCAGGGAATGATGTCACCACGCAGAGTTGCGATTGATTCGCTGGATATTCCGCCCGGGCCGCGTGGAGCAAGGGGGAATGCGTGCCGCCTCGATGCCTGTGGATGCCCTAAAAATTTCTCTTGTCAGAAGCTATAAGCTTGAAGACTATATGCACCTCCGGTGTGTGGGCGCTGACCCAGAACCAGGCCCAAGGAACACACACACACCGATGCTTCCTCAACGGTTAGTGTTTAGACGTTCCTCACATGTACCCTGTAATATCTGCGTTGGTTTCTCAAACGATGCACCGTCAGCACAGCAGCATGCACAAGAACTGACACACGGCTGTAATTACTGGTGGTTTTGAAGTGGAATAGCAAAGTGGCCTCCTAAGGGCAAGGTAGAACAGCACATGGTTGTGTTTATTCCCCAATGGGACGGTTTGGGTGGCATGATGTGCCGCACCTCAAAATGGTGACTAGACAGCCGGAGCGTCCCCTTCGCTGGAGCCTGTATTTATCCAGTTAAATCTGCGGCACGGAACAGAGTATCTTCCCCTCTTCAGGAATCACTCCACGGAACACCCCCCCCCCCCCTATATCACATGCCGCCCAGCAGAAGACGGCATGGCTTTGTTTTTCCTGAGGGGAATATATATGATAAGTGCATGGAAAGAATTAAGTCCCAATCTGTCCCTTTCTGCCCCTATCTTTGTCTGTTGCACCTCTGCTCACAATCCGCCTTCACCTATTTCGTGAGCAAGCAATATCGGAGGAGATGAAATCTCTGTACCGGCGTGGCATCTCCCACGACGAGTGTCGCTGAATCTGAAACAGCAAGCAGAGCCCTCATATTTGACGCTAGCTCTAGATCCAAGATAACTATTAAGTCTGGATTGTGAGTTTTTGCTATGAGGAAGTCTGTGTTTTTCTTTTCCTTTTGCAGCTAGTAATTACAAGTTCTGTACGACAAGTCATCAGGAAGGGTACAACTCTATCAGCGGAGTAACAATGTTCATCAAAGTGTTGCGTGCTACAGTGTAGGTTAGTTTATTAGGACAAGAGCATGACAGTAAGGTTAGTTAGGGTTAGATTTTTTTATATCCTCCCGGGCAGTGTGTCGAAATGTCCTTGAGCAAGACACTTAACCCCTAACTGCTCCCGATGAGCAGGTTGGGCACCTTACACGGTCGCCTCCGCTGTCGGTGTGTGAATGTGTGAGTGAAATGGGTAAAATGTGAGGAACAAATTGGATAAAAGCGCTATATAAATTCAGCCATTTCCCATTATTTACTTGAGGAAATGGAGTAATACAGGACTGTCTTGAAGGTGAACGTGGACACCTTAAACTGCTAATTCATGTGGTAGGGTCCAGGGGGGAAAATGAGTGGTCATACACTGATCCATCCTGGGGGCCACAGAGAGTGCTCTCTTCCTGTTAATCTCTAGAGACTAGAGAAGTTCCTCTGCAATGCTCCGAGTCTGAAGCGCCCCCTCCCCCCACACTCCTCCGATCAACGACCAGTTTGTGTACATTTCGTACACACTCCCATTTGTCTCTCTCCTCTCACAGTGCCTCTAAAACATGCTGCCTACTGTATACCGACTGCGTGTTGCTTTTTAACAGCGGAGCAGTGCAAGAATGTGACAATTTGACCATGTGACCGCGGCAACGCGGGAGAGCGGCAGTGCGGAAATAGGCTGTCTCTAAGACAAACTCTAACCTTAACCAGCTCCTTAACAGCGCCTAAACTTAACCGTTCTAACCTTAACCAACTCCGAAACAATGCCTAACCTTAACCTTAACCTTAACCATGCCTAACCTTAACCTTAACCTTAACCATAGAAAGAATATTGCCATTCTCTAAGACAAACTCTAACCTTAACCAGCTCCTTAACAGCGCCTAAACTTAACCGTTCTAACCTTAACCAACTCCGAAACAATGCCTAACCTTAACCTTAACCATGCCTAACCTTAAAGGGGAACTCCAACATTTTGGGAAATTAGCTTATTTAACATCTTCCCTGGAGTTAGACAAGAAGATACATACCTTTTTTGTCTCTGTGCGTGCATTTTAGCTTTGGGAATAGACGCTCCGTTAGCATAGCTTAGCTTCATCACTGGAAGTGAGGCAGGACAGTAGCCTTACAGTGCCTTACAGTGTATTGCAAGGTCTGACATTGACCAAACTTGATATGCATGACCTTGGTGGGCTCTAGGTCAACTCCTGAAAAGGGGGTCAATGTCAGACTTTGCAATCAAAAGTTAGGGGGCTAATAACCCTTGCCATAATTTCAGTGCGCCCCCTAACTTTTGATTGCAAGGTCTGACATTGACCCCCTTTTCAGGAGTTGACCTAGAGCCCACCAAGGTCATGCATATCAAATTTGGTCAATGTCAGACCTTGCAATGCACTGTAAGGCTACTGTCCTGCCTCACTTCCAGTGATGAAGCTAAGCTATGCTAACGGAGCGTCTATTCCCAAAGCTAAAATGCACGCACAGAGACAAAAAAGGTATGTATCTTCTTGTCTAACTCCAGGGAAGATGTTAAATAAGCTAATTTCCCAAAATGTTGGAGTTCCCCTTTAACCGGCGAAAGAATACACGTTAAAAAAAAATCACGTTAAAAAAAAAATGTCATGGGATTCGAACTCGTCAACAACGGACCACAGGACCGCAGGACCGCTGCGCTGCCAGGTGAGCTGAGCGCCGAATGAAAATCATGGCGGATTAGGGCGGTTACATAATTCCGCAAGCTCTGCCGCTCCGCTCTGCGGTTGCCGAACGGCAGCACTGCTCCGCTGTTATTAAGCAATAGGCAAACCGACTGTATATACCTTTGCACAATAGGCAGTGGGAGGTGGCGGTGTTGCCATGGAAAAGGCCAGGGCCCTCATTCATCAACGTGGACGTAGAACTTGACCTACTTCCACACGTAAGCACGGAATGTAGAACTAGCGTACGCACAGGGAAGTCGGCATTCATCACACGTGCGTACGCAGGCTCTATGGTCCTCCGTGTTGATGAATACCACTTTGTTCTACCGTCAATGCTCGTGCATGATTATCCATATATGGTCATGAAAATGAGGAAACACCCCCCATGGGATGTGAAATAATGGACGGACCCGAGCGGAACCCTGAGAAACTCCACGAAGATTGTTCACTGCTGTCGAACCAAGAAGACACTATCGCGTATTGTGGGATAAATAAAAGGCGGACTCGTAAACGGTGATGTCAGATATCAACGGCTCCCTAAGACCATTGCTGCAATTCTGCCTGGACAGCTCAAAATACTAATAAAGACCGTTCGTTGACCACTGTTTGGCGTTGGTTGTGTGTCATTATAACCGTGCTGTAATATGAATGCCTTTATTAGTTGTGTTCGATTGGCTATATGATTTTTAGATGCATCTATTTTGTTGTCGGCTAATAAAGACCGCGCTGGAATATGACTGCCTTTTCCCGTGTTGTTTGATTAATACCCCAGGGATTAAAGTTCTCCTCAATTTTATTCCAAATCGCGATGGATCTCCCGTCAATTTTCTACCTGCTGCTGCTGCATATGATTTCTAGAGGCATACTACAATCTATTTTGATGTCAGTATTGGGTAGCCTATATAAACAATATAATACGAGAGCATATACAAGAACAATGAATCTCACTGCATGTATGATAGCCTGCCTTTCAATACATGAACTTGAATTCCATCATGTTTGTGTGCGGGACTCACAAGGCTGTTGTCACAATGGGTGGTACCGGTGTACAGTAATAATAACAGTCCACACAATATCACGATCCATGCCATAGCCTATGTTCTATTAGGACATGATCTGTGACGACAAATGTTCTAGAATGTTTGATTAAGATATCATACTCTGACAGCATGCCTATGAGCAACAAAAACGCGAACTTGAATCCCATCATATACATAGTCTGTCCACTATAGTGTCATTGCAATGCGTTTTCTATTCTTTCTTATACAGTAAAAAGGGGGAAGAACACTATATTCATATGACTTGTATTCTGCTTACAGCTTCGAAGTTCCACTTGTTTCGTTTAACGTAAAGCCTTGTAAATATAATCAAAACGTTTCTGCGGTCTGCGCAGAATAATAACGAGTTGAGCTTTATGATTTATGATGAATTGAAAATGGGGGACCCTGATGTAAACAAGACGAAAGTTGGTCTGCATCCCCAATTAACAATTGTATGTACTGAGCTGTACTGTACTGTACCCATTCTGCAATCTGTTAATAAACTTTTCAATCAATCAATCAATCAAGCTACGCGGAGCGCAGTCTATCAGTAGCCTACACCCCGTATATTCCGATAACGCTATATAAACCATGCTGCATTCATTCTGAGAGAAAGATCTATTATTCCAAATGCTATTTATAGGGTTTTGACCATAATTACACTACTGTTGCTATTTTACAATGAACTATAATGAACTACGGTTCGTACAGAACGTGCCAGTGTTATTATGCACAGAAGCTCATTTCCTTGTTGTAATAATATATTCTACCACTGGGCGCTAGGTACGCCAGGTCTGAACTGTGCGTAGATGTAAGCACGGAGTCAAGTTCAAATCGAAATTGATGAATCCCACTCTTTGCTTAGAAATGATCGTACGCACAGGGTAAGCACAGATCTGTGCGTAGAACACGTTGATGAATGAGGGCCCAGGCCTCTGCTTTTGGCAGAGTGGCAGGGGCGGAGCTAGGGGGTGGCTACCTGGGCTCAAGCCCCGGATGTATTCTGAAAAGCCCCGAATCTATTTAAAAAAAATAAAAAAAATAAAAAAAATGATTTTTTTTTTTTTTTTTTTTTTTTTTATACAATTCATCATTGTTACATGAAAATATGTTTGCACCAGATTTAGCAGAAGCTAATTTCCATCTGTGGTCTATCCAGCTGCTAACTGTATTTGAGTGAGTTAAGTCTTGGTGTTATGGTAGACTCAGACCTAAGCTTTAAATCACAATCAACAAGTTGACAAAAACTTAATTCTTCCACCTTAGAAACATAGCTAAAGTACGGCCATTTATAAATCAAAAGGACGCTGAAAACCAGATCCATGCCTTTATCTCAAGCCAACTCGACTACTGTAATGCACTCCTTACCGGCCTCCTGAAAAAATACGATGATAACTATTTTATTGCAATGCACTATTGCATTATTTTATTCTATTTGACTAACTATTTTATTGCACTGCACTATTTTACTTTGTATCAGTGAATCATAGACGCCTGGCCATAAGAGCATTCGGAGCATCTCTGCTCTCCCACTATTGAACTTGGGGGAGCAAAGGTATGATCTTGCTCCACCACTTTTTGATTATATGAAAAATATGATATATCCCCCCCCAATATATAAATCTAAGGTTAACTGAGTTTTATAGTGAAAAGAGCAGCTTTATTGGTCAAGATTGAAGGCTCTATATTGCAGGAAAGCCCCGGATCTCCTACAATCCTAAATCCGCCCCTGCAGAGTGGGTTACGTAACGGGCATTATCACGGGGAAAAGAGTGGGAAAAAGGTATTGACGGCTGAAAGTGCAATCCGACCTCGGTCGATTTTGAGTGCGGGTGACGATGGCGGTAATAATAGCGATAATGGTGTTGATAACATGTGCTGCTTGCAGAAATAACTGTCCGCTATATCATCTGTGTCCGTGTGGCCAACAGCTGCTGTCGCGTTTCATCTAATTTGTTTTGATCTTCTAGGTTCCTCTAACACAGGGGTCTCAAACTCGCGGCCCGCGGGCCAATTGCGGCCAGCTGGATGATATTTTGCGGCCCCCTACTTGACATCAAAGTTAAAAAGAAAAATTACTTTTTTTTTTATTATTATATTTTTTTTTTTATGTTGTAGGACTTGTACAGCACTTTGTTCAACTTTGTCAGTGCTGTAAAGTTTAAAACTTTTTAAATCTCAGACAAACAAAACACTTTGCTTTCATGAAATATTGTAAGCCGTCATTTGAGGCTTTATAAAAGCAGCACAATGAACACAAATCTGTCGGTGCCGAGTCCGACCTAATCTTAAATAACAAACCGCATTGCTTGTTGTAGTTAACAAAGTGAGGCACAGTTGATTTTGCAAAAATAAAAAAATAAAAAAATCATATATAATATTTGATGCGGCCCAGCCTCACCCAGACTCTACCTCCAGCGGCCCCCAGGTCAATTGAGTTTGAGACCTTTAACAGATGCACCCTTGGCACCTTGATCTCCCGTCATTTGTTTAGTAACCACAGGGTTGTCCTCAGAATTCCACAAATTTTTCCTTTGTCTTCGCGTCTCTCCTCATCCTCACTTCGGGCCTCGCATGCCTGAACAATGCATCAGGAATTCCCAGCTGGGAAGTGCTGCGGGTCGCAGAATTCCTCTCACCTCGGGTTACAATCGAAAGCCCGAAACGGACGAGAGGCCGACGGTGGCGAGGCTCGTTTTCACCACAATATGTTGTTGTTTTTACCAAGCAGCCAGGGGTGTGAAAAGTACCCAGAAATTATACTTAAGTGAAAGTATGGGTCTACTGTCTCAAAGTCTTACTCAAGTAAAAGTCAGAGTATCTGGCTAAAAACACACTTGAGTAAAAGTAAA
This sequence comes from Notolepis coatsorum, assembly GCF_963971535.1. Taxonomy (NCBI): domain Eukaryota; kingdom Metazoa; phylum Chordata; class Actinopteri; order Aulopiformes; family Paralepididae; genus Notolepis; species Notolepis coatsorum. The sequence continues at coordinate 167,008,799 of NC_140169.1, read as the reverse complement.
AAACAAATTCTACTTTTAAATGTACTTGAGTACTAAAAAGTAAAAGTAAAAACATTTTTTCTGACTTGTCTATTCTTCTTATAGCAGGTGTTTAATCAAAGATCCCCGCTTTCTAGTCTTGCACAAGGACATCGGCATGGGTATGGGCGGGTTCATTTTCCATTGATGGGATTTGATTGGCTGTTTTTAAATAAAGAGCGGCCGCAGGATTAATAGCGTTAATGTTAGTTCGGCATGCGAAACAAATATACTAATTAAAATGATTGGACCTGCGAGATTTGTACTTTGTAGGTCTGCATTTTATATGTAAGGAGTAAAAAGTATGTTTTTTTCCCTCTGAAATGTAATTGAGTAAAAGTACAAGTATACAAACCTAATAATACTTGAGTAAAGTACAAATCCCCAAAAACAGTACTTAAGTATTGTAACAAAGTACAATTACTCAAGTACTTTACAGCCCTGCAAGCAGCTAATACAAGTCCACCTGTCTGTCTGTCTGTCGGTTGGACCGTCCCAGAGATGTCTAAAAGGCCTTGTTTGCCATGTCATGGTACATGCTAGAGACCTTTACCACAACGATAGATACTGGTATGCTAAGGCATCGCAACAAATGTCACACCAATTACGCCAAGGTCAAAATGTACAAGTTTGAAAAGCCAATAGAATAGCTTCTACACGTGTGTTCGGAAGGTTCCTGGTTCGATTCCCGCTCCTCCCGACAGCGTGTCAAAACATCCCTTAACCCCTAACTGCTCCCGATGAGCAGGTTGGCACCTTGCATGGTTGCCTCCGCTGTCTGTGTGAATGTGTGAGTGAATGTGAGGAACAAATTGGAAAGCGCTTTATAAATGCAGTCCATCTACCATTTATACACATATCCATCTATGCTTACTCCATCCTGTTAGCCTATTCTCATTAAACCTGTTATGTGGCATCTAAGGACCAACAACTTTACATCCGTTATTCAAAAAGTTGCCCAAACCGCCACACCCAATCTTTTATTTAGGAAAAACCCATCGTAAATGGGAAGTGACGTGTTACTCATGAATACGCTGTCCTATTTGCACCAAACGCAACACCCATGTTTGCTCCATGGTAAGGAAGAAGTGTGCTAAGTTCAAAGTTGTGTATCATTCACACTGATGGATATTAGTGCGCCAAAGCCTCACAACAAATATCACACCAGTTGGCTGGATGGTGGCGCTATGACCAAATGTCTGAAATGTGCAACTTGATGAGACCTAACGTGTACACCGTATGTCCAATTGATGCTACACTTCGTACACATTTCCAGCGATCCTTGGTCTACAATTTTGCCAGATAACTGCTTAAAGATTGTGGCCAGATTGGTCGCAGTTTATCACAAACTATGTGTTTTGTTTCTTTGAAGACATGTTGTGAAAATGTAACATGAATTCTGTCGATCGCTGTTGTTAATTGTTTCTCACGTTCTCTTTCATTGTGTGACGTGGTTTCTCTTTCTCTATTTTTCTTTCCCCCCCCAGACATACATTGGCAGTGTGGTGATCTCTATAAACCCGTACAGGTCTCTGCCCATCTTCACGCCAGACAAGGTGGAGGAGTATCGCAATAGGAACTTCTACGAGCTCAGTCCACATATGTGAGTCAAGCTGCCTCAGCCCCCCACTGCACCCTACTGCACCCTACTTTATTTATACATTTGTTTTCAATGGTCATATCAAGTCACTTTATTGTCCCATCAGCTAGGAAATTTGTCTTGGGCTTACACCCACACTACAGCCACAGACACATATATACAGACATGACACAACACAACTGACTCCAAACAGAGGAGATACACAATATAAAAGATACAGTAAAGTACCTGCACAGCAGGATGTCTGGCAACAACACATTAGAATAGTATACCCAAATATCAGTTATCGAATATCGATAATTTAACAACCAAATATCAGTTATTAGATAATTGCCATTTATCTGGCACTATTTAAAAGTTTAACTGAGATCAGAATAAAGGAGTTTTTAAACCTATTTAGTCTAGAGCGTGGAACTCTAAACCTCCTCCCAGAGGGCAGTAGCTCATACTCGGCATGTAAGACATGAGAGGGGTCCGAGACTATTCTATTGGCTTGCCTTATAGTAGCCTGTTAAAAAATAGACTGCAGGGATGGGTGACCTTTCACCCCTATGATCTTCCATGCAGTCTGCATCAGACGGACCAGTTTGGACTTTAGTTGTACAGACGGGTTACCAAACCAAGCTGTAATACCGTATCTGATGAGCCTCAGTAAGATACTTGATTGTTTGGAATGAGAACCATGTCGACTCGAACCAAGTTGCATTTTGTGGAATTTAATTGACTGGCTGAGTCAGTGTGTGACCGTTTAGACACAGCCATTAAATTACATGTTTATTTCATGACATTTAACTTTAGCTTTGATCTTACATGGTTCTCATTCCAAATAATTAGATATCGTAACTGATATGACCTTTTATTAAGACCCTTCTCTCTTCTCCTTCGCTCCTCTCCAAGTTGCAGTAATTCACACAGTTGTTCAATCAGAATTTAGAAATGTTTTATTTTTTACGGAGTACAGTGGTTGTGCAGGAATTTGTCTCTGTGACATATCAATGACTTCTTCCAACCAAGTTCCACAGTATGACTATCAAGGTACAATGACAACAGGACTTCACACACAGTGCAAAGGGACAGCACCTCAAAGGGTTGTTAAAGGCCATTATGTTTGCCTTGTATTGAAACACACAGATAAGGGAACAGTCCCACCCATCACATTCAGATAGAGGATCTGCACACATAACAGAGAAAAACACACTGGTGCTGACGATGTCTTTGGAAAGCCTGTTTTTGCTCTATCCAAGCTGGCCACCTGTGGGTGTTTTTGAGGACGTGTCTTTCCAAGCTGGCCACCTGTGGGTGTTTCAGGGTGTGTGTATCTTTTGTACATGAGTTGAGAGCTGAATCTAACATGAATGGGCATATTTAACCTTTTAAATACTTAACACCAATAAACACAAAACTGCGTTGACCCAGCACATTCATATTGAAACTAAGAGATTAGCTGAAAAAAAGAAGAGTTTTTACTTTTTAATGCTTACATTTATCCAGTACATTTATTTTTTGAGGTATTTCTCACACGGCCATTTCCTGGTTGTAAGAAGGTGTCGGATTTCAGCTGCAGTCTTTCCTGGTTGGGCCGAACATGACTGGTTCAATGTGCAGAGACCATCACATAAATTAGCATGAAGTAGAAAAAGTTGAACTTGGTTGACGTTGCCACCCATTCCACGACGTCCCGCACGGCGATGAATTGCTGTCCGTAGAAAGCGAATGGAGGTAAAATGGCAGAGTAGTCAATCGAAAATAGTGTGTTCCCTAGACAAGTGGTCGACACGTTGGCTACGGTTCCTTTTTGTGACTTCTAAACGAGCAAGCAAGTGACTTCATGAACATTGAAAAAGATTTTTTTAATTTAAGCACTACTAGGTCTAATTATCCTTCCTGATTTATTTTATTTTCCTTCACACTCGCTCTTTCCAAATTGGTGCCTCACTTTGTATTGTTCAGGGATCAGCTTGGTTTCAGCGACTAATTGGTTTAATGACTGAAGCAGACTAATAATGAGAGAGAGAGAGAGAGATGTCTGTGTGACACTGCGGGTGGTTTGGGGGTGCCTGGGGGGAGCCACTCTGGTCATAGGGGGGGGGCCATGCAGACCCTTGTGCGTGCCACACTCCAGCGGGTGGCCATCTGTCCGTCCAGCATGGAGCCAGCCAGCGTTGCTGGTCTGTGGGGCTAAAACAAAGAAGGGTGCCCATCAATTAGCCCGTCTCCCTGGGTCTCTCTACGCTGGCACACACTCCCCACAGACAAAGGAGAGGCTCTGTTTATTTTGGAGCAAATTCCACTGGAACGGCTACTTTGCACTCTCTTGCGGTCTGTCTCTCACCCCCTCCCCCTTTTTGTCTCCTTGCCTCTCCCTCTCTTCCCCCCCACCCCCACCTCTCTCCTCTTTCCCTCTTCTCCTTTTGTGTGTGTGTTGTGGGGACTCGCCAGTAGAAGACGGCAGATGTGTCCAGCTGTCATTCTCCTTGAGACTGATACCAGACTAAAACGTTGTATCTGGAGAATTTCCTCAATATTATAAATCCTATACCAAGAGCCAATTGTAATGTTAAGAACAATGAACGTATCGCTGGTCCCCGGCTGTAATATGTGTAACGCTACGCTAGCTTCATATCACAGCCGGGCAAATTAATGGGTTGTGAGATTAACTTGAGATCCCTCAGGCATGTCATTTCATTTGACTACTTAGTAGTACTTACACATTCTATATTAGATAAACATACAATTCGGCCCACTTACAGTACTTACTGCCCACTTGTTGAAATGGTTTCAACTTATCAAAACTTAAACAGATGGTCTGTCTGCTTTGGGCGCAACGAGTGATACCACTGATTCAGGGAACAAACGTAACTTTTTGACTTACCAGCCATTTGGCAGGTAGATTTAAAAAACTACCAGCCGGGCAGATTTTTTACTAGCCAAAAATTATAAATCGCTTTTTAGTATATCGCCATGTGTTATTATTACATATAATACTCTCATATGCTATTTTCAATTAATATCATAAACAACATAAGGAATATTAGTATCATTTTGAGTGGACTGAAGGAATGAGTCAGCGTTAATAGTTTTAAATGCAAATAATTTATTGAAACATAGAAGTGGGGTCGGGACACACACACACACTGTGTTTCAACTCACCACCCCCACATCATATTGTAGTCTGTCTTCAAACTTCCACTTCTCTCAAAACTTTTTTATATTTGAATATCAACATTATCTGTCCATCCTCAGTAATCCTCAGTTTACTATAATATACTCCTGTCCTGACTAGTGACTCCGTCGTCTTTCCAAACGCACGCACACACACACACACAGGGAAGGGGAGAGTGCCCCCCATTCCCCCCCCCCCCCCCCCCCATTTCCCTTTCTTCAGTGCTGTTCACTATTCTCCACTTGCACAACCTGAAAGTAGGCACTTCCGGCTGACTTCCGGTTGCGAATGGTACTTCCTGTCCCGTCCAAATACATTGTTTTTAGCTACTTTTCTCCCGTTATTTAAACAACTTTGTCATCACAGAGAGGCAATGAAACGTTTCTATTATTATAGTATAGAATGTATTTAATAAGCAAACGTTTGTCAGCAGGGTTTTTGGGCTGTATTTCATGTAAAAAGTAAAACGCTTACTGTTAGTTTACTTGCTCACGCTAATTAAGGCTAATGCTGGCTAACAGAAGCTAGCGCAAGAAATGACACCGCAAAGTATTGTTTATAGTGCATTTCTTGCCACCTTATAGCATTTGTACATTTGTATGACAGTCTATAATGCTCCCGTGAGGTTTTTCTGGACGTTTTGGTAATGATTTTCACTATAAAATCATATTTCTAAATGACAGGAAGTTGATGAAAACTGGCCGGAATAGCTTTGAGCTAACGATCTTTGCCGGTGCATTCCATTCTAAACGTAACGTTAGTTGTTCAAAACATTACCTGTCTATATAATTTGTTCCTCAACATTAGCTTCTAACTGTAGCAGGCTGCAGCTTGCTGGCTAACGTTAGCTTCTAACTGTAGCAGGCTGCAGCTTGCTGGCTAACGTTAGCTTCTAACTGTAGCAGGCTGCAGCTTGCTGGCTAACGTTAGCTTCTAACTGTAGCAGGCTGCAGCTTGCTGGCTAACCTTAGCTTCTAACTGTAGCAGGCTGCAGTTAGTTTACAAAACATTACCTGTCTATATAATGTTGAGGAACAAATTATATAGACTGGTAATGTTTTGAACAACTAACGTTAGCTAACGTAGAAATGCACTATAAACAATACTTTGCGGCGTCGTTTCTTGCGCTAGCTTCTGTTAGCCAGCATTAGCCTTAATTAGCGTGAGCAAGTAAACTAACAGTAAACGTTTTTACATGAAATACAGCCCAAAAACCCTGCTGACAAACGTTTGCTTATTAAATACATTCTATACTATAATAATACAAACGTTTCATTGCCTCTCTGTGACGACAAAGTTGTTTAAATAACGGGAGAAAAGTAGCTAAAAACAATGTATTTGGATGGGACAGGAAGTACCATTCGCAACCGGAAGTCAGCCGGAAGTGCCTACTTTCAGGTTGTGCAAGTGGAGACATTAGCTTGTTAGCTTACGTTAACGTTGTAGTGATTGGTACATAAACGTTCATTTCGGGCGATGTGGGCATAAAGGAATGGCGACGGTGCAAAGCATGTAGCTGCATTGGACTCGTTGTGAGAAGAAAAAAAACATCACAGACTTATTTTGCGTCTGTAGGCGCACTGCTGTGTTAACGCTGCTGTGTTTAACGCTGCTGCTCTGTTTTCAAGAAACAACATGGAGTGGGCGGATATCATATGACTTGCGGAGTTGCTAAGGGTTTTTCAAAATAAGAGTATCATATGAACCTGAACGTTGCTAGCTGCCGGAGCCCAGATATTATGACTGGAGCTGCGCTTGGGGCGGCAATGAGACCCGCACAGGATTTTCAAAATAAGAGTATCGATATGAACTACACGCCAGCTGGCGGGCAGACTATTATTTTTAGACGCCAGACGGTAAATCTACACGCATTTGGCGAATGGCGTCTAGTTATTTTGTTCCCTGCACTGATTACCGTTGCTACCTCAGCAAACATTACATAAGTTACACAAATTACTATTCACAGCCCTCCAGGCGTTGCTGTTCATATCTCTGCCGTGGTAAAACCTGCTGGTTTGTTTAGCTGTCGATGTCTCTTCAGACATCTCTTGTAATCCCTCCCCTCGGTTGATTTGATTGGTTAGTCAACAAGAAGGTGACATTGATGTCGGTGGGCTCCACTGCTTAAGTTGAAATGTTTTCAACTGAGAGCGCCCCGAAAAAAGCGCTGCTTCAAAAACGTGAGTGCCGTAGTTTGGAGGAGACACACGCGCCTGTCACGGCAAAGACATTGAAAACAATAGAAAAAGGTGCAGGCGTGTTCAAAAAGACGTCCAATGTGATCACAGACTTAGGCTGAGACTGTCAGGAGGTCTGAAAAATAGAACTGCTACTATAATGATTAGTGAGAAAATGGTATGGCAAACCCTACAGTGTTTAAAAATGTTATGAGTTGCATAGGACAGTTACACATGGGGAACCTCCATGTGCAAGGCCTATGAAACTCATTATAATGTCTGATGTGGTGCACAGTTTGCAACCATGTCCTCAGTAGAACATAATGAAGAAACATCTGATTATAATGTGAGCCTCCTGTTTTGGAAAACACTTGTATTGGGGCCTGGTGAGAGGAAGTTTCTCAATAGTAAATCAGTGAAATTATGGCCTGTACAAATCAACATCATGCCAGACTATGTTTAACTCATTGGCTGCCAGCTATTACCCTTAGCCCTGTGGTAGTATTGCCAAGCATTAAACCATAGGACTCGGTCACCTTGTTTGCAGGGCTATATTATATTCTATATTATAGCTATGGATACAATAATATAGCCCATTTGACATCAAGTATCTATCGTTCAATATGTTAAAAAAGAAATAATTTGTTTTCATCCATACATTACTGTTTTATACCGTGGTGAATATGAGTATCGTTTTAGAGCGTTCTAGGGTAATTCCTGAAAGGCTGCGTAATAGCCATATGCGTGTATTCTACTAAAAGCGTTGTTGTTTCTTGCCTGGACTAGCTACTATTCTCAAATCAAATCTAGATTATAGGTATTATGTTTCATCATGAATGCATGTTTCTTCTCAATCCAATCGTTATAACCGCTCGTCATGCCCGACAAGGAAAAGTCCGCCCGAACCTATATAATCGACGCACAGCCCAATACAGAGTTTCAAAGGATGTGCAATACCGGCTGCATCCTACCAGGCGGCGGTATTGGACATTTGCGATCTCAGACTCACTCCCTCTGGTAACACCAAGGTACCCGGATGAATAATGAATACAAATATAAAAAAAACGAATAAACAACCTAATCTAGCAAACACGTATATAAACGTGGACGGCGCTGAATGAGTTAAATATGGCCTGGTCGTTTAAGTAATTGATTCATCCAATGATCGTTTACCGATTTACCGGTAATCAGTGCATTTAAAGGGGAACTATTTTACTATTTCTTTCACTATTTGGGCACTTTTACACAATTCCTGTGAGTTTATGGAACACCTCTGTAATTTTTAATTTTTTTTAATTCATTGTTTTGTATTTCTAATCAAGTCCTCAAAAACAGCATTTTTCTACCTCAAGATCTTAAGCCGTTTTGAGCCTGGGCTCCAACCACAATGGTAAACCACTGCCTCGCCTGAACATTATCATGCAGCGGTGTCTTTCTGACATCACAAATCAGCACATTTTCAGATGACTCAGTTCAGTGAGGGTGAATATTGTGAGAGGAGAATTGGAAGAATGCGCCAATATGAGCATTAGAGACATAGATCATCTATTAATCGTGACACCCTTACTAACAAATGCAACTTAATACTCTGCATCTTACGTCCTGTAACAGTTCCAGTTTTCAGGTAATTGTTTTTGTGCATACATTTTCTAGACATTCGTCTTCTCCTTTTGGAAGCGATCTGGCAACTGTAAAAAGTGCAACTCATCATCCTGTCTTAAGCTGTCCCTGAATCCTCTCTGACAAGTTGAAGGATTCGTGTCAATTACGAGTTGTTAAGATGGTTATCTGTTCCAGCCGTGACCTCGGGGTCGTGGGCGAGAGCTGATTTGAGTGGGGGATGATGGGGACTAGAGAGTGGCTTTTGTAAAGCACTAATCACATGATGAGCATCCCGTGTGAAGCTCCTGTATATTTAATGGGTAAAACAACAAATCTCCCCAAGACCCACTTGTTGAATTTCAAATAGGTCTCCTAACGGGGAACAAACAACCTTAACCACTCGGCCGTCTCCAGATCAAGAGTAGGAACCAGGTCACAGACACCTCGGCTGCCCCGTCGTCTGTGGGGTATATATCCTGCAAACAAGACTCCCAGTTTTCTTCAGGCAAAGGGGATTAGGCCTCCTTTAATTGAGGAGACCCTCAAAGCTCTCCCGAAGTGCCAGTCAAGGCCAGATTGTTTCAAATGACTCCATAAATGTATCCTAATCCTGCTGTCGAGCCATCTGGACCAGGCTTTGTGTGTGTTTTTTTTTTTTACATCGACCTGCCCCACCAAACAAGAACCCCAGCCTGGGTCCAATCCAGTTAACAGGGTTCGCACAAGGTCCTTGAAGTGCTTAAAGTGCTTAATTTTTTACAAGAAAAAGTCAAGGCCTGGAATTCCTTGAAAACAGCAAATTTTTTAACAAGGTGCTTAAAAAGTAATTGAAATTCAAATCAACCATTTGCATTGGAAGTTTTTATTTAAAGTGTAACTAATTGTTGGAAATTGGTTTTAAGCCATAAATCAGATATTTTTTCTATACAAAACTGCATTTACAAGTGAAGTGTATCCTTTTAAATGCCCTTTTAAAATGAAAAAAATAATGCTTAGGAAAGCACTTGAAAGTCCTTGAATTTAATTTTGCAATGTCTGTGGGAACCCTGAGTTAAGCACACGCTGCCTTACTCATTGAGCTACACAAGACTACATAACATCAACACATTTTCAATTTCTCTTGTTTAGTATATACTATATATATACTATATAAACGTTGTTGTTGATTTATTTCTATTATAGGGATAATGTTGAATGGAGGCTACTTATTAGATGTTCCACAGGCTTGTGTTTTTAATAAAATCTTGGCCACTCCTAGAGCCAGCTGGAAATGCTTATTTGTAGCCTGAAACCACATTTGGAGCCATTTGAATGTGTTTTGCCTTTAATGGTATTCAAAGCAGAACAGCAAATGCACATTGCTGCAGGCGGTGCAACTCTCATGTTTTGTTTTCCGACTTTGAACGCGGTTTTAAGCAAATCGACTCCAATCAAGTCTTTTCCTTTTTCTTTTCTTCTTCTTTTTGTCCTGTTCAATAATACATGTAATAACTTTCCATGACCACCCATATGCATATTATGTCACTGACAACATGAACACGCATATCCTTGGCACTACTGTCTGGTTCCATCCATCCCATCTATGATTGATGTTTGACAGCCACTCTATATACACTCTTGTATATATTTGCCTGTATATATTTTGCCTAGTTTAAACTAGCTTTTGTTTTACTTATTTATTGTATAGTAGCTACGAAGCAACTTAATGAAGTTGGCGACCACTGGCATTCCGCCACACATTGTACTTGTATGACTGAGTACGTGTCAAATAAACATCGATTTTGATTTGAAAAGGGACACTCTAATAGGGAGGTGTAGTGGTTACGTCATTGTTGTTTCCGGCCGGTCCACCTCGCTTGAAATCGTATTTCCCCATTGTCCATTTCTAAATCGTCTAGTTTAAAACAAATAAAGCATGAACATTTGCATGGTGTACTTTTCTGTGCGTATTTATCCACAATCTATAGCTCAACATGAAAATATTCGCAATTAATCAATCTTAAACAATAATGTTAGTGATAGAAGGGAACTCATTTTGTGCAAAAATGGAAAGCTTGCCAATGTTCATGAGGCGTAATTATTACAATAGCCGATAATCCATTTTCCCAATGATAAATCCCTAAACGGGTGGACCGCGCGGGCGGTCCAAAGTGACGTCAGACTACACCTCCCTATAGCTGAACGTTATTGTTATCCGAGAAGAACTATAGGCACAGGATCTTTCCAAGTGATTTTCATCTCCCACCATCATCGGGATCGCCGGTGTGTTTGTAAAGTCAACACGGCAGGTGTTTACGCAGGGACGCGGGAAGGGGGGGTGCGGGGGGTGCTGCAGCACCCCCTCTCAATTATTGCAAAAAGAAAAAAAAATTATGGTAGTATTTATATATTTGTATATACTGTAACTGTATAACTGTAACACTGTATATTATAAGTTTATCCTGCTCAAAGCACGTCACCATTTTAATAGTGTGTATTGAGCCATACTGTATTGTAGCCATTCTCCAATCTGTTAAATAAAGTTTTCATTCATTCATTACACTACTGTATGTACACAATCATACGTGTAAAACCGAGTAGATTTTCGAGTGATGACAGACTGTCACAGACTGATTGAATGACAGGTGAAACAACTAATTGTATTCACCTCCTGTCTCCCGCCCTTCCCATGCGCCACGAACCACTGAGCTACTGTGATACAGTGCTTGCGCAGTCAGTCGATTTGAGCTAGTAGTCAGACTTTGCTAGCACAGAATGTCTCACTCGCAGAAAAGAAAAATATCAGATTTATTTTCGAAACGTCCCGCCGGTCCCAGTGACAGTCCCACTAAATCTGATAAACGTCAGAGAGAGACAGAGACGACAGGTTCAGCCTCAGCATCAGGTATTGAAGAGTTAACTGAGTCTGTTCCCCTATACCCCCCCTCGGGCGCCAGGGGCTTCCACTGAGGGGTGATGCAAATAGGGATGGGGTGTTATGGCAGCTCATGATGGAAAGAGTGCGCACCGAGTCTGATCCCGAGTAGAAGAATTGGCTCCAAAAGAGAGACAACTGGATGTCCAACAACATCCAAAACGAAATCTTACAGCTGCTTGCCCATGATATTCAGCGACAAATTAGAGGCAAAGCATCCAAAAGCCCAATCTTTGGCTTGAGCGCTGACGGAACCACTGATGTCACTCACTGGAAAAGAACAATTCTCGTGTAATATACAGTTAGCCGATGACAACTTGGAAGCTCAGAACTTCTTTTGGGGTTTTTACAATGCCCGGCCCAGACACAACAGCCGAGACACTGTTTTTGTGTATAAAATACTTTTACGCCTCGACCTGCCCATGGAGAGGCTGATAGGATACTGTTTTGACGGGGCCAGCAACATGTCTGGGGGGTACAGGCTAGACCAGGGGTTCCCAAACTTTTCAGGCCGCGACCCAAAAAAAACGGTGTCAGAGAGCCGCGACCCCCACTATTATAGGAGGTAAAAAAAAATATTTTAAATGGAAATGTATGGTTGAAACATGCAAACGTTCAAACGCACACACACTAATAAGCATTGGAGGCTTTTAACCAGGGCCGGACTGGGGAAATCATTCAGGCCAGGAAATATAGCCCCAGTCAGGCCACTTTTTAAGCAGGGGGTCTGGGGGTCCCCCACCAGGAATTTCTTTGTTACAAAGACTTAATTTCCTGCATTCTGGTGCAGGCATTTTTTTTTAATTTGTACCCTTTAAATGCCAGTGTTTGTGATGGCATCACAACTTATTGTTAAAAAACAGGCTAGCATATGTATGATTAGCAACAACACAGATTTTTATGGATTTTCAGTTTTTTGTAATTGATAAATACAATATTTTATTCAACTTCAGCCCTGATCATAACACCACATATTCATTTTATAATTCTAACCCTTTAAATGCCAGTGTGTGTGATGGCATATATTTGCAATATATCAAATGCAAAGTACATTTTTCTGGGGGGGATTATTACAGGCTAGCATGTGTCAATGATTAGCAGTTTTTCGTAAGGATCCCGCTTCCACCAATAACAACATGCGGCTCCCTTTGTGTGTGTGTGAGAGCAAGAGAGAGAGAGAGAGAGAGATAGTTCTCCAACTTGTGTGAGTTGCAGTGATCTCCTGGTTGTTCCCCACCTAGGTTATCTAACTATTACGCTGGTGCAAATAGAAACACTGGCCTGGCCTGCTTCTAAGTTCAGTGGCCTGACCAAAAAAAAAAAAAAAAAAAAAAAAAAAAAAAAAAATTCATCTGGCGACCCCCCAGCACCCCCTGCCGTTTTATAGTTCCCGTGTGCCTGTGTTTACGCCGTTGGAGTAAGTTGTTGGAGGAGCTCAGCGGGGGAAGGGCAGCAGTTATTAGCGCCGCGTGTAGAGGACACGCCGGGAGGAATGCGTCCAAAGGCCGGAGGCGAGGAGCGTCGACCCAAAAAACAGAAAACGCTGTTTATTTTACGCCACTAAACTATTGTCTCTCAAAGGTCGGCCGCCGCAGTAGAACAACCTGATTAAATTAAAGATAAACATTTACTTAGCTTAGCAAGATCTCCGCACGCACAGCTCTGCTGAGCCAAGCGTTTTGTTTTGCGCCCCCTTGACCCACGAGGCAACTTTGGAGTAGCGCCCGCTGATGCTTCCATGCAAATTATGACCAAGAGTCTAAATATAGACGTGAAATAAATAAAGACACAAAATGTCACTCACTACGCAACGGTTTCAGCTTTGGTTTGGCATCGTGGTCCGTGGAAACGTTTTGATTCCAAAACAAGTTGTCCCACCATTTTGAATAGAAACAAACCTACCCCCTGACAACATTATTGCTGGTATGACAATGTCCGAATAGGGCCATTTTAGAGGATGTAATATCTTATGTTTTTGAAATTCAATTTAACCTGATGAATTGCAGGAAGACATCTTTAAACAATAGAATCTTGCATCACTCAACTTAGTATCTAATAGACTAATTGAGGAGCAATGAGGACAACTGCCCACTGCCCAGTACTGTAAGTAAGTAGTCTAAAAATAAGACGTGAAAATACAAGTTGCCCACAAAATGAATACGTAATATTAACTATAAAATGACTGATGTTCCTCCTCACATGCCCGGACCGGAAAGTGTGCCCGTTTCTTGGTGCCTGATCCTGCTGAGAGGGTATTGTGTCCACTCTTTATTGGTCCGTGCTCAAGGGGATCAATGTTGGGCTTTAATTAAAGTAGCAAAGGGGGGTCATGTGGGTCTGCTGTCCTGTCTCCCAGCCTCATCAGACAGTCATTGCACCAACCCAGACATTTTGAGACATGTAAATGTACGATATAGGATATCGTCTACTCTATTCACTATGCTCAGCTTTAGAGCGCATCCCCATTGGGTCAAATGCTAGCTGAAATCCTAGCCTCCAAGATGGAGCCCTTCAACTCATTCCTTGTCCCAAACTAAAATGTGAACACTGCAGGCAGGGGTTGCACTTGCTGTAGGCACTTCCCGGTGCAGTTCTGGTGCTTAGTGTCCAGCTGCATGTCCTAGGGCTGTTGGAAGGCTGTTATCAGCCCATAGTGACCAGGGTGGGCTTCAGCAAGGACCACCCCTGGTGACTGAGTCCCATCACACCTTTAGCGTTAGGACCACCAGCCCTGGAAAAACAAACGGAGCAAACTGGAGGAAGTTATGAGGTCTGGTGTATCACTTAGTCTGCCATTTACCCTTGTTTTCTTTATTTAGGCTACACTTTATTTATAATGTAATGAGAGAGTTCAGTTTTTCTATTTGGATTGATCATGAGTGTAGTTATGTCTGTCTACCCACAAGAGTACTTGCACCACTGCTTTGCTTAATGAGATATTAGATGCATTTGTAAGCTATGCTTAGTGGAAACTACTGGGGGCTTGAAGCTTGTTGCTGAAAATCAACTTTTAAGTCTGAAACAGCTCCAAACAGGAAACCATTTGGAATGTGCTACATACTGTATATTTTTTTATACACATAAATGTAGTCAGACAATGACCCTCTTGGCACATAAGCTGATATTTAGCCTGCCTATTTATTTTGCAGCAAACCTTCCAGATAAACTGTCAATTTAGTGAGGGTAGAATGGACAACTGGTGCTCTGCTGCCCCCAGTGACAAACTTGTACTGTTTTTTTCTGATTAGCCAATTTTTTGTTTTTCAAATAAGCAACCTGCATCAATGTCTAATTAGTAGGGGTGGGGGGGGGGGGGGGGGGGGGAATCACACACACACACACACACACACACACACACAAAAATATTGAAGTGAGATGAACAGACTGAACTTTATTTTATTAGATAAAACATGTTGACAAAGTTTTACTTTGCAGTTGAAAAAAGGTAATAAAGTAAATTTGACAAAAAAGAAAAAATATTGCGATATATTTAGTGTCGCGATACTATCGTGACGCAAGTATCGCGATAGTATCGTATCGTGAGGTCTGGCGATTCCCACCCCTACTAATTAGGGTCTAATAAAAAAAAAATTATCAATAAATGCTAAATATTAAACATAAATTGCAGTTTAATTAATTGTTAATGATGGAGCATTCCTCCCCAGTTATTTGTTGCACTCGACGAGCTTCGGACTGACAGTGAGTCGACCCCAAATGCTGTGAGATCTGATCTGTACCCCAGCGAGAGATGCATTAGTGCCTGGTGAAGATAATGTGATGTGATGGAGCACTTCAGGGTCGACCTGTGGCCTCCGTCAGCAGCAGCAGCAGACAGCAGGCTGAGGTCACGCCTGCCTGCCACAGAGCTCTGCCTGAGTGGCTGTGCGAGGGAGTTTGCTTACTTGATTGTCACTGTAGAGACTGCTTTAGAGAACAAATAGCAGGAGACTGATTGACTGGGCTCTCTCTCTCTGTCTCTATCTCTCTGTATCTCTCTCTCACATACACACATACACACATACAGTACACACGGCGAATAACACCATTGTGTGAATTTGCGGTGCCCATTTGGAGTTTGTTTTGTAGAGTCTAGCCGACGCAAGTGTGTCGTGGTTGCAGCTGTATGAGCATTTCAGAGGTTTGTTCCATCTACTGTATGCCACCTACCAGCATAAACGCACACACAAACACTCGTGCACACATTCTCTCTAGAGACACTGATGCATACCTCCCTCACTCTCACTCTCACTCTCTCTCACTCATATATATATTAGGGCTGTCAGTTTACCGTGTTAATTAGATTAATTAATTACACAGAAGATTTTCGCGTTATGAAAATTAACTATTTTTTTTTGTATGTATCTTATTCATTCCATAAGAACGTAGAATACACATTTACAGACTTTTTTTTTTTTAATATGGTCCATTTGCATGTTCTTGGTATCTGATTCTAGGGACATCTATGGATCTCAGGGAATGTATTCCCAGTGTCAGAAATACTGTGTCTGTTACTAGGCTTGAGTAAATTGTAATAAACCAAATGAGAATATCAATACATTTTTTTTTAATCTTTGACTGTGAATAACACCATGCTCAAATTGACCAGACCTGAAAAATCTAAGCAAATTAATAGATGGA
The DNA here is from genome assembly GCF_963971535.1 of Notolepis coatsorum. NCBI lineage: Eukaryota > Metazoa > Chordata > Actinopteri > Aulopiformes > Paralepididae > Notolepis > Notolepis coatsorum. Next base: position 166,992,687 of record NC_140169.1, on the reverse strand, counting down.
AGATGATTAACAGAAGGTTTTGTAGATACAGTACTGAATTCTGACATCCGGACACATGCCATTTGAAATATGATTATAGAATATCAGGCATAAAATGGTTATGCGATTAAAATGCGATTAATTAGATTAATTAATTACAAATCCTGTAATTAATTAGATACATTTTTTTTTATCGGCTGACTGCACTAATATATATATATATAATGTGTCCCTGGTTAGAGAACAATGTCTATTGTACTTGGTCCTGATGGAAGGAGCTGTCCACAGGGTGCCCTGTCCCCAATAATACCGTCTTGAGCCAAAGCAACAGTCACAGTTTCTCTCTGTCCCCAATAATACAGTCTTGAGCCAAAGCGTGTGTGTGTGTGTGTGTGTGTGTGTGTGTGTGTGTGGGTGGTTGGTTGATTTTTTTTTTTTTTTTTTTTACATCTGGGTGCTAAACCTTTTGGTCAACAAGCCCCAGCAGCAAGGAGATTGAGAATTTCACCAGCCAATATGACAGCTAAGCTACTGTAGTTAGTAGTTAACAGAAAAGAAAATACTAGGCCTGCCCTCTCTTAGTTCATGATTCAATAAGATTAGTCTTAGTCGAGGATGACTTCCACTGAGAAGTTCCACTGAGAAGGTCTTGGCACCCGATGGCAACCAAGATGGCCAGTGGAAGTGACAGACCTACCAGTCAGTCACAGCCAGAATGTACTACCTTTGGCTGGTAGACGTGTTATCCTGCCAAGATAAGAGGGAGTCTATGTTGGAGGTTTATTGATGGATAGAACTGGATAGAACATGATACCAATCTAGCTAGCCTGTGTGTGACTGCACCCTTATCTGTGTGTGTGTGTGCAGGGGGCGAAATTAAAGCCCGCCAACGCCGAGTAGCCAACGTTAGCGAAATGTAATAACGTTAAATAACATTAATCACTGATACAGTATGTGGAACCATATTAAAGGAGTAAGCCGGCTGGTAAAAAGACAACTCACCGCGGAAGAAGTGGCAGCGAGAGCGAGCCGCTCGTTAGCTCACGTTAGCTCTATATGTCCCAGTAAACTAAATAGTTCACTGAAGCGTTGTCTTAAGTAACGTTATCTAGCGGGCTAGCAGTAGCTACAGATAGCTCCTGATATCAATGTCTTATAACATTGATTCAATGCGTATTCTAGCTGAGGGCATGCTGAATGTGATTTGACCAAAGCACAGTAACGTTATACCAATAGGTCCAGCTGCAGCGCCGGAGAATCCTTGCATGCTGAATGTAGAGTATAGGGTCCAGCTGCAGCGCCGGAGAATCCTTGCTGGAGCTGGAGGCTACTCGAGTATACACACAGACAGTGGAGCTGTTTGCAGATAGCGAGCATTTTGACTTGTGGCGATGTCTCGCAGATAATTCAACTACAAGTATGATTATATAATATAATTATATATTTTATAAAAAAAAATATTTAAAAATATGTGGCTGGTAAGAAATATGCTTGCCGGGTAGATTCTTCCCATCTACCCGCCACTGGCCGGTGAGTCAAAACGTTAATTTCGCTCCCTGTGTGTGTGTGTGTGTGTCTGTGTGTTAAGGCTGTCCCTGAAGCCTGTTTTTGGGATTCGAACTTCGTCAGGGTTTTTCGAACGAACGTTCGAACCTTCGTTTTTAATAAGAAATAATAATAATAATAATAATAATTCAAAAAAAGATTTGATATATATATATGTATTTTTTTTTAACCTCAAACTAAATCCTCAATTTGAATAAAGTGAATAATCTGATTAAATTTGTCTTTTTTCTTTTATTAAATCAACTTTCCAGCCCCAGACCCAGCCCAGGGAGAAGCCCCACCCAAACTAAATCAACTTTCTAATGAATATAACTCATCAGTTTCTTTTAATACTATAATATTAGTGTAGCCTAATCTTTATCTGCAACTGTGAAGAAAAACCCCATTGGTTTAAACAGAATGAATAGAAAAAAAGAAAAAAATATTCAAATGTTGATTTAGAATTCGAATGCCAACGTAACGAACGAAGGTTCACACGTTTGGGCTCAGCCAGTGAGAGAGGCACTGCCGCCGCTGGTCTCCCAGGTTGTTAGTGGGTTAATTGCCTCTTATTAAGTTGCAGGCTGATCACAGCCCATCATTGAGAGACGGTGATCTCGGTCTGGGCCTCACACCCACCCACCAGAAGACATACAGACATAGCCATCAGTCTACACAAGCAGACATATGGACATATACACACAGATGTAAAATATGCTTGCCAAAAACACCTATATATTCTAAACATTTAAGTATACAGTCAAAGACCGAGGTATCGGTCCATCCTGCTCTTTCAATCGCTAGGGAATAGTCTTCCCAGATGAGGCTTGTGGTTATCAAAGTGGCAGATGTTTCTCTGCCTTCAGCGCTGCTCTGTGGCATCAGAGAGTGATGAGGTAATCAGTGACCCTTCTCCCCTCGCTGCAGCCCTCGCAGATGGCTCTGAGCCCTTCTCTGTCCTCCAGTGGCCAAGCAATACACAGATTTGTGTGTGTATGGTTGCATGGATGGACAACTCTGTGTGTGTTTCGGTCTCCAGGGTGGGATCATACCCAGTGTAATGAGATGATGAGACCCCAGTACCCCCTCCTCTTATCCTATCCCCCCCCAACCCCCTGATCCTCACATGCCGAACCGCCCTGCCCCGCCCCCACCCCCTTGCCACCAGGGCATGAGCCTCCTGGGGGGCGGAGCAGAGAGACCCGACACGGGGCACATGTCTGGGTCTTTTAATTGTCTCGGGGGTTTGTGAGAGTGAGAGGGAATAGAGGTTTGACACCAGGGACTGAAGCCAGGAAATCAAATTCAGGCATGTATGATCCGGTTAGAAATAATTCTGTGACTTCCCTTAGGCCATGATGGCTCTTTTAGATTAGATTACATTCAAATGTATTGTCATTATACAGTACAGTACAACTAAAATAAGTTGGCATCTAAATAAGAGTGCAAATGTAGCAGACAGGACAGTGTACAGTGATACAAGTATAAATAACACTATAGTAGTAAGTCATACTACTCTTATACTGGTCAGCGGTATAACTAGTAAGAGTGGGTAGGGATTTATATAGATGTAGTTATGTACAGATTATATGCAGGTCTATGCAGACAGATATAAATATATGGTAATACATTTAGTGCTGTCAATAGATTAAAAAAAATTAACTAATTAATCTCACAATTTTCTGTAATTAATCTAGATTAATCTAGATTAAAAATAACATTTTTCTACTTAAGACCGAAGCTTGTAACCGATATTTACTTAGAGTAAAATCATGGAATTAATGTAAAATCAACACAAAGAAAGTACATTTAGATTCAAAGACCATTTTAATAGCTTTCTTTGAATACAGTTTCTCTCCTGTGAAATACAAATGCTCAACAAAACCATCAACATTGACTCAGCTAGACCTCTTTCTTATATCCGCGGCGCTAATATTGAAGATTTTTCACTCCATATATTAATCTAGATTAATTTATTTTAATGATTTAAAGGGGAACTATTTTACTATTTCTTTCACTATTTGGGCACTTTTACACAATTCCTGTGAGTCTATGGAACACCTACTGTAGGTTTAAAAATAAAAATAAAAATCATTGTTTTGTATTTCTAATCAAGTACTCAAAAACCGCATTTTTCTACCTCAAGATCTTAAGCCGTTTTGAGGCTGGGCTCCAACCACTGTGTGGCCTGGTGCCAACTGCCACATCAACTGCCACATTATTATGCAGCTGAGAAATCTCTGACATCACAGATATGCACATTTTCAGATGACTCAGTTCAGTGAGGGTGAATATTGTGAGAGGAGAATTGGAAGAATGCGCCAATATGAGAATTGGAGACATAGATCCTATTAATATAAGTCCACATAGCTAAGAAACAATGGTAAACACTGATAAAGGCCATTTATAAGATAGTTCCCCTTTAACTATTTAATCGCCGGAAACGCCGTAACTCGTCATTGCCCGCCATGCTCATTCTGCCGAAGACGCCGTAACACGTCTTTGATATCAATATTTCAAAAATCTGTGATCGAAATCATATTTCTCCTCCGGGGACCTGAGATATACTGCTGATCTCCACTCAACTCTCTAACGGTTCAAGAGCGCCATCTGGTGGCCGATCGGCAGATCGGCCAACAGGAAGTGACGCGCCAAACAGGAAGTGCTCATCCATATTTCGTCCGGGCACTCGCGATCGTTAGCCGGACTCCATCTCGACACACTGGATAATCAATCGCTCGCCCTAACTCAATAAACAACGTTATTTGGACGTATATAGTATTATACAACCTGGAAATGGTTCATCTAGATCAACAACCCATAATCGAAAACTGTCTACTCCAAGCTGATCGTCCAACGGCGTGAGGAAGATACGGTAAGATCCAGCGTTATTTTCTAACGTGTTCCATATAAACTGCTCTGATGATCATATGACCCACACTAGGTGAATGATATAACGTTGCCCACGGAATTATAAACGACCCCCCGCCCATCCGGTCAACATCAGATGATACGTAGTAACTTCTAGAAGTACCTCCAGTTGAAATTTTTTATCTGGCACCGATCGCTACCAAACTGTATTTGATCATCAATATAATGCATTTGGGGCTATAAATCAAGTTCTGGAGAAAGCTGCAGAAAACGATAAAAACATACTTATACTTTAGACCATATTTTAGTATGAATATGTGAATGAAAAAGTATAACGTTGCTACACCCTGAACAATGGATATAGGACATTGAATGGGCCATAATAATGTCAATTTAGCAATAGAATTTAAAAAGTTATAGCCCTGTAAAGAAGGGGAACTTCTCCATAGACAAATAGAGCTGGCTAGGGATGGTAAATTATGAATTTAACCATGGCGATCAAAGTGTTAAATCATTTAAATGAATCTCCAAAGTTAAAGCATTAATTTTGAGAGCCCTAGTAATAATAAATAAATACATACGGTAAATATGAATATATAAATATATATAATACAATATGTATTTCTGTCTCCCTCTGGAGCCGCATGCTTGATAAACACGTGGAAAGTGATTCAGCAAGCAGTCCACCTCCATCAGAGAGGAGGTTTTTAAGGGGAAAAACCTTCAGAAGGGACGAGAAGCCACTGATTAGAAGCAGAGATCTTATGTGGGAGGAAGGTAATTGTAGGGAGTCTAGCCAGCATTAGGCAGAGTAGCACTCTGTTACCTCTCAGCTATACCCCCCCCCCCCCCCCCCCCACACACACACACAGCGTTTCGTGTGTGTGTGTGTGTGTGTGTGTGTGTGTGTGTGTGGGCTGGGTTTCTTCAGGTTGTTAGTGCAACAGGAATGGCAAGCACAAGACTTCCGAGCCAAAACATCGCTAGAGGAGAGAGGCGTGAACAGGTTTACAAAATGTAACTGATTAAGTCATCAATCATCTATACATGATGCGATTGGATCCCTCCCATCAAGTTATTAATGAACAACATTGTCTTTGCAAATTAATTAAACACACAATCAATGTTACAGTCCCCTGCCATCGATGTCCACATGCATGACGTGTGTGTGTGTGTGTGTGTGTGTGTGTGTGTGTGTGTTTCCATACACCTGTGTGTTTTCTGTGAGGTTCTCGTGTTTAACTTGCTCTTGCTGTGCCAAATATCACACATGCATGTGGAGAAAGGAGTGTATTTATTTTATTATAATTATTTGTATATCCAAGGTAGCGGCCCAGTCGCCTGGCTCTGTCCCCACTGCCAGGCCGCTGCCAAGCAGACTAGTCGAGATCAGTGTTGACACAGTATGACAAAAACACCCATTCGTCAGGATTTTGGACCTGTTGGTTTGGCGAATATGAATATGACTTTATTGTCATTCAGCAAGAGCATTGTTCTCTGTGTGGCATAATTGCAGGCTCTGCAAATGTAAACTAATTTCTCTCCCCAAACTGCGTAGTGAGCCTTTAACTACCACCGCAGCCTCCAGGAGAAACCTCTGTTTTTAACCACCGCAGCCTCCAGGAGCAACCTCTGTTTTTAGCCACCTCAGCCTCCAGGAGAAACCTCTGTTTTTAACCACCTCAGCCTCCAGGAGCAACCTCTGTTTTTAACCACCTCAGCCTCCAGGAGAAACCTCTGTTTTTAACCACCACCGCAGCCTCCAGGAGAAACCTCTGTTTTTAACCACCTCAGCCTCCAGGAGAAACCTCTGTTTTAACCACCTCAGCCTCCAGGAGAAACCTCTGTTTTTAACCACCTCAGCCTCCAGGAGCAACCTTTGTTTTTAACCACCTCAGCCTCCAGGAGAAACCTCTGTTTTTAACCACCTCAGCCTCCAGGAGAAACCTCTGTTTTTAACCACCTCAGCCTCCAGGAGAAACCTCTGTTTTTAACCACCTCAGCCTCCAGGAGAAACCTCTGTTTTTAACCACCTCAGCCTCCAGGAGAAACCTCTGTTTTTAACCACCTCAGCTTCCAGGAGAAACCTCTTGTTTTTAACCACCTCAGCCTCCAGGAGAAACCTCTGTTTTTAACCACCTCAGCCTCCAGGAGAAACCTCTGTTTTTAACCACCTCAGCCTCCAGGAGAAACCTCTTGTTTTTAACCACCGCAGCCTCCAGGAGAAACCTCTGTTTTTAACCACCTCAGCCTCCAGGAGAGAAACCTCTGTTTTTAACCACTGCAGCCTCCAGGAGAAACCTCTATTTTTAACCACCGCAGCCTCCAGGAGAAACCTCTGTTTCTAACCACCTCAGCCTCCAGGAGAAACCTCTGTTTTTAACCACCTCAGCCTCCAGGAGAAACCTCTGTTTTTAACCACCTCAGCCTCCAGGAGCAACCTCTGTTTTTAACCACCTCAGCCTCCAGGAGAAACCTCTGTTTTTAACCACCTCAGCCTCCAGGAGAAACCTCTGTTTTTAACCACCTCAGCCTCCAGGAGAAACCTCTGTTTTTAACCACCTCAGCCTCCAGGAGAAACCTCTTGTTTTTAACCACCGCAGCCTCCAGGAGAAACCTCTGTTTTTAACCACCTCAGCCTCCAGGAGACACCTCTGTTTTTAACCACCTCAGCTTCCAGGAGAAACCTCTGTTTTTAACCACCGCAGCCTCCAGAAGAAACCTCTGTTTTTAACCACCGCAGCCTCCAAGAGAAACCTCTGTTTTTAACCACCTCAGCCTCCAGGATAAACCTCTGTTTTTAACCACTGCAGCCTCCAGGAGAAACCTCTGTTTTTAACCACCTCAGCCTCCAGGAGAGAAACCTCTCTTTTTAACCACTGCAGCCTCCAGGAGAAACCTCTGTTTTTAACCACCGCAGCCTCCAGGAGAAACCTCTGTTTCTAACCACCTCAGCCTCCAGGAGAAACCTCTGTTTCTAACCACCTCAGCCTCCAGGAGAAACCTCTGTTTTTAACCACCTCAGCCTCCAGGAGAAACCTCTGTTTTTAACCACCTCAGCCTCCAGGAGTAACCTCTGTTTTTAACCACCTCAGCCTCCAGGAGAAACCTCTGTTTTTAACCACCTCAGCCTCCAGGAGAAACCTCTGTTTTTAACCACCTCAGCCTCCAGGAGAAACCTCTGTTTTTAACCACCTCAGCCTCCAGGAGAAACCTCTGTTTTTAACCACCTCAGCCTCCAGGAGAAACCTCTGTTTTTAACCACCTCAGCCTCCAGGAGAAACCTCTGTTTTTAACCACCTCAGCCTCCAGGAGAAACCTCTGTTTTTAACCACCTCAGCCTCCAGGAGAAACCTCTGTTTTTAACCACCTCAGCTTCCAGGAGAAACCTCTTGTTTTTAACCACCTCACCCTCCAGGAGAAACCTCTGTTTTTAACCACCTCAGCCTCCAGGAGAAACCTCTGTTTTTAACCACCGCAGCCTCCAGGAGAAACCTCTGTTTTTAACCACCTCAGCCTCCAGGAGAAACCTCTGTTTTTAACCACCTCAGCCTCCAGGAGAAACCTCTGTTTTTAACCACCTCAGCCTCCAGGAGAAACCTCTGTTTTTAACCACCTCAGCTTCCAGGAGAAACCTCTGTTTTTAACCACCTCAGCCTCCAGGAGACACCTCTGTTTTTAACCACTGCAGCCTCCAGGAGAAACCTCTGTTTTTAACCACCGCAGCCTCCAGGAGAAACCTCTGTTTTTAACCACCGCAGCCTCCAGGAGAAACCTCTGTTTTTAACCACTGCAGCCTCCAGGAGAAACCTCTGTTTTTAACCACCTCAGCCTCCAGGAGAAACCTCTGTTTTTAACCACCACAGCCTCCAGGAGAAACCTCTGTTTTTAACCACCTCAGCCTCCAGGAGAGAAACCTCTGTTTTTAACCACCGCAGCCTCCAGGAGAAACCTCTGTTTTTAACCACCTCAGCCTCCAGGAGAGAAACCTCTGTGTTTAACCACCTCAGCCTCCAGGAGAAACCTCTGTTTTTAACCACTGCAGCCTCCAGGAGAAACCTCTGTTTTTAACCACCTCAGCCTCCAGGAGAAACCTCTGTTTTTAACCACCTCAGCCTCCAGGAGAAACCTCTGTTTTTAACCACCTCAGCCTCCAGGAGACACCTCTGTTTTTAACCACGCAGCCTCCAGGAGAAACCTCTGTTTTTAACCACCTCAGCTTCCAGGAGAAACCTCTGTTTTTAACCACCTCAGCTTCCAGGAGAAACCTCTGTTTTTAACCACCCCAGCCTCCAGGAGAAACCTCTATTTTTAACCACCTCAGCCTCCAGGAGAAACCTCTGTTTTTAACCACCACAGCCTCCAGGAGAAACCTCTGTTTTTAACCACCTCAGCCTCCAGGAGAGAAACCTCTGTTTTTAACCACCGCAGCCTCCAGGAGAAACCTCTGTTTTTAACCACCGCAGCCTCCAGGAGAAACCTCTGTTTTTAACCACCTCAGCCTCCAGGAGAAACCTCTGTTTTTAACCACCTCAGCCTCCAGGAGAAACCTCTGTTTTTAACCACCTCAGCCTCCAGGAGACACCTCTGTTTTTAACCACGCAGCCTCCAGGAGAAACCTCTGTTTTTAACCACCTCAGCTTCCAGGAGAAACCTCTGTTTTTAACCACCTCAGCTTCCAGGAGAAACCTCTGTTTTTAACCACCTCAGCCTCCAGGAGAAACCTCTGTTTTTAACCACCGCAGCCTCCAGGAGAAACCTCTGTTTTTAACCACCGCAGCCTCCAGGAGAAACCTCTGTTTTTAACCACCTCAGCCTCCAGGAGAGAAACCTCTGTTTTTAACCACTGCAGCCTCCAGGAGAAACCTCTGTTTTAACCACCTCAGCCTCCAGGAGAGAAACCTATGTTTTTAACCACTGCAGCCTCCAGGAGAAACCTCTGTTTTTAACCACCGCAGCCTCCAGGAGAAACCTCTGTTTTTAACCACCGCAGCCTCCAGGAGAAACCTCTGTTTTTAACCACCTCAGCCTCCAGGAGCAACCTCTGTTTTTAACCACCTCAGCCTCCAGGAGAAACCTCTGTTTTTAACCACCTCAGCCTCCAGGAGCAACCTCTGTTTTTAACCACCTCAGCTTCCAGGAGAAACCTCTGTTTTTAACCACCTCAGCCTCCAGGAGAAACCTCTGTTTTTAACCACCGCAGCCTCCAGGAGAAACCTCTGTTTTTAACCACCGCAGCCTCCAGGAGAAACCTCTGTTTTTAACCACCTCAGCCTCCAGGAGAGAAACCTCTGTTTTTAACCACTGCAGCCTCCAGGAGAAACCTCTGTTTTAACCACCTCAGCCTCCAGGAGAGAAACCTATGTTTTTAACCACCGCAGCCTCCAGGAGAAACCTCTGTTTTTAACCACCGCAGCCTCCAGGAGAAACCTCTGTTTTTAACCACCTCAGCCTCCAGGAGAAACCTCTGGTTTTAACCACCTCAGCCTCCAGGAGAAACCTCTGTTTTTAACCACCGCAGCCTCCAGGAGAAACCTCTGTTTTTAACCACCTCAGCCTCCAGGAGCAACCTCTGTTTTTAACCACCTCAGCCTCCAGGAGAAACCTCTGTTTTTAACCACCTCAGCCTCCAGGAGCAACCTCTGTTTTTAACCACCTCAGCCTCCAGGAGAAACCTCTGTTTTTAACCACCTCAGCCTCCAGGAGAAACCTCTGTTTTTAACACTTTGATCGCCGGGGTTAAATTCATAATTTACCATCCCTCGCCAACCCTATTTAACATGGAGAAGTTCCCCTTCTTTGCAGGGCTATACCTTTTTTAATTGTATTGCTCAATTGACATTACTATGGCCCATTCAACGTCCTATATCTATTGTTCAGGGTGTAGCAACGTTATACTTTTTATTCACATATTCATACTAAAATACGGTCTAAAGTATAAGTATGTTTTTATCGTTTTCTGCAGCTTTCTCCAGAACTTGATTTATAGCCCTAAATGCATTATATTGATGATCAAATACAGTTTGGTAGGAATCTGTGCGAGATAAAAAATGTCAACTGGACGTGGTTCTAGGAGTTACTACGTATGATCTGATGTTGACCGGATGGGCGGGGGTCGTTTATAATTCCGTGGGCAACGTTATATCATTCATCTAGTGTGGGTGATATCATCATCAGAGCAGTTAGTATCGAAGACATTAACAAATAACGCTAAAACTCACCGTAGCTTCCTCTCGCCGTTGGGAGATGAGCGTGGAACACAATTCTTTCTATTATGGGATGTCGAAATATCCGATCCATTTCCAGGTTGTATAATAGTATATATGTCCAAATCATGTTGTTTATCGAGTTATTGGTAACGGATCACTATCCGTTGTGATCAGCTCGAGTCCTGGGACTATTAGCGAGTGATCGGACCGAATTGAAATGAGCACCAGCTTCCACTTCCTGTTTCTCCCCTGGGCGATCCGCCGATCGGCCACCAGATGGCGCTCTTGAACCGTTGTAGAGTTGAGAGGGACTCAACAGTACATCTCATGTCTCCGGGGGAGAAATATGATTTCGATCACAGATTTTTGAAATATTGATATCAAAGACGCTGTCCAGCGTCTTCGGCAGAATGAGCATGGCGGGGAAAGACGTGTTTCAGCGTCAACGGCGATTAAAGTGTTAACCACCTCAGCCTCCAGGAGAGAAACCTCTGTTTTTAACCACCTCAGCATCCAGGAGAGAAACCTCTGTTTTTAACCACTGCAGCCTCCAGGAGAAACCTCTGTTTTTAACCACCGCAGCCTCCAGGAGAAACCTCTGTTTTTAACCACCTCAGCTTCCAGGAGAAACCTCTGTTTTTAACCACCTCAGCCTCCAGGAGAAACCTCTGTTTTTAACCACCTCAGCCTCCAGGAGAAACCTCTTGTTTTTAACCACCGCAGCCTCCAGGAGAAACCTCTGTTTTTAACCACCTCAGCCTCCAGGAGAAACCTCTGTTTTTAACCACCGCAGCCTCCAGGAGACACCTCTGTTTTTAACCACCGCAGCCTCCAGGAGAAACCTCTGTTTTTAACCACCTCAGCTTCCAGGAGAAACCTCTGTTTTTAACCACCGCAGCCTCCAGGAGAAACCTCTGTTTTTAACCACCTCAGCCTCCAGGAGAAACCTCTGTTTTTAACCACCGCAGCCTCCAGGAGAAACCTCTGTTTTTAACCACCGCAGCCTCCAGGAGAAACCTCTGTTTTTAACCACCGCAGCCTCCAGGAGAAACCTCTGTTTTTAACCACCTCAGCATCCAGGAGAAACCTCTGTTTTTAACCACCTCAGCTTCCAGGAGAAACCTCTGTTTTTAACCACCTCAGCCTCCAGGAGACACCTCTGTTTTTAACCACCGCAGCCTCCAGGAGAAACCTCTGTTTTTAACCACCTCAGCTTCCAGGAGAAACCTCTGTTTTTAACCACCTCAGCCTCCAGGAGAGAAACCTCTGTTTTTAACCACCTCAGCCTCCAGGAGAAACCTCTGTTTTTAACCACCTCTGCAACATTTATTTATTGTTTTTACAGCCGATAATTGTCCCGACTGTAGAATTGCCATTTTTGTGAGCTTGGTAGAGGTAGGGTTTAGCCTAATGCACACGTCAAGTGAACAACAGAAGAATGCTGACAAATTAAATTTGAGTTAATCTATCCTTTAATTTGACTTTATTACAAGCATTCCACTTTATCGTCATGATATCACTTCGAACAGTATCAGTATCGGCCCATAACGGGTAGTAGGAAAGATCTGTATCGGCCTCAACGAACCACATCGCTGCATTTCTATTTATAACTCATAACCCAGGCCATCAGAGTCTTGAACACTGAACTCTCCACACACAAGCACACATGAGCACACACACAAGTTGACACAACACACATACTGTATATACGCTCACACACTAACAGTCACTTTAGCACAAACACACACACACATGCTGCACACGTTCACAATCAACGGTCACTTTACACAATGAAAAGATCACTTTAAAAATAAAAAAGAACGGGAGTGGTTCTTGTATAGTAAATAGATGGATATAGCAAGATAGCATAAGGAGTATAACTGTATAACTGTATATTGTATAGTGGTGTACATAAGACCCAGTGCCTCATCCGTAGCTAACATTGTATTGCAGGACCTTAGCATGTCTTTACCATGCTTTTTGTAAACTTTATGTACATTATACTAGGGATGGGCATTTTAAAGAAAAATCCAGATCGATTGATCACATGCTATACTCGAGTGATCGTGTATTACTCGAAAGAAATATATATAATAATAATAATAATAATAATAATAATTTATTATTATTATTCTTTTTTTAACTTATTTTTGTTCATTCACGTATATATGTTTAAGGAAACCAACAAACAGTTATAATCTTACACATACATGTGAAAAATATGTAAAAAAGAAAAAAAATAATTAAAAAAAATGTTCTTCATAATTTTTTTTAATAATTTCGATTTTTTTTGTTGATTTTTCTCATAGCTACGAGTAATCGATTACTCACGCCCATCCCTACATTATACCTGTTATGTCTTATTCTTATTACTTGTATTATTGCACAATCGCTGCGGGCATGACCACCCGCATTTCACTGTATGCCCTGTATGCCGTGACAAATAAAAACTCTTGACTTGGCTTGACTTGACACTGTGGTTCTCCACGTAGCATGTTAGATCCATGGGGATGAATCATGGCAACTCCCCTCCAACATCTATTGACAGTGTGGACTTTCAACCCATTTATTGCTCATCGGCCTCAACCCTGTCTGCGTTTTCAAAAGGAAATGAGGGGGGGGAAAAGATCCTAATGTTCCAGTAACCGCAGATATCAGTTATAAAACAATGCTGTTGTTTGATCCTGTCCAGTAATAGAGGTGATGATGGTGCCTATCATACGGACAGGTGCAGCTGTAAAAAGTGACTCGGCTTTCTGTTCACATCTCTGTTTACAATGCTGTCTTTCTGTTTGCATTGCGGGACAAACCCTCCGTGCAATTGAGTTTTCTTTCTTTCCCGGAATGAGATCCACATCTGTTGCATCAATCTGTCAAGGGGCTGACTGGTGCGGGTTGTTGTGTGAAAGCGCTAGGGCTGTCTTAAATACTTCGAAGCTTCGAAGCTTCGTTCGATGGGCATGGGATTCGAATATGGAAAAAAAATGCGATTATTAAAAAGAAAAGAAAAAATGAATATATATATTTTTTTTTTGTCAAATCAACTCTGCCTCTCTTTGTTAATTACAACAAGCAATGCTGTTTGTTATTTAAGATGAGGTCGGACTCTGCACTGACAGATTTGTGTTCATTGTGCTGCTTTTATAAAGCCTCAAATGACGGCTTACAATATTTCATGAAAGCAAGTGTTTTGTTTGTCTAAGATTTAAAAAGGTTTAAACTTTACAGCACTGACAAAGTTGAACAAAGTGCTGTACAAGTCCAACAACATAAAAAAAAAAAAAATGTAAAAGAAATATATATATATATTTTTGAAGCTTCGAATTAAAATCGAATCTCGGCCCCGAAGCCCTAGTCAGCCCTAAGCGCTTAAAAATAGGGTATTGGTGTCAGAATTTCCCCCAAATGCTATGCTTGCCTTAACATACCATAAATCAAAGCAAAGGGACTTGATATTATGTCTTTTTCACACAAGGATGATACATCTTTCTAATGAGGGGGGGTAATGGATGTTTTTTTTTATCGTAGTCGTTTCGGTCCAACAACTCCAAACTAAACGGTGTAATTTCTATATCGTTGAATACAAGTAATGGATGGGAGTAGGGGTGTCATGATTAATCATCTGAATCGAAATAAATCGATTACATCGAAAAATAATTGATTACAAATGACTGCGTCGGTGCTTCAAAACATTTCATTGGTGGCCGTTAAATGTCCCAAAGCATCTAGTTTGATGGAAATACAAAATAATAATAATTCCATTCAGAAGCTAAAATATGCACTTAAGAAATCCTGTTGAAGTGCATTTATTTAGGAAAAATAAAGAATAAACGTAAAGATTCGTTCAGAATTGGTTCTTACTTACCAATGATGATGTTGATTTGCTAGAGTCCTCTCTCAGCACAACCCATGTTATTCCTCATACTAGCTCTGGCTAGTTAGCCACAAACCAATGCAAAGTCAATGGGGTCAGGCTCTTGTTGTCTGTACAAGCTAACCGAGGCTTGTACTTTGTGTGCACTGTGGAGTTAACTTCAGTAAGCCTCAGTCAGCTTGACCCCATTGGCTTTCAAATGAATTGATAAAAGAATCGTTTGATGAATAGATTACTTAAATAATTGTTAGTAGCAGCTCTAGATGGGAGTCTGTACTCTGTATTGGACAGTACTCCAAGTTGAGTTCTCTGAATTGGTATATTGGCAGTGAATCTACACCTACGCTAGGTATCTACACCTGTTTTTATTTACAACAGCTTTGGGTCTCTGGCGACAGGCAGGCCCACTGTGCGAGTTCTTCTCCTCTGTTTGGTGTTGCATAAAAGCACGTGGTGTTTGGATTTGGACGGGGACCACAGAGGGTTTCTGTTTATGGAGCCGCAGAGTGGGACTATAAGTGGGCTCTTGTCGGAATGCCATTTGAACTTAGTGTGTGTGTGTGTGTGTGTGTGTGTGTGTGTGTGTGTGTGTGTGTGTGTGTGTGTGTGTGTGTGTGTGTGTGTGTGTGTGTGTGTGTGTGTGTGTGTGTGTGTGTGTGTGTGTGTGTGTGTGTGTGTGTGTGTGTGTGTGTGTGTGTGTGTGTGTGTGTGTGTTCTGTGTGTGCCTTAGGGCTGCAACGATTAGTCGACATAATCGACGATGTCGATTATAAAAAAAATCGTTGACGAGAAATTGTTGCGTCGATTAGTCATTAAAAAAAAAAAAAAAAACGTTATTTAATTTTTTTTTTTTTCTTTTTTGTTTGCACTACCTATCTTTGTGAGAGTGGCTTCTCAGGGTTCCAGACAACATCATAACATGATGATCCCATAGCAAATTTTGGACATTGAAAACATTGTTCCCCTGCAGGAGATGATGATCAGACTAGACACACAATACATTACACACGCACTCCTCTCACTCACACACAGCGATCAGAGTAAGACACACACATACACACTCCTCTCACTCACACACAGCGATCAGAGTAAGACACACACACATACACACTCCTCTCACTCACACACAGCGATCAGAGTAAGACACACATTCACACTCCTCTCTCTCACACACAGCGATCAGAGTAAGACACACACATTCACACTCCTCTCACTCACACACAGCGATCAGAGTAAGACACACACACATACACAAATTACACAGTACACACCTCTCACTCACACAGCGATCAGAGTAAGACACACACACAAATTACACAGTACACACACTCCTCTCACTCACACAGCGATCAGAGTAAGACACACACACATACACACACACACGGACTCCTCTCACACACGGCAAACAAAAGTTATTTAAAGTACACTTCCACTTTAATTTGTATTATTTAATTTATTTATCTTGTTATGAGTGATTGCTGTATTGTTCTTCAAATACATTTTCATTTAAAGTGGCTTAAAGATCCAAATTCAAATGTTTCATGAGTCATTATTTTAATTTGCTATGGGATCATCATGTTATGATGTTATTGTTTGGTCCTGACAAGAGTCTCAAAGTCTGGGGTGATGGTAGACAAGCAACTCTGAGGTCATGCTCAATGTCCAATCTGTTCCTCTGCTCTGTCTTCAGCTGAACCAGAGCTGAGAAGCCACTTTCACAAAGATAGGTAATTAAAAAAAAAAAAAAAAATTGTTGTTGTTTACATTGGTTTTCGATTAGTCGACTAATCGAAAAAATTATCGGCAGATTAGTCGACTACCAAATTAGTCATTAGTTGCAGCCCTAGTGTGCCTGCGCACGCTCTTGTTTTTCTGTCCATGTGAGGATCAAATAAATCTTGGCAATTCAATCCAATAGAGCAACCATACAATAGAATATTAGGGGAAATTAACGTAGTCAATGAAAGTACCTCACAACAAGTATGGAAATATAAACCAGTCTCATCAGTCATCAGGCTCATCCAGGAACCCCTGCAACCTGAGAATGAAATTCAAATGAATGCGAGTTCATAAAATGCTAAATGAATAAGGCAGGTTACCTGTGGCAGCCATTTATGATCAGCAGCTGTTTGTGGATATAGGCAAAGCCCCCCCCCCCCCCTCCGTCCTATGCAGACTCAGCAGAGGTTCAGTTATCCTCCTCTCCTGGAGGTTATTGGCCCCAGGAGAGAGGTTTTTAACACCCTCACTGGAAAACGACTCGAGGCTTTTAATGGAGACTGCTTTTTTCTTGCCATATAGGAGGGGGCTGATTTTTTCCATCCAACTGTTTTATTCAGACAGGCTGTGGGTTTTTACAAAGTCTTGGCATCTCGTATTGCTTAGGCCTGCTCTCGTTTTTTGTATTGATAGAAAGTATATGTGACTTGATCATTGTGTATTTCTTTTAATATGAATATGTTTTTATATGGATGTTGCGCTACAGTTGGGGACACGAGGATACTGCCTCTTCACTGCCCATAACCAATACTAAACTATCGATCAGCTGATGCCAAGTACTGATCCGATCCATAGTTTTTACTTATAGACTCGTCAACATTATATAGACTTAGGCCATCAGTTTGGGGTCGTTGGACAAAAATAATCGAGAGACACAAAATACATTTTCTCTCCATTAGAGACCGAACTTGCTTCTGTGCGTTTCTTGGTAAGATGACACTCAAATTCTAAAAGTTCAAGATTCAAGAGTTTTATACATCACATACCATACCAGGGCATACAGTGAAATGCGGTTGGCCATGCCCGCTATGATTGTGCAATAAAACAATAGTAATAGTAGTAATAGTAATAAGATAACTACAATAGACATGATAAATAGACACGTTAATAAATCACTTAAAGGATCCTATCTACACTCCTATACAATGTGCATTTTTACTTCTATGTCCCTATGCTATACTTCCTGTTACTAACTATACTATGCAACAATCACAAGTAATTTTCTTAGTGTCCTTTTTCCCTTCCTTTAAAGTGTCCTTTTCTTGTGTGTTTAAAGTGACCTATGGTGCGTTTTTTTTTTGTATCTACTTTTTCTCCTCCTATTTTTCTGTATTTTCCTCCCATCCTACTGGGGAGTGGCCGCCCGCAAAATCCAAACCCAGGGTTGTGTGTTGGACCAGTGTTGTGTGTTGGTCCAGGGTTGTGTGTTGGTCCAGGGTTGTGTTTGCTTTTCTCATTGTTGACATTCCTAACCGGTTACTTCCCATGACTTCTGGCTGCAGCTTAACAAAACTCTCCGTCTTGCAGCCTTGCCGTTGATGGGCGGCGCTTCAGTCACGGCGATGCAGCGCTGACTTTAAACTACAGGGTTTGATTTCCTCGACTATGTCTTCTTTGCGTATAATAATAATAATAATAATAGCTTAATTTTATATAGCGCCTTTCAAAAGACCCAAGGTCGCTTTACATAGGGGGGGAAATAACAAAAGTAACAAACATAGTGGACAGACACAACATAAAAAGTGAGAAATTAGGGCTTAAAGGCTCAAGTTGAAGAGGTGGGTTTTGAGGAAAATTTTTTATTTATTTTTTATAAAAAAACATATATAAAAATACGCTTTGCTGTGTTTTGCATACGTTTATATCAAGGTAAAAGGTAGGATCTATTTAGACCAGATTTCAATAGGAAATAAATACAAAACAACTTTTTAATTATTATTAGAATATAGCCTAATGTTAGTTGTATCAAGATTTATACAGGGAAATGACAATCATGACAATTGGAGCCTGCTTGAGATTAGCTCTCCTTATCAGTTTGGCCCAGCGCTGTCGCTCCGTCTCTTTGTTTACCGCTTCATTTCCGTTTGAGAGCATTTTGAAAAGCACCCGTTTTGAGGTAAAAAACAGTCCAGAATGTTGATATTTGTCGGCCTATTTATGAATCGTTTTCAAATAAGCGCTAGATGATCAATATTATACATACACGCACGCCCATTCGAGCCGCGCACGGATAATCGCCGTGTTCATTTCCTCTTGGAATTTTACAGTGAAACCGAAAGAGCCCATTTCACAAAACAGCTTATATCTTCATCAAAATGAGTCTGATTATCCTAACACTGATAACATAGATTCCTTACCTGACATCAGATGGTATCCAACTGGTATATTCCAATTCCTGATCACCATTCGAAAAAATCGATAAGTGTATAGATCCAACGTGATACAGTAGAACACATGATTCCACGGGGTTCAGAGGCTCCAGAATGAACTCTAATAACCCCGGCTGCATCAGTGGACTGGAAAATGTGGAGTACAGGATTTTTTTCCCCATCCATTTTCATTGAGTCCATTCCAAAATCCCTTATGTCATCTGGGAGACGATAGGGGGCGCTTTTTTCCACATCTGATCGCCGGCGGCGCTCGGGTATACTAGGGTAGGCTCGCGTGATGCAATATGATTTCAGATCGCTAAAAAAAATTTAAATAAAAAAATTCAGAGAAATCTCGTGAGTGGCTTTCAACGAGATATTAATAATTCCGAGAAAACTCGTGAGTGGCATAGAAAGTGTTAAGGAACATTTTACTGTAAATATACCAGTTTAGCATAGCTTCACAGTCTCTATCTATCTATATTGATTGATTGATTGATTGATTGAGAACTTTATTAACAGATTGCAGAATGGGTACAGTACAGTACAGCTCAATACATACAATTGTTAAGGGGATGCAGACCAGAGAAAGACTTTCGTCTTGTTTACATCAGGGTCCCCCATTTTCAATTCATCATAACATAATATGACATACATGACATACAGATAGACAGTACTGCTACATCTATACATTTATGCAAATACAGTACTGTTTGTGATACGAAAAGAGTCCAGAAAAGAGAGTATATACATCTGACGTAGAAACTGTACATTGGAGGAGGTTGGGTAGGTGGGGGGGGGGGGGGGGGGGGGCACTGTACATTGGAGGTGGTTGGGTGGGTGGGGTGGGGAGGTTGGGTAGGAGGGGTGGGTGGGGGACACTGTACAACTGTACAAGCAAAACTGTACATTGGAATATTGACAAGACCATACTTGGTCATTTACTGTACATTGGAGGGGGTTGTGTTAGGACATTTACAGGGGCCAGTTTCGAATTGCAGTCTCCCGTAGGTGTTTTTTGAGAGTGTTTTTGAATATATACACACAATATATACATAACACTATAGGTACACTTAAAGTATAAATACAAATACAATATCGCTGCTGGCAGGACAAAACCTCCTAACTCCATATTTTTTATTTATTTTTATCAACTCAGTAAATCATCCTCCATGTGTGTGTGGTTTTACAAAGTCTACACAATGGGAAAGCATTAAACCAATCATCTGTCTAAACCTCGTAACTCTATTCGCCCTCAAATCTGTGTTCGTTTTTTTCATCTGCTGAAAAGTTGGGTTTTTGGAGTTTGATTTGATTTAATAAATTTGATATAATAATATAAAAAGTACAAACACAAGATAGTACAGTGATGAGAGTCCAGTGATATGAGTCTGTAGTGCAAAAAACAAGATAGTCAGTACGGTGAGTCCCGAGTTGTGACAGTGATGGTTCTGGCAGCAGATCCGGCCGCCCAAGCCCTTTGTTGTAGAGCCTGCTGTTCATTCTGGCTAGCTCCTCGTAGTGAGAGGGGTTCTCCAGGATGGCTTCTAGCTTTTTCCTCATCCTCCTCTCAGCCACCACCTCTAGGTTATCCAGCTCACCACCCACTACGGAGCTAGCCTTCTTCACCAGCTTGTTCAGCTTGCTGGAGTCCCTCGAGCTGATGTTGCCCCCCCAGCAAACCACAGCAAAAAAGAGGACGCTGGCTACAACCGACTGGTAGAAAGATAGCAGCAGTCGGTTGTACACGTCGAACGGCCTGAGTCTCCTCAGGAAGAACAGCCTGCTCTGTCCCTTCCTGTAGAGGGCCTCAGTGTTGTCCGACCAGTCCAGTTTTTTGTTCAGGTGAACTCCAAGGAACTTGTTTGTAGGACTCCACCATCTCTACCTCCTCCCCTCCGAGGATTATGGGAGGAGGGGGACCCTTCCTGCCTCTCCGATAGTCCACCACCAGCTCCTTTGTCTTGCTGACGTTGAGTTGGAGCTGGTTACTGTCCGACCACAGTGCAATCGGCTGTGTACTGTACTGGCAAGTATCTCATGCAACGTAATGTCCAAAATTCCGAACTATTCTTTAAAGGACACGGGTGGGGGTGGTGGCATAATGTAGTGAGCAGAGAGCCAGAGCAGAACTAGTGTGAGCGTGGAGGAAGAGGAGGAAGAGGCCTGAGTCAGGGCCAAGAGAGGGAAGTACTGCCCCCCCCCCCCCCCCCCCCCCCCAGCGTTTCCTGTGTGTGCGTGTGTGTGTGTGTAGGACCACAATATTGTGGGTGCTATGCTTTATTTATCATATTGGATAACTTCTGTAAACAATTTTCACTGAAATACAGTTTTGAGCCCCGTTTCTGTGGCAGCATTCAAATCAGTGTTCCCTTGCCAGGAGATGGTGGCATGCTTGAGAGAGGGAGAGTAAAATAAGAAAGCAGAGCTACGTAGTAGGGCAGTGGAGGTTTCTCTATGACAACACGTGAAACACAAATTCACTCATAATTCATAATTATTATTAATTTACATATACCTATATATTAAAAAAAAAATATATATATATATATATTTTTTTTAAAGTTATTATTATTATTTGTTTTATTATAAATGTTTTCCTCTGTAAAAAAAATGCCAGTGAATTTTTTTTTCTTCAAAAATGGCCAAAATTTACAGCTCTGAGCAGGCCTGCACTGCAGTATTGCCTGCAGTAATTATTCATGAAGAAAACTTCACAGGTGTGACCCATTGTTAAATAAATAATAAATAACAGCGAATCAAAATAGGCTATTAACTTCATCTAAGCACGGTCTGTGCAGTTAAACTCTTGCCATTGAATGGAGGTTTGATTGATTGACAGCCCTTGACATCCAATACACGGAGGTTGAATATGATTGGCAGCCTTGCAAATCCAATCAGAGATTTCTGCATTGCAAAGTCAAAATGGGTCCAGCTGCATGTCCGGAGGATAGGTTTAGCTCGGGCCAATCTCAAGTTTCTCAAGTTTCTTTATTAGTTGTCATACAGAAGTACAGAATACTTTTATACAAAATGTAACATAAAGAAGCATTTTGTATAAAAGTATTCTGTACTTCTGTATGACAACTAATAAAGAAACTTGAGAAACTTGAGATTGGCCCGAGCTAAACCTATCCTCCGGACATGCAGCTGGACCCATTTTGACTATGTGAAAGTTGAGACTATGAGAAAGTTGTTGTTTAGTAGTTAGTAAGCTGTACAGCTATAACAAGTCAGGCTAAATTAAACTTTGCGCCAACATTAGGACCGAAGTATAAACCAGCAACTGAGCAACATGAAGAAGTGGATTTATGCATCTGGATCAGAAAAAACGTTGTGGATGAAAAAGTAAGTAGGCTACAGTGCTTGTATGCTAACAGTAGCTAGGCAGCTTAGCCTACATCACAATGATAATCACCAAGCTAACTTACTGTACACACTGTAGGGCTGGGCAATTAATCAAAACAGAATCGCGATATAGATTCATAGACCTATGCAATCTAATTTCTAAGTTATGACTATTTTCTTTTATTAAATTTTTTTTTTTTTTCACTTTTTAAATTATTTTATCTGGGTTGAACATGATTTGTGGAACTCCCTCTGGTGTTGTGGTCGTGGTATTCACTGACCTTTGGGAAGTATTTCGACATGCACATGGGTATCTTAGTGGTGTAGTGTATCTTGTAGACCAGGCCCATTGCAAGTTGCTGTACTCTGTCGTCTACTCTAAGCCATCCTAGGTTGTCAAAGTGGACAGGGGTGAGGTGGGTTTTAGGAGTAAGGTCAAGCAGTAGTCTGACCAGTTTGTTTTGTGATGTTTGTAATCTTGTTTTTAGTGCCTTTGAGGTGCTTTGGTACCATGAGGTGCAAGCATAGTCGTAGTACCCTTGAATGAGTGCTCCTGTTAGAGTTTTCAAGGTATTCTTGTTTACCAGAGAGGAGATCCGGTACAGGAATCTAGTTCGTTGGTTGACTTAGTTTTATTACATTGGATCCCATTTTGTCACAGGAAAGATTTGCCTCTATAGGATGGAACCCAGGTACTGTAGGTAATTTCATCTTTCCTTTTAAGATAAGATATTCCTTTATTGATCCCCTTGGGGAAATTCAGGCATCATAGCAGCATGGGGGAAGGGGGGGGGGGGGTACAGGTAGTGAAAACAACACAAGCAGTGTAAACAAATAGGTCAATATAATTTACTATCTAACTAACTGAAATATACATTATTCATTATTCACAGTATCACAGTATCCACATAAGGTGCAGTATGCATAAGGTAGTGTTATTGTCCTACTTGGGTTCCTATTAGTTCTAGGTCGATGTCTGGCAGCAGTCGCTGCCCACTGTTGTGGAGCCTGATGGCCACTGGTATGAAGGACTGTCCGAGGCGGTTAGTTGAGTGTCGGGGGGGTATGAGTCTGTGGCTTCCTTGTCACCTTCACCTAATATGTTTTGATCTGGTCAGGTGCGCTGTCACCTAAAATGTTTTGATCTGATCAGGTGCGCTGTCACCTAATATGTTTTGATCTGGTCAGGTGCGCTGTCACCTAATATGATTTCATCTGGTCAGGTGTGCTGTCACCTAATATGATTTCATCTGGTCAGGTGCGCTGTCACCTAATATGTTTTCATCTGGTCAGGTCCGCTGTCACCTAATGTTAATATGTTTTCATCTGTGTCCACTGACCACTGACACACAGTGGGGGATGTTTTAAAAATATTATTTAATATATAATATAATATAATAATTTGTGCTTCACCAAAAAATTTGGTCAGCAGCCTCCACTGTAGTAGGATATAGGCATATGCATGCAGAAGACGACAATTGTAGGCATGATAGGATCCTGAACCTGATTGCAGACAGTGTCAGTTCCACACTCTGGTCACCTGCAACATATAAGCTGTATAAGCACATCAGTGTGAAGCCATATATGCTCAATCTGTGTAGGGACAATTCACTGTTCTCTGACATTTCAGCAAACACCCCCGATGTTGTTATTGTTAATGAGAATAACAGAGAGGTTCTCATCCTAGAAGTTGGTTGCACGTTTGACTACAGTCTAGAGGAAGCATTTACAACCAAAATGTTAAAATATCAACTGCTAGACCATACCATATCACAACTCGGCTACAACTGTAAACTTTTAGTCTTCATATTTCGAAGCCTGGGTCATGTCCATAAGTTGGGTGTTAGAGGCCTTCAGTTGGCCGGTCTTCCGAAGAGAAGAGCCAAACAATTAGCAAAATATTGCTCAGTGTCAGCAATTATTGGCAGCCGGGCAATATGGAGAAGACGCTGCTATCTGTACCCATGAGCTGTGTGTTGATTGTCAGGTTCATCATCTGTGTGAGTCTGTAACTTTGATTGCCACTGTGGCACGATTGCATCGGAATAATCCCACAATGTACAAGTGCACTGTTAATATTTGTGTCCTTTAAACTTTGTCTTTATGTGGACATAAATAAAATATTCTAAGTGTGTGTGTGTGTGTGTGTGTGGCCATGCGCTTACGCATGTTTGTATTTGTGTGTGTCTTTTCTAGCCAGGTGATGGCAGGGAGGATGTGTGTGTGGGGGGGGGGGTCCCCTTAGACCTCCAACCAGTCACACCACACGCTATGGCCCGCAGACTCCATCATATAAAGACACACTCTCGATGTGACTGTGAACTGTGAAGTGTCTGACCCACACGCATGTGCACACAAACGGATGCACACACACACACTAGGATGCACTGATGTTGGTATTGGATAGCGGGCCGGTACCAGGCTAAAACAGGGTATGGTATTATCGGACATTTCCCCCTATGGGTGGTTTCAACTTGACAACATAAGCTAAATCTAAATCCAAACTATGCAACAGAACATGCACTCGGGTCCAAGCTGTTCTCATATAGCAACGCAATTCCACTCAAGCGGTCTACACTCAAATCCATGCGTGACATGTCAGCTGTCAATGTAAAAGTGCCTTCATTTTCTGAATTTGTTTGGCACACAAGACGCCTGTTGGATCTCTAATGGAGAAGAATGTATTATATCTCAATAATTTTTGTCCAATGACTGCAAAGTCTATCCCCTGTTCAGTAAAAAGCAATGGATTGTATCTAATTTAGCAGTACTCGGCCTCAGAGGAGCTGTGTATGGTTGTTGGTGTTGTTATTTTAGGTTGTTTTCTTACCTTTCTCAGCGTGGTTCTTTTAAAAGTTCTGATTCCCCTCTGCTTTTTTCCCCTGAGGATCGGGCAAACGGCCTGGAATTAAGTATGTGGGGGTGCGTGTGTGTGTGTGTGTGTTTTTCCCTCTGCCACGGAACACAAATTGCTGCGCAGTAAAGTAAATTAAAGCCCAGGAACGACCCCCTTCAGAGTCTGACTTTGAAAAACACATCAATGAGAGTAAAGTCAGCAGTAGCCTCTTTTTAATAGCAGCCCCAGTGAGCGCTGGTTAGACACTGGCTTTTCCTAAACACACAGAGAGATGATGAGAAACAGGTTATGAATCCAGTGGTGTTTTTTCATTTTTTTTTTAAGTTATTATTATCATTATTATTATTATTATCCAGATCTATTTCAAGCTGTCCTGTCGCCTTCCTGACTCAACCTCTCCACAACATCACAAGAACTGCGGCACAGATGAACCACATCTGAACCGTGCGTGCGTGTGTGTGTGTGTGTGTGTGTGTGTGTGTGTGTGTGTGTGTGTGTGTGCGAGACATGAAACATGTTGCACGTCAGCCCTTCGCCTTCCCACTCTATAGTTGAGGCATTAATCCCAGCAGAAGCCCTCTTCCCACTGTGTGTGTGTGTGTGATCAGTGATCCACACTGTACCCCTCCCCCACTCGGCACCTGGTCCTACGCTGGCAGGAAGGAGAGGCTTCCTCCACGGCTCAATCAGCAGGCCAGGCGGACGTCCTGAGAGCAGCCTCTGTGGCGCAGAGCTCACACTGAGATCACAGGCTACTGTACAGACTAACATACACACAAAACACACACACACAACAAACACAGTGTAGTAGAAGCCAGTGACGTGACAGAATTTATTAGCAAACTGCTGGACAGGATGGAGTTTTTCTCTTTAGAGTGAAAAGTTTGAAAACTAGTTTTGTTGAAGTAGATATTAAAGTTAGAATATGTAATGGCATCAAACGGCGACCTCCCAAGCAAAAAAAGAACCTCACTTGGTATTGCACTTTGTTTATTATTGCACGTTTATTTTGTTTTGGTCCTGTGCGTGGGTTGGTAGTTTAGTAATTTACCATACTGTCAATTTCCATCCCCACTCCACTCTTATCAAATGTGCAAATACCAGACGGGACTCATTTGCCTAGAGGTCACTGTTTTACAGCATTGTAGATTCTACCATTTAAGCAAATGGAATTTGCGTTCCATTCTAGTAGTATGAAGTCCAGGCTAACGGCTCCCACCAGAGAGCTAATGGTCTAGGCATCTCCTATTAGCCAGGTGGGCCATGCCTCACATTATCATAACTTCATTATGAATCGTGTCTACACAGCAGCCCATCCTGCTGCTGCATCTCATCTGGCTTGACCCCCCCTTCTCCTTCTCCCCTCCCCTCCCATGACCGGGTCGCTACTTGGTAGGAGAAAGGCCTTAGAAGGGGGGCTCTATTTTCTGCCGCTTACCTCATGCCAGTTGTGGCTTTTTGTGTTTGCCGCTGCCACGAGTCTAAAGTCTAAATTACAGCCCTGCTCGCTGGTCTGATGGGGGTGGTGTGTGTGTGTGCGAGGCATCACTCCTGGCCCTGGGCTCCACTGCCCCGCCCAGCCCACCAGGGGGGTCGCAGGGCCTGTGGTTGCTCACTCATCTGATGTTTAAGCGTCCGCCTTTGATGGCAACCTTTTTAGTGCCATGTCGCGATGTTGCTCGCCACATCGGTGAAATGGTGCCTCCGTTCGCAGCGCTTTCATGGTCTCGCTGGGGCCACACTGTGGCCACACTTAGACGCAGATGGTCGGGTCTAATTCCGATTTCGCTCTCGTTCTCCCCCTTTCTCTCTCTCTCTTTCTCTAGTTTGCGTTCCACAGCATAGTGCAATAAATACATTGGTTGGATATCCTGGTGTGAACTTTGCTGGCTTTTTTTGGGTTTGTTTTGGAGGCAAACACGAGGGCACCATGTACCCCTGTTCTGGGACCTCTTGTCCCCCCTGGCACCAGCTTGCAGGTCTATTCATATTGTGATTATTATAGTCATTCATATTCATGAGCACCTCGCAGGGCTGCTGGCAGAGCGGCATGGCAGTGGCCTCTGTTTTCATGCTGGCCAACGGCTAATAATCATATGACAGGATGCTATGCACAGGGCCTCCCTAATAACCTCCCACTTCTCTCATAGGCCCCTCCCCTGCCCCTCTCCCACCAATCCCCCACCTCCCCCTCGAGGCTGCAGCTCTCTCTCCCTCTGGACGCAGGATCATTGCGTGATGGTTTTTCCCATTGTCGGGACCATGTCAGGCAGCGGGGCCTGTTTTCATAAAGTGCAGACATCTGCTGCATTGCCCTGAACTTTTCAGCAGTGATGTAGTGGCTCCACACAAAAGTGGAAGGGCCAGGGGACTGAGGCTGATACAGGGGGGGTGAGTGGGGGCCCAGGGGCTTGGAGAGAGTGCAGGGGCATGGGTGGCGCTGGTAGAGTGGGCTGCTGACTAGGAAAAGAGCCTGGAGGAGGGTTGAACATTATCCTTTATTTTGTAATAATATCCTTTAGCTTGCCAAGGAGACACTCATTTTTGAGAGTGTGGAGCTAGAAGGCCAGCAATGAGACCGAAGGAGGTTGAGGAGTGGAAGAGTAGGCTTAGCTTTTTAGTGCTGGATACTGGGGCAGAAAGCTGGTCCTGAGGGGAGTCTGGACGCTCGGAGTGAGGGAGTCTGGAGGGTTAGGAGTGAGGGAGTCTGGAGGGTTAGGAGTGAAGGAGTCTGGAGGGTTAGGAGTGAAGGAGTCTGGAGGGTTAGGAGTGAAGGAGTCTGGAGGGTTAGGAGTGAGGGAGTCTGGAGGGTTAGGAGTGAGGGAGTGGAGGGTTAGGAGTGAGGGAGTCTGGAGAGTTAGGAGTGAGGGAGTCTGGAGAGTTAGGAGTGAGGGAGTCTGGAGGGTTAGGAGTGAAGGAGTCTGGAGGGTTAGGAGTGAGGGAGTCTGGAGGGTTAGGAGTGAGGGAGTCTGGAGGGTTAGGAGTGATGGAGTCTGGAGGGTTAGGAGTGAGGGAGTGGAGGGTTAGGAGTGAGGGAGTCTGGAGAGTTAGGAGTGAGGGAGTCTGGAGGGTTAGGAGTGAGGGAGTCTGGAGGGTTAGGAGTGATGGAGTCTGGAGGGTTAGGAGTGAGGGAGTCTGGAGGGTTAGGAGTGAGGGAGTCTGGAGGGTTAGGAGTGAGGGAGTCTGGAGGGTTAGGAGTGATGGAGTCTGGAGGGTTAGGAGTGAGGGAGTCTGGAGGGTTAGGAGTGAGGGAGTCTGGAGGGTTAGGAGTGAAGGAGTCTGGAGGGTTAGGAGTGATGGAGTCTTGAGGGTTAGGAGTGATGGAGTCTGGAGGGTTAGGAGTGAAGGAGTCTGGAGGGTTGGGAGTGAAGGAGTCTGGAGGGTTAGGAGTGAGGGAGTCTGGAGGTGAGGGAGTAGAGGAAATAGATTGCTCTCCACTGCCTGGTCCTTGGTCCAGAACGGTGTGTAATGATGCAGAACCTATAGCTCCATAAGCCAGGCTCTGGTTTTGACTCTGTACTGTGGTCAGGAAGGAATGGATTCATTTGGATTTCCATCTCTCTGCTCCTACTGTACAACCCCGACCCCCACCTCCGTAATCAGCTGCTTCTCGCATCAGAAGCCAACCATAGATCATGCCAGAAGTTCTGGTCCTTGCAACAATGACATCACTTTTATACATTGATCCTTTTATGATCCTTACTTATCTTATCTCAAATGAGAAGACCTATGCTAGATTTAATTTTGCTCAATTTTGTGTGTCGAGTGTCACCAAATTAAAATAATAAAAAAAATGCTTAAGCATGGTGTGTTTTTACGTGGCGTAGTGGGCAAGGCGCTCGCCACGAATGCGGAGACGCTGGGCTCGCCTGTTCGAGCCCAGCGCTCCACATTGCTTTCAGTTTAGCTGGTCGTTCATACTAATACACATTGGCCGTATTAGGGGGTGGGAAACTGATGGGTGGGGATCGGGCGTTGTGGACAGCGACTCCTACAGGTCGGTTGGTGCGCCTGCGCAGTAGAATCAGGAAGTGTCGGGGGCAGCGTGAGCTTCCCACGCGTTACTCCTCGCCACTGAGTGATCGAGCTGCGCAGGTGAAAAGATGCGACTGCTGTTACCTCAAGTACCGGAGGGGACTTGTGCTATGTATGACTTAGTCCACATTGCAGCCGGCTTGTGGGAGGCAAGAAACAGCGTTCGTGACAGGGGAGGGTTGAATTGGATGATACGAAATTGGGATGGGAGAAAATATAGAAAAAATGGGAGAAAAAGTGGATAAAAAAAAAAGCAAAAAGCATGGTGTGTTTTTGGTGCAGATGGCAACTCGCATTGTATGCAACCTTGGCTAAGTTGGGAGAGAGGCGAGCACCAGATTGTGGTGTGTGAACAATCCTGTGCGAATCTGTGGGGTCAGGCATACCAGCGGTCTGAGACACACAGTGCATATAACCGCTTAATTAATGACACTTACTCAACATCGCTGAGACGGAGTGCCCATTCATCCCTTTCCTAAATAAGCCATTAGGACCCGACGTGGCACTAAAATTAGACACGTAGGCCAGTTGGATGCATTCCTCCAAAACGACCCGAAGCTACACAGTACTCAATCTACTTACAGTAAAAGCTCTATGACTTAGAACCGCATAGCTGTACTCATCATGGTTGGAAGGGGGGGAGGGGGGGGGGTCTTTTGGCTGTGTGTATTGGAGCTACAAGTAGTAGGATTGTGTGACATGTTTACACGTTTGATATCATCCCTGTGGCAGCCTAACTAGTGCTGACGGCTCTCTTTAATGAAGGCATATGTCCAAAGGCGGGAGGGGGGGGGGGGGGATCTCACTAAATCCGTCAGGTCCACTTAACCTTTTCTCTAACCATCACTGTATATTCATCAACATAATTGGTGTTGAAGATATCGAGGGGGGAGCGGAGGGGGGGCGGACGACATGCAACATTTGCTTCACAATCACATCTATTATTAGTGGCAGCTCTGGAAAAATTCCTGAGTAATGAATGTCAAAAAAAATCCCAGACTGAGGCAAGAGGGGGGGGGGGGGAGAGACCTAGCGGGGCTAATTTGAAAGTCTTGTGGGCCGCTGATGTAGGAGAGAGTCTGAACAGTGTTCCAGCAGCACTGTAGAGGACTGTTTGCTTGCCAAGTAGGGATCCATAAAGAGCTATTGCCTGAGCCTCACCCCTATAGCGCTATGGGTGTTTCACATCCAAGCTACGGACCCAACCGTCCAAGGCCATCTGAAAGGGTTGCCATAATGCCCCTTTGCACCATCGCTCCTTGATCTCCTTGCATAAAGAGAGCAGGACAATAACAAATCCTTCATTGTTAGGGGATCCACTGTTGGTGTATTCCATTATACCCCGTTTTCCCATTGTGTCACCGGCCTGGAATGTAGGTTACAATTTAGGCCTCATTTTTACTGCCCAGCCTATATCATTTAATACAAAGAGGAATGTAGTGTTATTTTACATGCATCAAAAAGCTCATTCACATTGATCGCCTTGGGTCTCGTGAAAGGTGCTATATAAATCTAAGAAATTATTATTATTGTTATTATTTACTGCCCAGCCTATATCATTTAATACAAAGAGGAGGAATGTAGTGTTATTTTACATGCATCAAAAAGCTCATTCACATTGATCGCCTTGGGTCTCATGAAAGGCGCTATATAAATCTAAGAAATTATTATTATTATTATTATTATTATTATTATTATTATTATTATTATTATTATTATTATTATTATTATTATTATTATTATTATTATTATTGTCGTCATCACAATAACCGCTCCAGCTTGATTTATTAACGTCATGTTGACGTCCCGACTCCAAACTCAAGTGACTGTGTTATTAAGGCTGAAACAGCAGCAGTTGGTTTTAATACAAAACAAGAAAAAATGCATCCCAACGAGCCAAACAACTATTCCATCCCCCCCACATTTCAGTCAAAGAGCTTCGCTTGCATCAGGGTTTGGGACGTCCAACAGGAAATGGTCCATGCCAACGCTGCCAAACCAGCCGATGCAGCTAAATAAGCAGTCTTAGCTACTGTACCTCTGTCCATTCCTGAAATGTGGGAGTGAATGTTCACTGACCAAAGAGATGTGTCACAGACCAATGTGGACATTTGTTTGCCACACCACACTCGCCTGCCGCATCATGATTCACTGGAGGAAAAAAATCCATTGGGTTTTCAAGTGTCACAAAATTCAAATGCCTGCCATCAGACTCTCGATGTTAATACAATGCAACAGTCCGAATACCGACACTAGGATGGTCAAGCACCATACTCACTTCAGAGAGAAGAATGCCATTGTTAAACTTCGTACAGATATTTAACTGCCTGGTTTGATTGGCAGAATGGGTACAATACAGTACGGCTCAATACACACAATTGTTAAGGGGATGCAGACCAGAGAAAGACTTTCGTCTTGTTTACATGGTGGGAAAAGATTGTGAACATGTGTGTTCTTCCTGTGTGTTACAGATATGCTTTGGCAGATGAAGCATACCGCTCGCTCAGAGACCAGGACAAGGACCAGTGCATCCTGATTACAGGGGAGAGTGGCGCGGGGAAGACCGGTAAGAAACCCAGTGTCCATGTCTTTTAAAGTGTTAACAGTGTAAACACATTTGTTACTTTTCCCTCACTGACATTTTTGGTTGCAATAGCCATTCAGTGTATTTGCGTTCTGTAAGTGCTTCTCTATATAGTAGCTTCCAATGGTCTGGTCAGCCATTCCCACCAAATATGCAAATGTGATGCTTGCACAGGAAATGATGTGTGCACACATATTGCAAATGACCCGCGTCAAATGCGGAGGAGGAGAGCTGGTGTAGGCAAGGTGAGTTAACGGTGGAACGCTAGGTTCTACACACTAATGTTACCACAAGTCACCACGGGTGTCACCAAATCCACCAACCAGATGTGCTTAACTTGACTTTTTTTGTTTCATATATATATTTTTTAAGAGCACTCAATCACCACATGACAAACTAACATTTTACCAGAGGTGCAGGGTCAGCCGTTCATGGCACCCCTGGGGCATTGTAGGGGTTCAGTGTTTTTCTCCAGGACACCTCAACAAGGACAGACATAATTAGCCGCCGCAGGGGTCGAACATGTTTGAAGTGTGTTCAACAATACTGCGCTTCCAGTTCACAGAACATGGAATTCTTCAATTCTCCAAAGTCAACTAAATTAAAATGTCAAACAAGCCACCACTTGATAGTTGGGCAATACTGCCCTGTCAAGGCAGACCACAGTAATTTCAAAAAAGTGAAACTGAGAAAAATGGCTTTAAAGTTTTTTGACTTGCCATCCAAAATGTGTTATAGGTAGATAGATGATAGTACCCAGATTTAACATGTATTAATGAAGTAATCTTTAGGCATACAAAAATATGACATAATTATTTTAATTAACCCCCAAAAAGCAGATACTGCACTCTGCTGCACAGTTCCCTTAAATAATTATACAGGTAATGTACAGGCAAAGTGCAGTAACTTCAAATACAATGTTGTTTTCCCTCCAGCTTTCATAACTTAACCTAGCCATTTTATTTGGATCATCATCATTCCAATATATTCAGGTGTTAAATTTCATTTTCAAAATGGCTAGGTTAAGAATACTGCAGGCCCTCCATGTTTGTTCAAGGTGCAGTCTCGACTTACAAGCTGTGTAAGATGAGCACAGTGTGCAGACGGCAATTGTATGCAATTTTTTTGTTTTGCTTACACTTAATGTCATGTTTGTACCCGAAACTCGATCCCAGTGGAAGGAGATGGCAATGGCACTGGTCATAACCAAACTTGCCCTACAGCGTACAGTCCAAATGTCCAACATGTGCTCTCGCAATAACATTAGCAGTGCTTCTTGAGTTCCATACACAGTTCTGTAGTGTTATGGCTTGCTCAGCACCTGTCTGCATATATCTCGCTTCAGCGTATATACACTGAATAAAAAATTCCACCATGTACCTTTACATGCCAGCATTCATCTGGCCACACCCCCATCCGCTTACCTACATAAGCAGGGGTGGGGCCACACACTCATCTCCTTCGCAAATTTCATCACAAGCTAAGTGCTGTTCACATGCCCACTTGACGTGGAGAAAAATATTAGTCTGAGGAAAGGAAGAACAAGGAGATACGTTGACATGATATCTTTATTTTCTCTCTCACTATTTTCGAGAAAATACAGCGATATTGTCTTCGTTACTTGAGTGTCTGGATCATTCCGACCTTCAACGGCTTTTTCGTATTAGGAGCTCACGCCGCTGACATGCTTCCCAACCCAAGGGGATCAATAAAGGAATATCTTATCTTATCTTATCTTAACTACAATCCTCCTTGCTGCGGCAACACAGCTGGACTGTAGGAC
Source organism: Notolepis coatsorum (assembly GCF_963971535.1). Classification (NCBI taxonomy): domain Eukaryota; kingdom Metazoa; phylum Chordata; class Actinopteri; order Aulopiformes; family Paralepididae; genus Notolepis; species Notolepis coatsorum. The sequence goes on along the minus strand of NC_140169.1, from coordinate 166,959,454 downwards.
GCACAGACTGTTGTGAGAAGCGGTTATTTCCAGGTTGGGTACGTACTGTTTTGCTTGCGAACTCTGGTTGTTGTTGATGCTGTGGGGGTTAGCTAACAATTTACGAAACGCCGACTCCAGGCTAGGGTCCTCTGCTCGGCTTAAACGGCGGTCGGGGGATCTTGGTCTGACGCCCATGATGGCTAATCTAGTGGGCCGCGCTAGGTCCTGGTGATCCCGGGATTCTAGAGCGGATGCTTCTCTGTCCCGTGCAGGCCCCATCTTTCATATACAAATGGAAGTATACCCTAACGAGGAAATGTGGGCATAGGATCTTCTTTATCGGAAGTTCCATGCTCAAAGGGCCCCGTGTATGTCTGGATCACCGTTGACAACTGTGTTCTGACATTTCTTTTTCTTTTCCCTGTTAGGGGAGGGATTGGGACAGCGGCCTGTCTGAAGTGTGGCTTGTTATGTCATTGTATGCAGTTCAGGTGATAGCTGCTTAGCTTGCGTGCTAGTTGTGGACTACTGTGTTAGCCAGTCAGCTGTTAGCTGCGCAGCTGTTAGCTGCGGCGTTAGCTCGCTGTGTTTACCAGGCTGGTATACGTTAGCTTGTTGCTATCAGCCGAACGGCTGTTAGCTTAATGCTACACTGTTGAACGTTTTCTGTGACTATAACATGCCTTAAACACTCTGACTACGACGTCATCTTTGACAGAGGATGTTAGTCGAACCTACCGGGAGCCCGGCCGGAATGCTGTGTTTAACGTCGGTGCCCCGTTAGCCAGATTGCAGTTCGCTTGGCCTGCGTTCACGGTAGGAAGGTCCCGACCGGACCTTAAACACTTCTTCCTTCCCTTCTAAATGTTTTGTAATAACGATGTTTTCCAAAACGGGTGTTGCTGCAATACATTTAGGATACGACTCGTGTTGTGTGAATTGTCTTGTCACTGGTATATCTTCTCTCTCCATACAAATCGGGTTGTTGTTTTACATGTGTAAAAATGATCTGGTTAGTTGTGTTGAGAACATCATGTGTGTTCAGGTACCGTGAACTCACAACTAAGGGGGTTAATTAACCTATAAAGCTATGCTTAGTGACATGAGTGAAGAATGAATTCTTTTCTCAGCCTGTAATGACAATGAACAGTGTATTCACATATTAACAGGGTTACCTGTTCAACTGGGCCGTATCAAGGGTAAGGTAGGAGGGGTGATCCCCCCGGTTCCCTGGGGCTTCCCCACCCTCCTCTCAGACATGTTGTTTACAATATATTGTGTCACTGTGTTTGTGGGGATACGATGTAACCCTTAGCGTAGTTGCTGGGGTTGTGCTAACCGCTTGAGAAACTATATTTTCCTAAAGAAAAGATTGTTTGGTCGCTTTTCGTGTGTGCTTAGCAAGGCCTGTGGCCGATACTAATCGAGGATTCTGTATTCTCTCGTTATGAAAAACGGCGTTCCTCTGTAGCAAGAGTGTACTTGCCATTTTTTGTTGTGATAAAGGGTTGTATGTGTCTTGTGATCTACAACTGGGTTAGGTTGGCCACAGAAGCACATGTGTAAGTCTGGTACCGGGGCTCTTAAAGGGGCCCTCTCTATTCTGTGTTTTTTCCTTAGTAAAAATCAGATAGCAGGTTAGCACATGAGCTGTGTGAAGCTGTTAGACACTTCATGTAGCTGACTATGACTGTCATGTTCTTTTTTGTCATTACATCGTATCATGGGTGTGGGGTCGTAAAGGGGTGAACTGATAATCCTTTCCTCCCCTTTTGATTGGTCAGGGGTTAAAACCTCCTGTCCTTCAAGGTTCCTGTCACGTTGCTGTTCGGCACGTTACAGGGTAAGAGGGGGGGGGGGGGGGGAGGGAGTTTCCTGGTCCCATGCCCTGGAAGATTGGGCGTGTGCACCGCAGAAATTCCCCCGCCATAGAGTACGTCACTGTGCGCGTCTCTGTTGGTAAGACTTCCGTGAGTTGTTGTGTGATGGATCTGTTTCAGGGAGTTGTCAGAGCTCCTCCTCACGAAGCTCCTCCTCGGGCCTTCTGTGAGTTAGGACTCTCCTTCCCTGTGAGGGAGCCTCCTCAGAGTTCAGAGCCTCCTCCTCAGATTGTCAAGGTGAGTAGAACTTCGAAAAGGAGTTCTGCTCTATTGTGTGTGTATTCGTTTCAATTCGAGTATTGAGTGTGTATTGGTTCAGTGCCTCCTCCTCGGAGAGCCCTAACCCAAATATTACATAGCTCAATGTTGCAATATATTCTTTTCAATCTATACAGCTCGCGTGGGAAGTCTCTCTGGGGATTTCCGTCTCCTCCCTATGGGAGGGTGGTGGGATGTAAAAATGAAAAAAAAAATTACCCTCAGCTGCGTCACGAGGGATTCATGTCAGTCTGTGTTCTTTCTTTTTTGAATAAAAAGAGGAAGGTACATGAAGCACGACGGCTCCGTGTCGTTCTCCCAGGCGACTTGGAGGAACAATGTTTGGTGTCTTGCTAGACTATCCATTGATGTGTTTGGGTCTCGACGCATACATAGTGCTGGCTCGGTGTGTTTCTGTTAAAGAATCACACATGGGCTAAGTGCGCCTTGGTTGCTTGTTAAAACAGCGTTTTTATAGGGCAACTGGGATGGAGTTTTGTCTCTTCCGAGCGCCAGTTTACTAGGTTGTCTCGATGAATTCTTGTTAATATCTGGGGGATGTTAACGGAATAGATCTGAACATAGGTAGAGGAGTCTCACGCCCTTGGGGTGGGCCACTGAGCACGGTCCAAATGGGACCGTCTGGGTGGCGCCCTCTTTTCATGTTTTAGATCGACACGCATACCTACCCCCTCTTCTGGAGTGGGCATGTCGGCGTGGTTAGGACACGGACTGGTCTGGTCAGTCTGGTCCAGGTCAGTTAACCCGTTGTCCGCCGGGGATGCAGATCTGCTGTTCTGGTACCCTGAGAGACTTGTGCTTTTTTCGGGGGGAAAAATGCCGGTTCGGTCCGGGTGTCACAGGGTTAGGCGCTATGGAGACCCTTTGTTGGGTACATATTGTACTCTGCACTATCGTAATGGCTTACGGCCATGCCAACCTGTACACGCACGATCTCGTCCGATCTCGGACGCTACGCAGGTTCGGTCCTGGTTAGTACTTGGTTGGGAGACCGCCTGGGAATACCAAGTGCGGTGTGCTTAGGGCTGGTTCTCCATTATTTTCGCTCCTCTCTCACGCGTGGCGAAGAGGGGGCTGTTGGGGTGGTCTTGGACCTCCTCTGGTAACCCTGTGCTTCCCGTGCCGCCAGGCCCGGTCCGAAGTAAAGTTTTGTTGATACTGTAGGCCTGGGATAACCCTTTTTTGAAAACTGAAACACTTGTACTGCGGTATAGCCAGTGTATGCCCGCAGGTGTGTTTTGGAGTTTTTTCTTGAGGGGTTATAGGAACAACCACCGTCGGTACCAAGAGGGTGGTTGATTCCCTGGTGTGTTGGAGCAGTGTCAACTCCCGGGTTACCCGGTAGAGTGTGCCCCTGCACGTTCATGACGTCTGCCAATCATGTCAGCCTTCTCTGCCTCGACCCCTCTGGGTGGTTTTCTTTTAATGGAGGCTTTGTCATGCAACAACGCCAGCATATGCCCCTTCTGCCGGTGGGGCTGTTTTCAGCTGACTCCTTTGGTGCCTGTCTCGTCCGCAGTGCTCCAGGCTCAGGTTACAGCCTGTTGCCTGGTTTCCCCGGTGCGCTGCCTGCTTCCGTTGGTTAACCTTTTTTGTGTGCTTACGGCCATGCTGACTGCCTGTTCTGCAGGGTCAGTGTGCCAGGCGGTGTGCTATTGGGGGGAAAGGGCCCGCTCTTGGAGGGGCCTTATCCGAATACGCTGGCGATGTGGGGGGCGGTGTCACTAAGTGACCACCTGGTGGGGTCTTGATGCCTGGCGTCATTGACCTCTCCGGGCCCCCGTTTTCCAGGGGATCCAGTCCCTTCAGTGGGTCTGGGTCTTCCTTCGCGCTCCGCTGCTACGGCCTTGCCACGGGGTTGGGTTTGCTCTTGACCCTGTGATTTCTGGGGGCAGTAACGAGGTTGTTCCTTCCGTTCATTCCCGGGTGGCATGCGGGTTGTGCGTGTGTGTAGTCGTGGGGTCAAGCCACGGTCTGCTCACCCTGTGTGTTGAGTTGCTTGAGTGCCTCTTCGCACGGTCGGATCCGTCGCCCTCCCGTGAACCTCCAATAGGGGGGGTATCCTCCATTAGGGAGGGTCGGGGGGGCTTGGTCCTCCCCGGTCTGATGGTTGTGGGGGGCCTCAGCGGGGTACATTCGTCGGGCTATGGCTCCGCTCAGCCCCTGTTATGCAGACAGGTGCTGAGCAAGCCATAACGCTACAGAACGAAGGGTTATGTATATAACCCAGTTCTGTGAGTTATGGTGCGCTCAGCACCTGTCTGCATATATCTCGCTTCAGCGTATATACACTGAATAAAAAATTCCACCATGTACCTTTACATGCCAGCATTCATCTGGCCACACCCCCATCCGCTTACCTACATAAGCAGGGGTGGGGCCACACACTCATCTCCTTCCCAACAAATTTCACCACAATGAAAAATCAAGGGCCGCAGCGGCGTCCAGGTGCTGAGCGCACCATAACTTGCAGAACTGGGTTATATACATAACCCTTCGTTCTTTCCGCTGTTGGATCATGCATACCTTAATCAAACAACTTCCCGCCACCACAAATGACTTTAGCCCTGGTGGGAAACAGTGTGACGTATTGCCATGTGAATGATATTAAACTGCAGGCTATAAAATGGTTCTCATTTTGGAAGTGAGGTCATGATTTAGAAATCGCACATGCTACACAGAAGCTGAAAGAAGTGGGATACAGGATACTTGTTATGTGTGTTGGCCTGTTGACGGGGCCAGGTCCCAGGTGGCGGCCATATTGAAGTGGTAGCAGACGGGCTAGTTGGAAGTAACGCCCTCACAAGCTGCTTATAGAATGATATCACACAGAGTACAGTAGTGAGAACACACGCACAAATAAACACTGATGTAAAATCTTGTCCCTCGCTCTGGTAGTGTTGGGTTGCTCAGTTTTTCCGCTCCCATCAACGCTATGAACTTCTCACAGACGTGTTCTGTTACTGTCACTCTTTTATGAGTTTCAACAGTTCAGTCATCGTCATCTCATTTCCTGCTTTTGGTAACCTGAACCCGTGACGTGTTGCAACTCTCACTTTTGTCAGCATTGGTTCTAAAAGTCTTCCAAAAAGATGAAACTGGTACAGTGTTTTGATGTTGTTCACTTACCTATAGCTCCCCCCGCAAGAACAAACCTCATAGCTTGGGCAGTTATCACATGCCTAGGCTTGACATCAACAGGGAATCTCACTTGGAACGGTAAGCGTGGCAAGTCCTCATCTGCTGCACTGGAAGCTGAGCGCTCGATCTGCAGGTGTTTGCCAGGTGAAGGCCCCGTGGAGCGAGTGGAGCACCGCTCAGTGATTTATGAAGGCAGCGTCCGTTCAGTCTGCGCCCCTTCATTTTGTCCTTATTAAAGGGTTACGACACGTGGCCTTCATCTCAGCGACGTGGGAACAGGAAGGTGTTTACAGTATAGGATCCACGCGAAGCGGCTCTCTGGTTGATGGTAGCTTTTGATTCCATCCAGCTTTTGATTGATGCCCCTAACTCGTGGAATGAACTCCCAACAGTCCTTAAAGCTTGAGATTCTCCCCTCTGTTTAAAACATTGATCTCCAACCATTGTCCATCAAGAGTACACCCGACGTGACTGTAAATGAGGGAAACCTCAGTTTTTAGTATTTATTTATTTCGCACCATTTCAGCACAACAGTAAAAATCTAAACATTGACCATGACAGAAAGTGTATATAAATGTGCTGAGTAGAGGCAAGAGACACAGATGGGCCTATATGGGACCTCAACTCATTAATTAAATTAAATGATACATTTACCGGGGCCAGTTTCGAATTGCAGCCTCCCATAGGTGCTTTTTTAGAGCGGTTTTGAAGGTGGGTAGGGAATGATTCTCATTATTTTACGGCTGTGGGTAGGGCGTTCCACATTGTTGTGGCATAATTGCGAAACGTGTTTAGTCCCTTGTTTGAGCCGAATCTGGGTTGGACATGATTTGTGGAACTCCCTCTGGTGTTGTGGTCAAGTATTTCGACATGTACATGGGTACCTTAGTGGTGTAGTATATCTTGTAGACCAGGCCCATTGCAAGTTGCTGTATGTTTTGTGATGTTTTTTATCTTGTTTTTAGTGCCTTTGAGGTGCTTTGGTACCATGAGGTGCAAGCATAGTCGTAGTACCCTTGAATGAGTGCTCCTGTTAGTCTTCAGGGTATTCTTGTTTACCAGAGAGGAGATCCGGTACAGGAATCTTGTTCGTTGGTTGACTTATTTTATTACATTGGTTGCCATTTTCTCACAGGAAAGATTTGCCTCTAGGATGGAACCCAGGTATGTAATTTCATCTTTCCTTGTGACAAATTTGTCACCCACTGTAACAGAGAAGCCGTTGGCCTTGTTGAGTTTATTTGATCCAAAGAGAATGGACTCTGTTTTACCCAGGTGTAATGATAGTTTGTATCAGCGAGCCAGGTGCAGATTCTGCCGAGTTCAGAGCTGAGGGTTTTTTCAACCTGTAACTTGTTCTTGTCAGAGACCAGCAGGGCTGAGTCGTCTGCGAACAGGAACAAGTTGCAGTCACAAGCTGAAGACATGTAATTTGCATAAATTAGGAACAGTAGCGGTCCTAGTATGCTTCCTTGTGGAACACCACAGCTCACTGTACCGTTTACCTCCACCATCTGTTCTCTCCCCTCCAGGTAGGATTGCATCCAGCTCACTGATTGACAAACTAAAAGCGATTGGTTTTGATAGTCTATCAGAATGGAGTGATTGACAGTGTCGAAATCCTTTTGGAGGTCCAGCATGACCATGCCGCAGTATTTGCCTGCGTCCACCTCTTGTTTGATGTGGTCGTTCAAAATGACGATGAATATTATTTGTTGGATATGAATGAAAAATTATGGAAAACAATAGGAAATAAATCTAAATTAAAAGTGCAGTTAAACATAAAAATACATATCTGGTATACATTAATATCAAAGATTGATAGTATTTGAAGTTGCCTAAGAAGAGGCGGGTCAAGGTGATTAGAAGTAGTGGCAATGAATGAATTTATTTTGCAATATAAAATGTTTATGAAGAGAAGTAGGGAAAAGTACTCGCCCAAATAATATTACAATACGATTACGATTACAGTTGCCTTTCAAAATCTTATCACCTCTATCCCTGCTGGGTAAGAGAAGTTAGTTGACCACCAAGGAGAATGTGAAATGTACGTACATTTTAAAGAAAATGTAAATTTGATCCATAAGAAATTTATTTAACCAAATGGTGTGAAATAAATGAGCGCCACCATTGATCTCCCTCCCATGATCCCTCAAGATCTCCGTCCCATGATCCCTCAAGATCTCCCTCCCATGATTCCTCAAGATCTCCCTCCCACGATCCCTCACGATCTCCCTCCCACGATCCCTCAAGATCTCCCTCCCACGATCCCTCAAGATCTCCCTCCCATGATCCCTCAAGATCTCCCTCCCATGATCCCTCAAGATCTCCCTCCCACGATCCCTCAAGATTTGCTTTTAAGTCTTTTAAAATTACACAGGGGCTCTAAAGCACTGATGCTTATTATTTTTTTGCGTGTCACAGACCTCATATAGTCCAACCCAGGAAGCCGATCAGTGATGGCAAGGAGATGAATTTGGATTTGACTAATCTCTTCATCAGCCATAGTAGCTTTTGCAGTGGAACATGGCTCCCACTGCTCCGTATGCATCGCTGTGGAAACGATGGCTTACAGCTTACCTTCACGGGACACATACGCAACGTGACGCAGGGGCAGGGCCGAGTGCCGCGGGGCATGCTGAAGGGCAACAGGGATACACGTTTCAATGGTGATTTCATATATTTTGGAAATATGTCGGCGCTTATGAAATTATAATGGTTTCAATGTCCAAACGGTGATGCCATCTCTTGGGTTTGTATCCATTTTCAACGCTTGGTTAACTGTGGATAGAGAGGCTTGGCTCCGTATTATATGAAAAAATAATATGTCATACAGTACATGATGTGCTGCCTGGCATCGCCTCTGACACCGTGAAGCCAGGGGCATATTCATTTTGAAGACATTTGAAGACTCTTTTCAAAGTTTTATTAGGCCATAAGGTGAACCCTGAAAAGTGGTTAGAAAATGATTTTCGTTCCCACGTCTGGGAACTACATTCTGAATGAAAGTTCTCCTGCCGATTTTAGTCAGGGGTCATAAATGTATATATATGTAAATTACATTTACACATGTACCTAAACATATGAGTCAAATATTGGTGCATTAGTATACTTGAAGGTGAATTTATACCATGACATGCAGCACATTTGTATAAAAAATGCTTTACCTTGTGATTCCCAACCTGCAATATTAAAGATGCTGGTACAATTTTCTAAAGATTGAGGTTATACACATAAAACAGTTCAGTGGATAGTATAATGAGAAAAATAATAGACTCACACACTTTCGATCAAGATGTTTAAGCAATCAAAACACTACACCATCCCCTTAATTTGGAATAATGTAAACTAAAAAAATTGACAAATCAATAAGTTACTCATTAACCTTTTTATTTTCCATTTTCCATTTAAAAACGGAATAGAATGCAGGTACAAAAATACAAACAAATCACACTATACATACTGTATAACCCTAATCCCCTCACCATATACAGTACATCCCAACCACAGTCCAACCCCTCATCCACCACCACACTTCCCAGGTGTGATGTTACACTCATGTTAATCATCCTCACCACTATCATCTGAGTCATCATCCCATGTAGCCCTATCCTCGGTTTCCTTAGAAACATTTGCACAGTTTTGGCGTTGACATAGATCTGTACATGGCAGTTTTGCAGACACACAGGAACATCTTCCTGTCTCACATTTGCCTTGTTTGCAACCGCAGTGGACTACCTGCAACACACTATCCCGGCGGATTTGTAGTCATCCAGGTCACTGTTAACTCCCCATCCTCAATGTGTCACCCAGTTATTTATGTGTTATTCAGAATTGTTTCTTTTGTTGGGAAAAACACATGGTAAACAGGAAGTGATTTGTTACTTGTGAACTCACTATAGAATATGTTTGCCTTACAATAGAAAGGAGGCCTGTGATGTTCATCTGGCCTCATGGTGGCGCTATTCTTGTGAAACTAAACACATGAACTACTCCTCAACGGCTCGGCCTTAGGGGCACGATCAAAAGGTAGATTGAGAATTTTGGCTGGTGTAAAAAGAAAAGAAAAAACACTCGTGATAGAGATCAGTGGCAGGAAGCCTGGCACAGGTTTGGTAATAGTCTAGCAGCCAGTGCTTGAAGTTATATTGAATGGAGAACAAGTGACAAAAGATGCCGTCAGATACCAGCATAGCCTTCAGGACAACAGTGCATTACTGTTGCTGCTTGAGAGAGATCTAAAGAGCAATGCCGGTTATTTTGACGTCCTTTTAAGTTATCTACGATCATTTATCTACGATCATCCACATACATCATACACCCCTATAACTCCAGCCGGTCCCCGATGTCTTCTGATCAAGGCCTCCTGGTGGTGAACCAGGCTAAAGACTAAGGGGTACCGAGTATTTGAAGCAGTGGCCCCTAGGCTCTGGAATGAGCTCCCCCAAGTCTCTTGAGAGCCTCCCCCTCTGTGGCCCCTAGGCTCTGGAATGAGCTCCCCCAGGTCTTGAGAGCCTCCCCCTCTGTGGCCCCTAGGCTCTGGAATGAGCTCCCCCAGGTCTTGAGAGCCTCCCCCTCTGTGGCCCCTAGGCTCTGGAATGAGCTCCCCCAGGTCTTGAGAGCCTCCCCCTCTGTGGCCCCTAGGCTCTGGAATGAGCTCCCCCAGGTCTTGAGAGCCTCCCCCTCTGTGGCCCCTAGGCTCTGGAATGAGCTCCCCCAGGTCTTGAGAGCCTCCCCCTCTGTGGCCCCTAGGCTCTGGAATGAGCTCCCCCAGGTCTTGAGAGCCTCCCCCTCTGTGGCCCCTAGGCTCTGGAATGAGCTCCCCCAGGTCTTGAGAGCCTCCCCCTCTGTGGCCCCTAGGCTCTGGAATGAGCTCCCCCAGGTCTTGAGAGCCTCCCCCTCTGTGGCCCCTAGGCTCTGGAATGAGCTCCCCCAGGTCTTGAGAGCCTCCCCCTCTGTGGACTTGTGCAAGGGGCAGCTAAAAACCCACCTGTTCAGGTTGGCGTACATACGTGATTTTGTTTATTCTGTTTTTGTCCGTGCCTGTTTTTATATTGTATGTTTTTATGAGTTAACCTGTTCTTTTGTTTTTTAAACTTGTGAAGCACTGTTTTTACACAGTTTTTAAATTGGATGTTTTTTTTTAATGAATTGCCTTGTTCATTTTCTTTTTTGTTTTTAATCTTGTGAAGCACTCTGTGCATTTGTGCTGGGAAGGGTGCTATACAAATAAAGCCTTACTTACTTACTAATTTGATCCCACCCTCTCCCTCAAGCCCCATATCCGACAAATTGTCAAGACCTCTTTCTACCTCCCTCGCAATATTGCGAAGATCAGGCCCTCTCTTGCACAAGCCTACTTCTGAAACACCCACCCATCTCCTCCCGCTTTGACTACTGCAACTCACTCCTCTGTGTGTTATCAATGGCCTCCAACTGCTCCAGAATGCATCCGCCGACTTCTAACTCACCAAATCCTGGAACCACATCATCATGACCCCAGTCCTGCAACACCTCCATTAGCTTCCTGTCTCCCACCGAATCAACTATAAAACCCTGACCTCCTCTCCCCCTACCAACCCTCCTCGGTCCCCCATATCCCCGGCCTCCCTTCTCTCCACCCCCAAGTTCAACCGTTGCAGTTTTGGGGACAGTGCACTTCTCCAAGGCAGCTCCCAGGCTCTGGAACTCCCTCCCCCATGACATTAGAGACCCTCGCCGTTTTCCAATCCCACTAAGACCCATCCCTTCTCCATTGCCTTGTCTTAGCCCCCCCCCCAATCCATCCATCCTTGTTTGTTTGTCTGTCTGGTGTTTGTCTGGGGATCTATATTGAGTAAATTAACTGTTACCTAAGGACTCAGACCTATTATTAAAAACATAGCCTTGTCATGTGGAGACTCAAAAGAAATAGGCCCTGTGGCCCAATTTGGGTTCCAAGTTCCAACCCATTTTTCTCAGACACTCAAGTTCAAGTTCTTCACTCTTTGGAACTTGAGTGTGTCTTGACTTGTCTACACATGTGAGTCTCATGCGAGGCTCAACAGCAGTCCCTGTCAAAAAACCCTCTCTATCCTGTCCCAGTATATCTCTGACATCACCCCTGGATGGCTGTCTCTCCTCACGGCCAGGAATGATGTTCCAGAGAGTGCAGTCATCCCTAGGAAACATGGTAATTCTATACCAGCTAGCTAGCAGAGACATGTCACTTTTCCCACCCAGTGAATGATTTTGGGAACTTCTTCCTATCAAACAAACACACAGAGACGCAACAAAAACCCACAGCAGCCAGCTCCCCTCCGAGCCTCTGGAACTGGCCCCGGCCCGTCCCGACATGGGAAAAGCGATCCTGGTTGAACGGCGGATCATTTCAACAAGGGATCAAATGAGGTCTAGGTTTATTTTTTTTTCTCCCGGAGAAGTCCGTTCAGTCGTTGCAGATGATGACAACTCTCGGTGCAATAATGGTCACCATCTAACAAAACAAGGTGGTTGGTGGTTCATTACAGGGCGTGTGAAATGAGGGGCCTGTACCTCCTCCTCTCTGGGGCCCCAGACCAAATTGTGGGTCCACACCCTGGCCCAACTAGGCTCTAGGGAGGATGATGTAAGGGGGATTTCTTTTTGGGGGGTGGTCGTAGGGCTGGGCGATGAAACGATAACGATAATTATCGCGATATATATTTTAATAATCGATAATAAAAATAATATCGATAATAAAATAAAATAAACGTACACATACATTTGTTGTTTAAATAATAATTTGTTTTAAATATATATTTTTTTAATACTAATAAAAATATCGATAATTATCGATATCAAACTATATGAAAAATGTTAACGTGATATAATATCGTGATACAATTGTTGGCCATATCGCCCAGCCCTAGCGTGGTCGGGGGATTGATATGCAAGACTTGTTTCTCAGTGATGCCTGGCAAAAAGTGTACAACCCTTGATCTGACTGTTTGCTTTTCTACTTTGGTCCCTTTTGAAGACCATATATCCTCACTAAGAACAAACGGATGAGGAAACGTCTAAACTGAGGCCATTCATACTTCTTGCTATTTTAGAGCTTAGGTTTAGAGTTGCGCTACATTAGGAGTTCCAGTTGAAGTCAGCAGTTATGGAATTAAGGTAGTCAACGGAGGTCTCCTCAGAATCGGCAAATATACAAAAGTATGTCTAGATGCTTATATGGTCAATGTAGGGATACATATAAAAATGCACATTGCAGCAGTAATATAAAGAATTTGTATCTGAAAATGGTTCGGGAGAGAATTAGCGAGAAAGACCTCACAACACTGTCATTTCTATTGCAATCAAATCAAATGCTGTCAATATCATTGTTCTATAATAAAAAAAAAATAAAGTATTGTGACGTCTTGTGTGTTTCAGAGGCCAGCAAGCTGGTGATGTCGTATGTGGCGGCGGTGTGTGGGAAGGGACAGGAAGTGAACAAAGTCAAGGAGCAGCTGCTGCAGTCCAATCCCGTGCTGGAGGGTGAGTGTTTGGCTCCGCCCACATTGCCTTTTTGGTTTGCATAAGAGCCAAGTCCAAAGAGGTAGCAGCGAGCCGACAGTATGACGCAACAAGTCGTGTGGGATATCGTCTCAGTCTGCATGCATATGCCTATACCCTACTACGTAGCTCTCTGCTTTCTTATTTTCCTCTCCCTCTCTCAAGCATGCCACCATCTCCTGGCAAGGGAACACTGATTTGAATGCTGCCACGAAACGGGCCTCAAAACTGTATTTCAGTGAAAATAGTTTACAGAAGTTATCCAATATGATAAATAAAGCATCTAGCACCCACAATATTGTGGTCCAACTTTCTTTAATTTAGTCAACATTACACTCTTACATGTAAGGGAAAGTTCACACACAGCCAACACAGGGACTGGCTTTTAATCCGGGGGGTGGGGGGTGGGCAGGAAATGCCCGTGAATGATGAAGCTGTGTGGCTGGAGTTGTGCTGCCGACAGTCACGGAGGCCCAGCAGCACATCTGTAATAGTTTAGCCACCGCCTTTGTAATGGACCGTACACACTGGAGAAAGCATTATACTGCTACAGTTGGTCAAACTACTCTCTCATACTAATCTTCTTATTTCTTTTGTTCTTCTTTCTTTCTTTCTTTTATTATCTCTCCCCCCCACGCCACCCTCAGGCTGCAATGGTGTCAGATTAGCAGGCCAGAAAAGCCACATTGGCAATGAATTTAATGAATTAGCCAGGCAATTAAGCATTTTCAGCCTCACGGCGGTGCGCAGAGTGACACATGAGCGTTTTATAAACATAAAGATGTGGTTGGAAGGACTTAGCCGAGGAGGAGCAACACGATTATAGTAAATGTTTCACTTATGAACGTCGTTCATCTGAGAAGGGTACATGTACAAGCTAGTTCATGTTGTGTTCAAGATAAATGCTTATTTCAAGTCTAATGTTGTTTTGTTTGAAGTGTGTGTGTGTGGGGGGGGACTTTGACTTCCATGCGGTGTGACCGCTAAATTCAGCCCTTTTTTCTTTTAAACTAAGCCTGGCACTTTGCTTAAACCATAGGCAGAATTACAGGCCTTCATCAGTACAAATGGATTTGACTCGGGCATTGGATGACTGACTGCTCCTCAATCAAGATCATTAGAAGGCTTTTATACAAGTCTGTAAATGCACGTCGTAGGTCCGCAAACATGGATTAAGGAGGAACTCTATATACGTTTTCATAATGTACCAATCAATCTTTTTTGCTTATTTTTTTTTCCAGCTTTCGGGAATGCCAAAACGGTGCGAAACGACAACTCGTCCAGATTTGTAAGTATCCTCTCGTGGCTGACGGGTGCCGTTTGTGTGGGTTGATTTGATGGTGGCTTTTGTTTGCCCTGGGGCTTATGCACCGCTCGGACCGCTTGATCTACAGCGGGCTTCAGCGTGATCAAACAAACTCTTTATTATTCACACCAGTGATGAAAGAAGTACCCAAATCCTTCACTTAAAGGGGCACTTCACTGAAAAACAATGCAGATTTTTATTTTACACACCATCCCACATATGTCAAAACTGTAAACCGCCTTGCGCACATTCGTTCAAGTTCGACGGTTGAGAGTTTATATATGTCCTCCAGTGACGTCATCTGAATCCTCGTGTCTTCAATTAGAAATGAGAAACACCCCAATAGAATAGTACTGTAGTACTCCATTCAAAGTGCTTCTCGAGGAAAAGTGCAATACTAAATGGACTCGCGTGTCGGTAGGAACAGTACTTGTTCATGTCTGATACAAAGTAACATTTTTGATGTGTGAACCTAAGCTGCATGATGATGAATTGAAAATGGGGGACCCTGATGTAAACAAGACGAAAGTCTTTCTCTGTTCTGCATCCCCTTAACAAGTGTGTGCATTGAGCTGTACTGTATTGTACCCATTCTGCAATCTGTCAATCAATCAATCAAGCTAAAGGGGTTGGTGGTCCATTTAGACTGTCTCAGAGATAAAAAGAAATACATAATTCATATGTATTGAGTGCACGTTTTGTATGCAGAACACCTTTATGTAAGGTAAGTAGTAGGCCTGTACAGATAGTGAAGTAAAACATGGGATATTTCCATTTGAAATGCAGTGGAGAAAAAATATAAAGTTAAGTAAAGTAAATAGCTCGAGCAGACAACAACTTCCAAAGTTCCACAGTACGAGAGATGCACGCGGTACAACAGGAGCTTGCGTGCCGCACACAGGGACAGTACCACGGACAGTAGATGATGGAGGTCCTGACTGAATTAGGTCGTTAAAGAACACAGGGCGCCTATCGCAAAGAGTAGGGGGTTCTCCGACGTTCCTGGCCAAATTCCCAATCAGGTCTCTGACATCAAGGCCACCTAATAATCCCTTACCCTTAATTGGCTGATATCAATCCCTGTCTCTGCTTTGGTAAATGGCTGATTTTTTATATAGCGCTTTTATCCAAAGCGCTTTACAATTTGTTACTCACATTTTTACCCATTCACTCACACATTCACACACCGACGGCGGAGGCAACCATGCAAGGTGCCAACCTGCTCATCGGGAGCAGTTAGGGGTTAAGTGTCTTGCTCAAGGACATATCGACACGCTGCCTAGGAGCGGGAATCGAACCGGGAACCTCCCGATTGCCAGACCACTGCTCTACCTCCTGAGCCACTGTCGCCCCTACGTTCAGCCATTGTGTAGTGTGACGTGTGCCTGGTGCCAGTGTGTATGGCAGCCATTGAGCCTGCGTAGCCCAAGGTTGGGTGCTATACCAGTGGCGGTGAAGGAGGCAATTTCCACCCTACATTGTGGGGAGCGCTTTGAGTGTCTAGAAAAGCGCTGTATAAATGTAATTCATTATTATTATTATTATAACACATCACTCTCCATACCCATATTACTATTGTTAGGAACTAGAGCACTGGGCATGAAGATTTAGCAATTCTAGCTCTAGTACTAACGTTCAAATATAGTGATGAGGACAGGACGAGGAAACAGAATATTGGCTGGTGCTCAATAGCCGTTGGGTTATGTGCCGGACCCATGCGCAGGTAGCTTCGTGGATCTGCACGGTGTCCTGCTCGTTTCCTAACCTTGGTTGCGGGAATCCTTCAAAATCAAAGATGTTCGGGGCGGCCGGGTAGCGCAGCGGACTAAGCGTCTGTCTACCACCACAGAGACAGTGGGATCGAATCCAGCTGTGGTGCTTCCGGGTTGGCCGACCGTCCATACTAACACAATTGGCAGTGTTAGCGGGTGGGAAACCCGGCGAGGGTGGGTCCTGGTCGTTGTAAACAGCGACTCCTACGGTTCGGTCGGGGCGCCTGCACAGCAAGGGAAGGATCTAGGAGAGGTAGTGTGACCTTCCACAGGTTACACTCCCCCAGTGAGAGTCCACGCTGCCAGGTGAAAAGAAGCGGTGGGCTGGCTACACATGTGTCGGAGGAAGCATGTGATAGTCTCCGCCCTCCCGGACCGACGGTAGGGGGTAGAGTGCGCAACGACCAGGAAGGGGATTGGGAATTGGCATAACGACTAACATTGGGATGGGAGAAAAATCGGAAAAAGGAGGAAAAAAGATAATAAAAAAATAAAAATTAATAAAAGATGTTCTTCTTTAAAATAATAATGAATCTCTATTTTAGGCTAGGGTGGGGCATGAGGTCTCCACTGATGTAAGGGTTCGGTTTATGACGAGATGATCCGATTGCTGATTGGCCAAACTTGTCAACCAAGGAGTATGAAGAAGAAACATCTCCTCTCGTCACCTCCCCTACGTCTGCATTACTCCCAGAATCGCAGGCTTGCATCAGTCTGAGCTCTGACTCACCAAGTGGATCTTGGTGAAGGACCTGTGCGGCGGCTGTGGTCGTAATCGCTGCCTCACATTTCTGACGGCTAGCAGCAGAAGGTTCAGTGGCCGAGTGCGTCATCTTATTTTTTCCACACAGCGTTTGGATACATTATGACTGTAAAGGGTGCACAGACATATATACACACACACACGCACTCACGCTTGCGTGCTCACACAAACACGCCACACAAAGGAACACCATGCACCTACACACACACACAAATACACGAATGCACGCTCACATACCATGCAGAGGAACACGTGCCACAGACACACACACACACATGCATTCACTCCCTCACTCGCTCACTCACTCACTTACTTACTCACTCTCGCATGTATGCACAATGTGTACACACACACACACACACACACATACACACGCGCAAAGTAACACTAAGGACTACACCGCTCCAGTGATGTGTAACTGCTAGGGGTGTAACGATGCATAGATTAATCGAAATGCATCGGTTCTAATGTGACTATTCAACTGCATCGATTTGATTTTTTTTGTGTATTGTTTTTATTGACCTATAATCCATTCATGCTGAGTGAATCAGTTCCCCCAGCCACATTTGTGTATAAAACTTTTTTGGGGGAATTAACTGATAGAAAATGTATCGCAAATGTATCGAATCGAATCGTGGTCAAATGAAGAGATTTCATGATTCATTGAATCGTTGCCTGAATAATCGTAATCGAAATTAATCGTTGTGAGGTTGCATCGTTACACCCCTAGTAACTGCGAATTCAAGCCAGCGGAAGCATTTGGTCATCATCTCTCCACCACCACCATCTGTCTAGTGCTCGCTCCCTGAGTCCCTGCAGCAGATCACTGTGGTTTGAAGAAGCTCCTGTTCCCACTCCTGCCTTTCTTCCCCAAGTAGCGATGATTCTGAAGAGGTTCCTCGACACATGATCCACCCCCGGGCCTCACGCCGCCCCAGTATCGGGTAACAGATTACACTTCACACAAAGCGGTTTGGGAATTTATACGTTGGGGGGGGGGGGGGAAGACAAAAAACTCTTTGCTGCTACTTCCTCCTGAGCAGTTTGATTTGTGCACAAGTCTTTTTTTGTGTTATCTTTTCCCCCCTCCTTTTTCCGTTTTTCTCCCATCCCAATGTTAGTCGTTATGCCAATTCCCAATCCCCTTCCTGGTCGTTGCGCACTCTACCCCCTACCGTCGGTCCGGGAGGGCGGAGACTATCACATGCTTCCTCCGACACATGTGTAGCCAGCCCACCGCTTCTTTTCACCTGGCAGCGTGGACTCTCACTGGGGGAGTGTAACCTGTGGAAGGTCACACTACCTCCTCCAGATCCTTCCCTTGCTGTGCAGGCGCCCCGACCAAACTGTAGGAGTCGCTGTTTACAACGACCAGGACCCACCCCACCGGCTTTCCCACCCTCTAACACTGCCAATTGTGTCAGTATGGACGGCCGACCAAGGCAGAGGTACCGCAGCTGGATTCGATCCCACTGTCTCTGCGGTGGTAGACAGATGCTTAGTCCGCTGCGCTACCCGGCCGCCCGATTTGTGCACAAGTCTGTCGCTAACTTGTGCGCCTTCATCTATTCTCTATATAGTCAGCTATGCAATAAAGAAAAGCAATTGAACTTGAGTGCAGATTTCATTTTGAGCCTGTCCCCATCTCAGCTGGGTGGAGAGGACATGTCATTCCTGTCCCTCAACTTCACCCATTTTCATAGTGATTTGGACAAATACGCGATAGCCCAAGTTCACACTTCGTGTTTGTGTATTCGAGCGCCCTAGAGAAAACAAAATATATGAACCAGGACCCACCTGCGAGCGAACCTGGTCTCTTCAGACCTCCGGCCTTCTTGTATAAATGAATATGAATGGGTCCCTCTTCTCTACCGGCTTCTTGTATAAATTCAGTCCGGCCACTGTTTCATTTGGCAGCCCTGTATCTGTTAAAAGATTATACCTCATGCAAAGCTGTGTGTGTGCGTGTGCGTGCGTGCGTGCGTGCGTGCTGTATCGGCAGCCAGTGACTGGGGGATTTGACTGTGACCTCTGTTTCCTCCGGTGTCCTTTTGACCTTTTTATAACGCTGCTCATCAGCTATGGATGGTGGCCAACTGCCCACATGGAAAACAAACTCGTCCGGCTGTCACTTTCTCTCTCGCCACGCCGCTCTTAGCAAACATGACTCTGTGGTTTCGTTTGGAAAAATAATTAATAATTGTTTATTTAATTTATTTTTTATTTTATTTATTTATTAAAATAGTTTTTACCCTTTTTTTATATGTATTTATTTGGGCTTGAATTTAATGTTTGTGGCCCTCTATATTGCTCGGTCTCATGACTGTACAGCCCCTGAAACTGAAACCCTTTTGTATAAACCCCCCCCTCCCCCCTACACACACACACACACACACACACACACACACACACACACACACACACACACACACACACACACACACACACACATACACACACACACACATACACACAAAGATGTCAATTTATTGATAAATCTGTTAAACTTGATTCTTGAAAAGCAGAAGTTCGTCAAATACAATAACTATATAATACACAACAACTCTCTTAATACTCTCTTAATACTCTCTTAATACCTTATGTTGCACTTTTCCATAGCTGTCCATAAGCTGTGTCTCCACCCAAAGTACCCGGAACCTTTAGCCCCAGGAACTACTTTGAAGGAACTAGTTAGGTTTGTTCAGCCCATTGTTGGGAGGCTCTTTCCAAGATTAGGCAAATTAGTTTGCTGATCAGATCTTTGTAATCACGGTTAAATCAACAGACCAATGTTCCCTGCAGACTATGCCATATAATTGGTCCTCGCATTGAACGGGAACGTGCAAACAGACCACACAATGCAATGGTAATGAGTTCCGAGGACGAGTAGTATTTCTAAACTGGGCTTTGTAGATTGTTTTGATTGCAAATCAACTCTCGGAGTCGGGTTCAATTATATTACAAGCCTATACGAAAAGGTTTCAATAATTGCCTCTTTTCATCTTTGAGAATAGGCTTGCATTTGATTTACCATCCACTACGAAATGACAGTGACAGTGTTAGTAGTACTTTTTTTTATCCCTAACGATGCAACATTTGGGAAATATTCCACCTATAATTACAACCCTGTGCTTAGCTTACATGATGTTGTTGTAAGATGGTTTTCGTGCATAGATCACTTATCAACTACTAATACAAGTTTCACATATAGAACTAACATTAGGTTTGACGTGAGCATTTCCTGCTTGATAAGATGATTGTGGCCTAGGCAATAGGCAATAGCGAACATTAAATACTGAAAGGACAATATAATATTTTTTTAATAAATCTTTTTGTATTAAATGATGCAAGTACTCAACCAATCGGGATGTTCAGCGCTGTAAACCCTACACCCATAGTTCCTGTACTTTTGGAAAGTACCTACCCCTGAGCAGGGAGGTAAAATAATATCCCCAGAACTTAATTTAGGCAACGTTCCTTTGGTGGAAACGCAGCTATATGTGTAATCAAACCCCCATACAGGGCCACCACCACGGAACCTGTGGGAATAATCCCAGCTAGTAATAATCCTTAGCGCCAATTGACCTACTGTATCTCGAGCCCTGCCCTTTTTTCTTGATCCTCCAATCAAAACTGTTGCTTCCCTCTGGACAAGGGTCTCCTCCATGTCTCCCTGCTTTCTCCCTTCCTACACTGGCATACAGGCACATGGAAACAGAGGGTGTTACAGAGGATCAGAAACCTCTGATCTGGTTATATTTAGGTAACCTTGGCATAAAACCACTGGAGAAGCATCCTCCTCACACCTTGCCGGCCGGATGCCGCTCAGTCATCATAACTCATCCCTCCGGAGCAGAGCACAGACGGATCACCGGGATCGCTTCCCCCGTGCGGCGTGCTGCGGCGTCGTGGAGGAGCCTTGTTGAGTTTGGCCACGGCACCCTCTCTCTCTCCAGCAGAGCTTGGCCTGCTTCAGAGGGAGCCTGTCGGCTATAAATACGAGAGAGAGGGAGGGGGGAAAAAATCAAACGGTTTCAGAGACACAGGGCTCACTTGTTCTAACCTCCAGAAATAACGAGATGGTTGGTTTTATTCTCTCGGCAGAGAGAAAAGGTAATTTCCTCTACAGAAGCTCATTACTTAATAGCAGTTCTATTTGTGATTGGCAGTGGGCTTTATGAACACATCTATTGCCTGGAGACTTATGGAGAGGAACTTTATATCGCTCTCTCTCTCTCCCAAGACTCGTGTTTCCTTGAGGTTTCCACAAAGAGGTCTTAACATTATAGGGTTTTACACTGATGCTGCCGTCTCGTCTGTGAACTCCACGCCTCCGTGTTAAAGGCCGCAACGCTTTGTCTTAACAGGGGCGTGCCCCGCGCCCGGTTCATCCCATCGGTCCTCATTATCTTATTTTGTCTGCGTGTAAAACAGCCTCAAGGCTGGAGGAGGAGGTCACCGGTGTGTTGAGATGAGCCACGTTCTCCGCGCTCTTTGCGTTCAGCGCATGATAATGAGGGTTTCTGGTTACAGGACGTTGTGTTTCTAAATGCTGTGCATTCTGCTCCACAGGGAAAGTATATGGACATTGAGTTTGACTTCAAAGGAGACCCTCTGGGCGGAGTCATTAGCAACTGTGAGTATTATCAGGTGGAATGTTCCTAAATGTTTTTTCCTCTTTATAACGGATTCTGTGAACACACATTTTCTTTCTTTCTTTCTTTCTTTCTTTCTTTCTTTCTTTCTTTCTTTCTTTCTTTCTTTCTTTCTTTCTTTCTTTCTTTCTTTCTTTCTTTCTTTCTTTCTTTCTTTCTTTCTTTCTTTCTTTCTTTCTTTCTTTCTTTCTTTCTTTCTTTCTTTCTTTCTTTCTTTCTTTCTTTCTTTCTTTCTTTCTTTCTTTCTTTCTTTCACTGAAACAAATCTGTGACTGACTGACTCATTAAAGGGCAGGTAGATAGATAGATCTTTATTTGTCATTGTTGGTACAACGAGAATTTGTTAGGAACATCACCACTGGCATACAAACATAAGATATAGCATGTGCAAAATAATAATGTCAATAATTATAGTAATAAAGTAACAATGTCCCAATGTCCTCAATATATAACATACCATCATTGTCCCAAGTGCATTTAGTGCTAGTGCAAATAAATTAATAAATATAAATATTTCAGTGACAGTTAACATGTAACGTATAGGCTACAGCTATACAAATTTATCAAATAAATCCTAATGACACGGAATCCAGCTTCTGTTCCGACTAAGCACAATTATTTTTATACATTTTTTTGTACCTCGTTACTCCCCAGTCTAAGAGGAACAAAAGGCCCTCCCGCTGCCCAAACCATTCACAAAAAAAACATGTAACACTGGTGATCTACACTAATCCACTATATACAAAAGATAACTACTGGTTTGGAAGGCGACAACGGTAGGGTCTGCTGATGTTCTCTCTTGCTCTAGAGATGACCGCTCCAAAGCAAGGTCTTTCAAATTAGGCGTAACCGACCAGCCAATCGGTCAGAGGCAAGCCGGAGCCAATCTATGGACGAGGCGGGGCCAGCAACTCAAGCGGTCAGCCAATGGGGGAACAGCCAGCTGAGGCCTATACAGAACACAACACAACCTAGCTAAATTACCCGGAAATTGATCTCTCTTCTCTACGTAGCTCATATTTTTGTTCTGGAGTTGCTTAGCATCATGTATATTTGTTTGTTAGAACCAAATTTAGAATAAAGTGAAATCATCCTTTTAATGTCTTAATAATTTTCACATGTTATTTGGTTAGTATGAAGTGAGAGCCTTGTGTAAATGCAGTATTACACTGGAGCTTGTACTCCACACACTGTATCTCAGCCAGCTGTGATGGATCTGCTACAAAATAAAGTATGCTGTAACTTTAGCATTGAATACATAGTTACAAAAGAAAAACGGGATCACCGGAGCACTGGGAATAATGTTTGGCTGTGGTGCTCCTGCCCTCCCACCACCTCTACCATACAGAGAAGCCTCCTCTGAGTTTCAAAGGGTGATTTCTCTTTGGACTCGGCCTTAACTTCACGCTGAAGCTAACGCAGTCGAGTTACCACATATTGGCCCCCGATGGGTTCAACCTGTTCAATATGCAACCCGGATTTCAGGGAAGTACATAAAAGATCGTCCTCTTCAGGGGAAGAATGTGGGAAAGGGCGCTCTGGTGACAAGTTCTGCACAAATAACACTATGTATATTCAAAGTCATGTCACCAAGAGGAGTTAAAGGAAAACTCCAACATTTTGGGAAATTAGCTTATTTGCCATCTACCCTAGACAAGAAGATACATACCTTTTTCTTCTCTGTGCATGCAGTAGGAGTAGGAAGACGCGCACCGTTAGCCTAGCTTAGCGTCAGTCACTGGAAGTAGGTTCCTCCATTAGCCTAGTTCCCAACATCTTCCTACTCCTACTGCATGCACAGAGAAGAAAAAGGTGTGTTTTGGGGATTTGCATCAATGTGTCCAATATTTTTTGCATGGAGGATACGTGTGTGTGACGACGTTCTTTCACTCTATTCCATTTTATCATGGTCAGTACCTCTCCAGCCCGTTTTTCTGTCTAACTGCACCGTGATTTGACATCTGTCATTGATGCATTCAAGGAGGTGCGTTAAAATGTCAACTATACAGTTTCTGGCAAGAGTGGCAAAAGTTGGGAGTCTTGAGGCTTTACTTGAATAACTTTGTCCAACCATAGTGGAGGTACTCTGTCTAGAATACAGTGGAAGGGGGTGCGTCTGGGGGGAAACTCTACTATATCATCAACCAGACTAAATAATGTTCCATAAAGGAATGGTTTTTAATTTCCTGGTGAAGCTGGCGTAAGGCTTTCTAATAATGTACAGTACTATACACATTATTAAAGGAACATGTCAACATTATATGAAATGCACTTACCGTCTTCTCCGGAGTCAGACAAGAAGATGGATACCAATTTCCTCTCTGTGCGTTCAGTCAAAAGCTATCCGGCTACAAGCTAGCCTAGCTTAGCACAAATGCATGGAAGCCGATACGGACTGTTTAAGCTAGGCTAGCTTGCAGACGGATAGCTTTATACTGAACACACAGAGAGGACATTGGTATCTTATCTTCTTGTCTGACTCTGGTATGTGCATTTACCATAATGTTGGCGTGTTTCTTTAAAACGCCTTAAATGTATTTTAGCTATGTATGCCACAAGCGAAACACCCGCTCACTGCCCCCCTCTCAACCCTCTCTGTTATGCTTTCATCTGGCCTCTCCTCGTGGTGTCGTGTCTTTTCTGACTTCTCTGCCTGAGGTCACCGAAACAAAGGCAGTGACTGACGGCTGACACACAAATGAACCTCTGTCTATCCGTCTGTCTACCAGTCTGTCGGGGGCTAATAAAGCCAGTCCGATACAAGGGGAGGTTTGTTGGAGAGAGCGAGGGACATGTGATTGCTTAGACAGCAATATTTTTGCCAAGTTTTTTGAGACACTTTTATCCAAACAGTGCCTCATGGGTGAATGGATAATCTTTTTGTGTTGTTGGCACCAGTGGCGATGGACGCCTGACAGTGGTGGTGGTGCCATGCTCTAGTACACATTGAGACATGCAGTCCATCCCCTGCATTCAGTGAACAAACATGCCAACACACCTCCCCCCTTGCGAGAATTTTGGCCCCAATTCTACCCAAAATATGAGCGTTCAAAACTGTCATCATCCACAATTTTTTTTGTATTTTATTTTTTTTATTCTTTTTTAAACAAACACATAAACAAACATGACAACACACGATTAGATATACAAGCATTGTTAAATCACTGTTTAAATAAATGTCTTATACAAGATATGCCCCTAATACCTGCTATCTATTCCCCTACACACATATGCTCTTGCTCGCACCCCCCACCCTGGACCCCCCAATGGATAATCCATCCATTATCATTCGCTCCTAACCAGACACTACCATTATATGCTAGCTTTTATTCTCTCCACCACTTCTAACCACATTGTCAATTTGGATTAATTGAGACCCAAAATTCTTGCTGTAGATATTTCTAGATAAATCACATCGAGATATGTAAGAATCCAGACCTTTCGGCAAATTTTTTCCGGTTGAATCCATCGTGATGCTATCAGTTTTTTAGCCACTGTAATACCAGATAAAACCAATCTCTTTAGCTGTATAGGTACTGCATACTCAAAAACATCATTCAGCAGTAATACAGAGGGGTGTACAGGTATATTCAGAATTAAGAGATTTGATAATTGCTGGGTCACTTCTTTCCAGAATATCTTAACTGGTGGGCAGTCCCAGTACATGTGCATAAATGTCCCCTTGTCCCCATTTGTACATAAGGAGCATTTGGAGTCTTGTTTAAGACCCATTCTGTTCAGTCTTATAGGAGTCAAGTATGTCCTATGAATATAGTTAAGATTGATTTGTTGATGGTCCGGGTTCCTTGATACAAGTCGAACATTTGCCCAGGCTTCTTGCCAATCAAAATCTATTTCCAGGTCTGGTATATCCCTCCTCCAAATAGAGTCTAGGTGGAGGGTTTCATACGAGGCCGTTAGTAATTGATGATAAAAATCTGATACAAAACCTCTCGATGTCTCTCTTTCATAGAAACATTTGTGGTATCTGTGGTGTGCAATTGGTATCCTTAATGGAACACTGTGAGCCATCAAACATAACAATAATTGTGCCTAAAAATAATATGTGGAACCGGTGAGATACATTTTTTTTTCTATTTCATCATAACTACAAATGCCCTGTTTGTTGAAAACATCTCCTAATGTATGTATGCCTTGCTTTTCCCATCTAGGGAATCTTATAGGTCGTTTTCCAATCAGGAGTGCATTGTTATTGAATAAGGGAGTATGATTATGCCATTTATGTGTTAGCATTTTTTTTTTTGTGTTTCACGCCATATCCGGATCGCATGAGTATCATCCACAATTTCATAGATTCCCCCCCCCCCCCCCCCCCCCTAAAATATTGTCTGAAACATATTTTAATTAACCGTTTAGGTGGAAAGAATGTAACATTTACGAGCACAAGCCACATGATACCAGCCTGGCTCACAAAATCATATTAAACTGTCAAACTAGGCATTGCGGATCAAATATGAATTAAGATCCACCATTTTGCATATTTAGTTTGTTTTAGTAATAGTTTTGGTGAGGTGATAACAGTGTAGTTTTGGTGGGGTAATAACAGTGTAGTTTTGGTAGGGTAATAACAGTAGTTTTGGTGGGGTAATAACAGTGTAGTTTTGGTAGGGTAACAGTAGTTTTGGTGGGGTAATAACAGTGTAGTGTAGTTTTGGTGGGGTAATAACAGTGTAGTTTTGGTGGGGTAATAACAGTGTAGTGTAGTTTTGGTGGGGTAATAACAGTAGTTTTGGTACGGTAATAACAGTGTAGTGTAGTTTTGGTGGGGTAATAACAGTGTAGTTTTGGTAGGGTAATAACAGTGTAGTTTTGGTGGGGTAATAATAGTGTAGTTTTGGTAGGGTAATAACAGTGTAGTTTTGGTGGGGTAATAACAGTGTAGTTTTGGTAGGGTAATAACAGTGTAGTGTAGTTTTGGTGGGGTAATAACAGTAGTTTTGGTACGGTAATAACAGTGTAGTGTAGTTTTGGTGGGGTAATAACAGTGTCGTTTTGGTAGGGTAATAACAGTGTAGTTTTGGTGGGGTAATAACAGTGTCGTTTTGGTGGGGTAATAACAGTGTCGTTTTGGTAGGGTAATAACAGTGTAGTTTTGGTAGGGTAATAACAGTGTAGTTTTGGTAGGGTAATAACAGTGTAGTTTTGGTTGGGCAGAAGAAACAGTCCAAGCCTTCAGCCCTCCTCCCGAAGTCCTAGTCAAAACAACATGCACAGGATATGGGGGCCGTGCCATTGCTACTTTAATGTATGTTTGTTTATCTAAAGGAGCCTATCCTGAAAGCAGCGTGCCACAAATACCGTTCAGGATGCTTTACGGTCGGCAGCTATGAAAAAAATCCCTGCTGTATCTTGTGCACCGAAAAGCAATAACAAGAGGGCTGAAGTCTCTTTAGAGTGTACAAAAGGTGGAAGGTCACCCGAGAGCCCCCTGAGGGAGAGAATGTCTCTGAACATCCCCCCCCCCCCATTTCCTGCATCTTTTATTGCACCGTGTTGGAGCTTTTAGCAACCCCCAAAAAAAGACATATTGAGAAAAAGGTTAATAACAAAGACAAAGAGACAAATAACAAAGAGAGAGAAAGAGAGAGCGTGTCTGCTCAGTCCTCCTGTTCAGTATTCCTCACCATTTCTTTGTTTACAGCTCAGAAGCATTGCTTGTGAAAGACACCTTGTATGATTGATGAACTGGCCGCTCTAGAGCCACTTAAGGGGAACAACTGACATGGGGGGGGGGGGGCTCCTTTCATCTTATCTGCGGGAAACTTTACACATTGAATTAAATAACTCATGATAGAAATGTAATTTTGAAAAACCCCTCTGTTAATTATTATAATGAACTATTTACTTATTCATCACATTGAAACAGAAACAGCTTAATCTGAGCTAGTGTTCTAATTGAACTATTTGGGTATTTTAACATTGGCCCACATAAATGATTACATTTTACATCTGTGTATAGATATATACATTATGCAACTCGTGGAAAAAAGTATATTTATAGTTGCTTTTCATAATCGTTTTTATGAAACTATAGTAGTTGTAGAGGCACAATAATATGACCTCCTGGCCTAACTAACAATGAGGGAGTGAACGTGTTTAGCTGACGGTGGGCGCGACACAGATTGCTATGCAGCCTACCTACCTGCGAGCTCTCCCACAGACCCTCTGCCTCTCTGTACGGCTCTCTAGCTCGCATGAGCACGAGCACCCCCGGTCTCTTCAGCGCCCAGAGTGGGTGAATCACCCTGTTTTGAAGTGTAACAGCTAACAGGTAGCGTGGGAGGAACTCTCACTCTGGTTTCTGTGAGGCACGTTCAAAAGATCTGGCTCCGCTAGGCTGGAAATAACACCGTCGTTGGACGACGTTGAGAACCTTGTTACTCCAGCGTTAGTGTTGTCACGATACTGGAATTTCGAACTTCGATACGATACCTTGAAAAGTATCGATATTCGATACCATTTTCGATACCACGGGTCTTCTTAAATCTTAAAATGTAATTTTTTTTTTTTTTTTTTTTTTTTTTTTTAAATAAATTTAGCTTTTGTTCCTGGTTGATTCTCCTCAGCTTCTCTCTGGTACTATAAGAGAAGATAAATATAACACTTTTAAAACCCTTTGTTTATCTTTAGATCACACATTAAAAAATAACTGTTCATCTCACTTCAATCATTTTTATTGCAGAACATGGTATTTTCTCAAGCAGACAGATGTCAACACTGTAATCTGTGTTGCATGTACCTGACAAACTGAACTGTTTGTATTACAGTCATATTCCGACGTAACTGAATGCACATGTATGTGTGTGTGGACTACTGTACTATTACAGGTATTGAAATGAACAATGCAACTTCCTTATAATTTTTTTTATGAATAATTAAATATCAATATTTCGTGAAATGAGTATTGAAACCGTTTTAAATATTCAGAATCGATATGTATCGATTTTTCAATATTTTTGACAACACTGTCCAGCGTTGGTGTTCTTCCATATTCATTTCACCAGAATAGAGAGTCAACGTTGCCTCCTGCATGTTTCATGTTTCATTCTGTGGCAGAAGTGCATGGAAAATACAAATTCTTCAAAGAGTTGACTTGTTGGAGAACATCAGTGATATGGTCCTGGTAAAGATTGCTTATAATTCTCATAATTACGCTGCTTTAACTTGGTTAAATACAGCAACAGTACATCTCTTTTTTTTCATCCTACTCAAGTAGCAGTGCAGTCAAGCAACCACAGTTACCGCTCAAGTCTAAATACGGCCTTTAATTGAATTATATTAAGTTCATTTGCGGAGAGCGGGTAATGTCCTTGGTCGATGGCCCAGGAGAGACTTTTGATCGCCTCATGTGGTTTCCTCTTTGGAGACTTCCTGTCCCGTCCCGGCTTCAAGCTACACTACACACACACACGCACACGCACACTCACACACACACTCACACACACAATGAACAATGAGAGGAGACACAGGCCTGGTCACCTTACCAAGTGATATATTTGGTCTCATCAGAGTTCCATCCAGATGCGGTACAGGCTACAGCACACGTCCAGTCCGGTTATCCCCTCTCTCATCCAATACCACTTATTAACCGATTCGTATTACTGACAGGGTCCATTACTTTTACTGAATGATATATATATATATATATATATATATATATATATATATAGACTTTATTTGACACATTTTTCCATCCACAAAGAGATCCATGTAGAAAGGAATTTGCTTTGCCTTGTTTTCTTTACATGTTAACACACGACTGCCCTATTTTAGCGGCAGCAGTCTGGTATCTGCCTGGATGCCTCCCTCCCTGTAGTCTCATTGTTCCCCCCCCCCCCCCTGTGCATGTCTCTCCCTCCTCCAGACCTGCTAGAGAAGTCTCGGGTGGTGAAGCAGCCCAGAGGAGAGAGGAACTTCCACGTCTTCTACCAGCTGCTGTCCGGAGCCTCCGATGACACCCTCAGTGAGTCGCCAACACACTTCGAGTCGAGAGTTTTTTATTTGTCACGGCATACAAGGCATACAGTGAAATGCGGCTGGTCATGCCCGCAGCGATTGTGCAATAATACAAGTAATAAGAATAAGACATAACGCGTATAATGTACATAAAGTTTACAAAAAGCATGGTAAAAGACATGCTAAGGTCCTGCGATAGTGCAATACACTGTTAGCTACGGATGAGGCACTGGGTCTTATGTACACTACTATACAATACTATACATATACAGTTATACTCCTTAGCTATCTTGCTATATCAGAACCACTCACGTTCTTTTTTTTTTTAAAGTGACCTTTTCATTGTGTAAAGTGACCGTTGAGTGTGAGCGTGTGCAGCATGTGTGTGTGTGTGTTCGTGCTAAAGTGACTGTTAGTGTGTGAGCGTATATGTGTGTTGTGTGTGTGCTCATGCGTGCTTGTGTGTGGAGAGTTCACTTGGCATTAAAGGCACAGGATGTAGCCTATGATTTGAGGCACTGAAAGGCCACTAACACGTTTATCGTGAGTTAAGTGAATGAAACTCCTGTGGAATCCCCGACATCATCATCATCATCATCATCATCGAACACTGATTTTGCCGCGTGGCAACCAAAACCGCTGCTTGACGACTGAACCTTTGGAACAAACAACCATTTTGAAGTCGATTTTAAGTTTGTAGGTGAACAATGTAGTATTTAAACCTAATTATCTAGAGCAGTGGTTCTCAACTGGTCTAGCCTCGGGACCCAACATTTTCCTTAGTCATTAAGTCGCGACCCACATTTTTGAACCACTATGATTTATTTCAACAACAAAAAAAATTTGCAGTAATACACAATCTTTCATGCACTGTTAAAAACATGAAATAAACAGTGCAACAAAAGTGCAACTAGGGCTAAAAACCCAATGCAATTAAATAATAATAGATAATATGCTTCTTAGCAGATTTCTTAGCTTAACATAACAGACCTAAGTTTGGGGAAACTAATGGGATAACTGGGGTTGCAACAAAAGTGCAACTAGGGCTAAAAACACAATGAAATAATAATAATAATAATAATTAATAATAATAATAATAATAATAATAATAATAATAATAATAATAATAATAAAAAATAATATATGCTTCTTAGCAGACTTCTTAGCTTAACATCCCAGGGAACTAATGGGATAACTGGGGATGTTGTTTGCTCCTGACAAGAGTCTGGTAGACAAAGCAACTCTGAGGTCATGCTCAATGTCCAATCTGTTCCTCTGCTTTGTCTTCAGCTGGACCAGAGCTGAGAAGCCACTTTCACAAAGATAGGTAGTGAAAAAAAAATAAAAATCAACCGCGACCCACTCAAAATGGCCCCGCGACCCACTTTTGGGTCGCGACCCACCAGTTGAGAAACACTGATCTAGAGTGTTGCTTGTAGTCATAGTTAACGACAGTAGAGATTGAGTACTTTCGTGCGATGTATCGCATTCACTCTCCAAGTGATTAGGATTAACTTCGCTCTCGCAAATACATGGGCTGTCCAAAATAAATAGTTGGGAGTGGGACACTTATACCAAAAAACATTGTCCAAGACCATTAGTGCATATATTGTTGTTATGGGTGGACACGTGTTATTCTCTGCCTAGTACCCATCGTGCTACACAAGAACAAAACATTTGCGGGCGTACGGGTTAGATCTTGCGGAAATTACAATAGTTCTGAGTGATTGACAGGTCAGCATGTGCCATGGGAGCCCGCCTCTCACAGAGGATAATAGCGTACCGGTTGGACGCATCTAAACTCCATTTGTGGAAAGCTTTGTATAACTCGGCGCACTCTTAACGAGATTGCTCCCAGCAGGTTTTGCGCTGCCAATACACATGGTTACACTTTTTTTCCCATGATCCTCCAGCCTAAGAAACACGGCAGAGAACAAAGACGAGAAACCGGTTCCCTTTTTTCTATATATATATTTTTTTTTAGTGAATCCGGGCTATAGTTTCAGACACAGGAGAACAGTGCCCAGTCCCCACGCATCAGCAGGGCTGGATTCAGCTGTGCTTAATGCAACTTGTAATCACACACGACACATGCAGCAGTGGGAGGAATGGATTTCCCTGATACCCGATACAGGGCTTTTAAAAGGCCTGTTTGATCCAGCAGAATAGAGCGGGCACACTGCACCTGTGAAACTGCGGCGCTGCGACTCTCTGGGCTCTGGAATCACGTGTTGCGCTGTTGGCAGTAGCCCGGAGAATATAGGGGGCTGCCGGTAGGACTGGGCAATGAATCCAGTTTCAATTTCAAATGACGGCTGCCCACGATCATGAAAACGAGACGATCGGAATAAAACCATTATTGTGCTGCACGCCGCCACGTTGCTCTCATTTTGTGTTGTAAATGCAGCGCACCCTTCCTTCACAGCGGCGCACTCCGCAAACGGTAGTTTCAGCTGGTGTTGAGAGGGAGGAGCCACGTTTCTCCAGTTATTTGGAAACGCCTTTTGTAACTTCTAGAAGATGACCGAAAGGCAGCCTTTGGTTGAGAAGAAAGAAAGGTCCAACAAAATCGTCATCATGTGATGTTCTCAAATCAATGGTAATCGTGTTTTAATAATGGTGATTTGAATATCAATCAAAATAATCGTGATTATGATTTTTCGCCATAATCAAGCAGCCCGACAACCGACATCCCCCTGTTCACAACTGCCGCTAATGTATAAGATAAGATAAGATATTCCTTTATTGATCCCTTTGGGAAGTTCAGGGCATCATAGCAGCATGGGGGAAGGGGGGGGTACAGGTATAAAAACAACACAAGCAGTGGTAAACAAATAAGTCAATATAATTTACTATCTAACTAACTGAAATATACAGTATTCACAGTGTCACATAAGGTGCAGTATGCATAAGGTAGTGTTATAATTGACTATCTAACTAACTGAAATATACAGTATTCACATAAGGTGCAGTATTCACATAAGGTGCAGTAAGCATAAGGTAGTGTTATTGTCCTATTTTTGGAGGGGGGGGGGGGGGGCGGGGCGGGCACTGCCGATGTACCCCTCTCATCTAACTGCAACTACTGTACTACCAACCAAGGTACCCACTAAAAAATAATAAGATAAGATAATATAAGATATTCCTTTATTGATCCCCTTGGGGTTCTAATCAGAAGGATAATAAATTAAGGAAAAAATTTAAAACCTTTTTTTGCGTGTTTTTGTTCCACAGAAAAGCTGAAGTTGGACAGAGACTTCAGCAAATACAACTACCTGAGTCTGGACTCTGCCACGGTCACTGGGCTGGACGACGCAGCCAACTTCAGGACGGTCAAGGTGAGGACCACACACTAGGGATGTCCGATATTATCGGCCGATATTGGCATACAAATTTGATATCGGAAAATATCAGTATCGGTTTTAAAAAAATATATATATATATATTTTTTTTTAACATTTATTTAACCTTTAATTACCCAGGCAAGCAAGTAAGAACAAATTATTATTTTATTTATTGTCAAAGTATGCATAATGTTGTGTTAATTACACGGCAAGAGGTATGTAAGTTAATTACCTGAAATTATTCAGTTTTTTGGGGGGGGAAACCCCGCATATATCGGTATCGGTTGATATCGGTATCGGAAATTAAGAGTTGGACAATACACACACACACACACACACACACACACACACACACACACACACACACACACACACACACACACACACACACACACACACACACACACACACACACACACACACACAACACACACACACACACACGCACAGAGCACACAGCCTATCATTAACCATAACCACTACATTAACCCAACCCTACTTCTAACCCCATAACCCAAAATGTCATAATTTTTTTTCTTTTCTTTTTGGTCCACTTTTTCTCTCCTATTTTTCTTGTATTTTCCTCCCATCCCAATTTAGTCATTATGCTATTCCCCCTCCCCTTCCTGTCAATTCCCCCCTCCCCTTCCTGGTCGTTATGCCAATCCCCCCCTCCCCTTCCTGGTTGTTGCGCACATTTACCCCCCTACTTGCCGGTCTAGGGAGCCCTGAAGTCATATCACATGCTTCCTCCGATACATAGGAGCCAGCCAGCAGCCTCTTTTCACCTGACAGCAAGGACTCTCATTGGGTGAGGTGTAACGTGTGGAAGGTCACACTACCTCACCCAGATCCCTTCCTCGCTGTGCAGGCGCCCTGACCGACCTGTAGGAGTCGCTGTTTACAACGACCAGATTACCACCCACCGGCTTCTTTCCCGCTGACACTGCCAATTGTGTCAGTATGACGACCGGCCAAGCCGGAGGCACCGCTGACAGCCGGATTCGATACCAGTGTCTCTGCGGTGGTAGACAGACGCTTAGTCCGCTGCGCTACCCTGCCGCCCCCAAAAATGGCATAGTTCATAGAAGACCCCCCCCCACACACACACACACAAGTATGGTAATGCTAGTACACACACACACACACACACACACACTCCCCCCGCCTATTCCCAGTGGTTTGCCACCTTGACAGTATTAGTCATTGCATCAAGTCATCCTGCTCTCAGCCCAGCAGTGCAGTGTGACAGAGGTGGTCTGATCCATCCTTATCTTTTCACCTAACAGACGAGCTCAGGGATTGGATGTTGTCGGTCCTGCCCCCCCCCCCCCCCCCCCCCCCCCCCCCACCCCCCCTACACACACACACACACACACACACACACACACACACACACACACACACACACACACACACACACACACACACACAGACACACAGACCAGAACTTCAACCCTAGCAGAATTGCTTGCAAGGACGGCTTCGGGGATTTCCAATTGTTTCATTTCGTTTCCCACAGCAAATGTCCTATTGCCACTGATTTCATTGGAGTCGACTCAAGTCAGTCAATTCACAAAGTGATATTTGCTGTGAGAAATGGGCCTCATTTCCAGTCTGTAAAGAAACGATTGTGACTTTGTGCAGAAAAGTCTGAATTTTTTTTAATCTTTTGAATGGATTCAACTGAAAGTATTTTGACCCCCAGTGCTGGCTTGTACATGTACAGCGCCCGTCGGTAGCTGCATTTCTGTGGGAAAACTGAAGGAGAGAAGGCAGCTGCTTCCTTCTATATCCCTACACACACACACACACACACACACACACACACACACACACACACACACACACACACACACACACACAGGCTAGTGGTTCTCTTTCCTGTTGTTAATATCAATGACACACAGGAGGCTGTGCGTCCTGACTCCATGTTGTATGGGCCCACTGTGACTGCACTCTGTAGTAATACATTTTACTCTACTATACTCTACTCAACTACAATCCCTCCTACTCAACTACAGTCCCTCCTACTCAACTACAGTTCCTCCTACTCAACTACAGTCCCTCCTACTCAACTACAGTTCCTCTTACTCAACTACAGTCCCTCCTATCAAACTACAGTCCCTCCTACTCAACTACAGTCCCTCCTACTCAACTACAGTCCCTCCTACCAAACTACAGTCCCTCCTACTCAACTACAGTCCCTCCTACCAAACTACAGTCCCTCCTACTCAACTACAGTCCCTCCTACTCAACTACAGTCCCTCCTACTCAACTACAGTCCCTCCTACCAAACTACAGTCCCTCCTACTCAACTACAGTCTCTCCTACCCAACTACAGTCCCTCCTACTCAACTACAGTCTCTCCTACCCAACTACAGTCCCTCCTACCAAACTACAGCCCCTCCTACTCAACTACAGTCCATCCTACTCAACTACACTCCCTCCTACCAAACTACAGTCCCTCCTACCAAACTACAGTCTCTCCTACCCAACTACAGTCCCTCCTACCAAACTACAGTCCCATCCTACTCAACTACACTCCCTCCTACCAAACTACAGTCTCTCCTACCCAACTACAGTCCCTCCTACCCAACTACAGTCTCTCTTACTCAACTCCCATCCTACTGCTAGTTCTATTCAGCTCAGTGCTCGGTTTTGTGTTCTCTACACTCTACTCTCTTCTCTTCTCCTCTATTCTCCTCCCTAGCTCTGCCCTCCTCTCCTTTCCACTCACTTAGTCTCCTTTCCTCCTTTCCCTCACTCCTATTTTTTTTTTTTTATATTTCTTTTATTATTGCAGAACAAAAAGTTATTAAAAGTCAGTACTCAACACACAATGCATAATGAAACTTTCAGTAAAGGTGGTTATAATATATGCAAGTACAGAAACAGGATAAAACAAAAATAGTCTATAATAACATTTTAGCCGTATACAGTGTATATCCAACGAAATTACAATTATATAAATGTTAGTATATAATATACCCCTAATACCTATTTTCTAAAACCCTACACACATATGCTCCAGCTCAAACCCCCCCCTCCCAGACCCCCTCTTGGATAGTACCTCCATTATCCCTCACTCCTAACCAGACACCACCATTATAAGCTAGCTTTTATTCTCTCCACCACTTCTAACCACATTGACATTTTGGATTCATTGATCCCCAGAATTCTTGCTGTAGATATTTCTTGATATATCACATCAAGATATGTAAGAAACCACACTTTTCGGCAAATTTTTTCCGGTTGAAACCAACGTGATGCGATCAGTTTTTTAGCTACTGTGATACCCGATAAAACCAATCTTTTTAGTTGTGGATTCACTGCAAACTCAAAAACATCATTCAATAGTAATACCGCGGGGTGTACAGGTATATTCCAAAATACGAGTGTTGATAATTGTTGGGACACATCTTTCCAGAATGCCTTAACTGGTGGGCAGTCCCAATACATGTGCATAAATGTTCCTTCGTTCCCATTTGTACATTGGGAGCATTTGGAGTCTTGTATAAGCCCCATTTTGCACAGCCTTATAGGAGTCAAGTATGTCCTGTGAATATAGTTCAGATTGATTTGTTGATGATCCGGGTTCCTTGATGTAAGTCGGACATTTTCCCAGGCTCCTTGCCAATCAAAGTCATATTCCAGGTCTGGTATATCCCTCCTCCAGACAGTGTCTATTTGAAGGGTTTCATACGAGGACGTTAGTAATTGATAATAAAAACTTGATACAAAACCTCCCAATGTATCTCTTTCATAGAAAAATTCGTGGTATCTGTGGTGTTCAATTGGTACGAGTAATGGAACACCGTGAGATCTCATACAAAGTCGTAACTGTATGTAAAAAAGCCATGTGGACTCGGTGAGGTTAAACTTTATGCATATTTCGACATAACTACAGAGGCCCTTGTTATTAAAAATATCCCCTAATGAGTGTATGTCTTTCTCTTCCCATATAGGGAATCTTATAGGTCGTTTTCCCATTAAGAGTGCATTGTTATTGAATATGGGAGTGTGATTATGCCATTCTTGAGGGTTAGGATATTTCTTTTGTGTTTCCCGCCATGTTCTGATTGCATGGGTAATTATTGGGCCAAATTCTCGCTCACAATGCTTGATTGAAATTTTAGTGTGTGCTATGTCTTCCAGTCTCTGTGGGGCTACCATGTTTTCTTCTAATTCTCTCCAAGATACCAAAGCCTGGGGGTCAAACCATATCTTCACTGGTCTTAAAGTGAAGGCCTTAAAATATTGTAAAAAATCTGGGACTGCCATGCCACCGTCTGCTTTATTTCTCTGTGCGGTGGATCTTTTTATGCGAGGTGGTTTGTTATTCCAAATAAATTTGTATGTGGAGGTTTGTAATCTTTTCCAGTAGCCCTCTGGAGGAGGTAACGGAAGCATTGAGCTGAAGAAATTGATTGATTGAATGAATGAATGAATGAATGAATGAAAACTTTATTTAACAGATTGCAGAATGGGTACAATACAGTACGGCTCAATACATACAATTGTTAAGGGGATGCAGACCTGAGAAAGACGTTTGTCTTGTTTCCATCAGGGTCCCCCATTTTCAATTCATATAGACATATATGACATACATGACATACAGATAGTCAGTACTGCTACATCTATACATTTATGACATACCAGATTTGCAAATACAGTACTGTTTGTGATACAGAAGGAGTCTTGGTAATACATCCATCTTAACTATTGATACCCTTGCCTGTACTGAGTTTTTAAGTTTTGCCCACCTGTCCAGGTCGTCTTTGATTTTGTTCTGTATTTTTGTGTAATTGTGCTTCACCGTTTGTCTTATGGTGGGAAATATTTCCACACCCAAGCATCTGAAATGTTTGACCATGGGTATCGCACCTGGGAGGGTTGTGTCTTTTTTTGCACTGGTGTTAAGAGGAAGAAACGCCGACTTAGGCCAATTTATTTTAAATCCCGATAAATCACCAAAGTTTTCTATCAACTTGAGTATATGCGGCAATGTGTTGTTGGGGTTTTGCATGAACAATATTACGTCGTCCGCATATAAACTAATTTTAAGATGTGTGCCCTTGATTACTATTGGTTCTATGTGTTGGGATTGTCTTATAAATTGTGCTAAAGGTTCTAATGATAGATCGAATAGTCCGGGACTAAGAGGGCAACCCTGTCTGGCTGAGCGTGATACCGGAAAGATATCGGAGATGAATGTGCCTGTTGTAATCCTGGCCGATGGGTCCTTGTATAGTACTTTAATCATATCAATGAATCCTTTTCCTAACCCCATCCTTTCTAATACTGCCCATAGAAACGACCATTCTAACCTGTCAAATGCTTTCATAGCATCCAGGGATAGTATCGCCTTAGGTGTGGTGTCCTCTTTGTCAGCATCTAGTACGTGCAGTATTCGCCTTATGTTATCATTGATCAGGCGACCTTTTATGAAGCCTGTTTGGTCCGGATGAACTAAAGACGTCATATGCTTTTGCAATCTGATGGCTAATATCTTAGAGTACAGTTTGACATCGGTTCCGAGGAGGCTTACAGGACGGTAACTACCGCACTCAGTGGGGTCTTTGTCTTTTTTGTGAAGAACTGAAATAAGTGCGGTATTTTGGTGTTTATGGAAGCTTCCCTCTTTGACTGAGTATATGATCATATTTAGTAATAAGGGTCCAAATATGTCCCAGCAAGAAATGTACATTTCTGATGGGATACCGTCAATTCCCGGAGCCTTGCCGTTTTTCATTCCGGATATGGCCTCCTTGAGTTCTTCTAATGTGATCGGTACTTCTAACTGTTTAGCGTCTTCCTCCGTAATTTTAGGGAGAGTAATTTGATTAAGATATGTGTCTAATTTGTCTTGATCAAAGGTCGTTTCTGAATTATATAAATCGGAGTAGAATTCTTTGAATGTATTGTTTATTATTTTGGGTTCTGTTACTAGAGTTTGTTGTTTCCTAATGGCAGTTATATCTGCAAATTTTGCATTAATTCTTAGTCGCATGGCTAATAGGTGACTAGGTTTAGAGCCTTGGAAGTACTGCTGTTGTCTTGTGCTGCGTATTTGCAATTCCGATTTTTGTCTGTATATTGCTTTGATCTCTGTCTTTAGAATGTTTACTTGGTTTTCTAGTCTATTAGAGTTGTTGTATTTTAAAGAATTAAAAAGCGTTGAGTAAAGCGTTTCCATTTCAGATAGTTTTGTGTTTTGATTTTTGCGCAATATGGAGGAAAATCTATCCGAGAAATCCTTAATCATAGTCTTTACCGACATCCATAATATTCTGGGATCTTGCACCGAGTTAGCATTATCCCGTAGGAATATTGTGAGAGCTTCTTTAATTTGTGTAATGAATTCATTGTTGTTAAGCAGCATAGAATTAAAACGCCATCTTGGGGCCCGGGAAGATAGTGTACCAAATGTTGCTTTCAGGATTAAGTAGCAGTGATCTGATAGCGCATTGGGTGTCATTTCCACTTCATATTTATCAAATATTCTCGGGGATGCAAAGACGTAATCAATTCTGGATAGTGTGTCGTGTCTCGACGAACGACAGGAGTACTTGCGGGTCATGGGGTTAAGTGAACGCCATAAATCAGTTACCCCTGTTGATTTCGACCAATCTTTTA
The DNA here is from genome assembly GCF_963971535.1 of Notolepis coatsorum. Lineage (NCBI taxonomy): Eukaryota > Metazoa > Chordata > Actinopteri > Aulopiformes > Paralepididae > Notolepis > Notolepis coatsorum. The sequence goes on along the minus strand of NC_140169.1, from coordinate 166,920,195 downwards.
ATGCTTTAGATGAATTTTTTTGTTCGCTGGAAAAGGTAAGGTAAGTTTTGTCCATCTTTGGGTTCCAAATGGCATTAAAATCCGCACCTATTATATATGAGTATTCGGGATGGTTTAACATTTCTCCGGTTAGTGAAGTGAAGAAACCCACTTCGTACAAATTTGGGGCATATACCGCTGCTAATGCAATTTTCCTGTTATTGTGTATAATCCTAGCTATAGTTATGCGCCCCTCAGCATCCGACCATACCCCTTTCAATTCGATATTTAATTTGCGTCTGACGACTATGGCTACCCCTCTAGTTCTCGTAACAAAAGAAGAGTGACTAATATTATGGTATATGTTATCCGCTAACGTATTTATGTCTTCCTCTAAAATGTGCGTTTCGCTTAATAGAGCCACGTCCACATGTTCTTTTTTCATCAGTGTGAGCACGCGTTTGCGTTTGTGTTGTTTGTTTATCCCGCCGGTGTTCCATACCATTATATTCAAACTAGCCATAATCTATGCATGTTTTTGTGTAGTTTTTGGTAATGTTTCTGGAGTGTGAAGCTACAATAGATGTACATCCAATTAATGAGGTCCCGTTGAGAGCTGAGCTTAAAAACATATATATATACAAATAAAAATCCCCTAATTTCCCCTCACCCAGAAAGTCGTACAGGCCTGTGTTCCAAGAACACATCCTCCGCGATTGACTTTCTCCCATAGTCCACCGGATTGCCCAAACTGAGCATTGTAATCTTAATCTACCTATGCTAATTGCCATAGGATCTAACATTTCCATTCTATTGCAATAGAATGTCGCTTTTGGTCTTGCCCCTTCCCTTACTGTAATGAAGTGTTGTGATAAATGACAGAAAAAATAAAATAAACAATAAAAAAAAGAGAATAAACTTTTATCGACATATTCATTTGAACCCTCTACTAACGTGTGGAAAAACGGAAAAAAGGAAAAGATTGTAGAGCAATATTGACACCTTAATGTGAAGAACATTGGAAAAGAACAATGTAAGTTAAAATATATTTTAAAAAATATAGAGTAATGAGAAGAAAAAATTAAATAAAATAAAAATCAATGGAAAGATATAGATAAGGAATGAGAGATAGAATAATTATCAACGTGGAGAAGCCACTAGTCTCGAATTAACAGATTAGATATGATAGAAAAGCAGCGCCTTTTAGAGCTTCAATGTGCCCTCAATGGAGTGATTACTTAAATTGTTAGAATAACCTTGTAGTGTTCATACGTTTAAGTGTGGTTAATTTTTAAAATATTATTAAAGACTGATAGAACTTCATTTAATTTATTATCTGCTATGTGTATACACACCGGATGTTTATTGTTAGAGTTGTAGGCTTCGTTGTCATGGTGCCTTATATTCTAGAAGGTTGTAGAGTATACTAGTGCCTAAACTATTTTATGTTCCAGAATGATCTAAGAGACTCAGGGCATTTGAGCGATAAACCCAGAATATTCCAGATAGATCTTTTTGCAATGATATGTATTTGTCTCCTCAGAGACCAGAGTCTGAAATTATAATGTATTATGAATCGTATTATACACAATACACATTGTTATAGACGGCTTGCATATCGTCTGCTACCTTGATGAACACAATAAAGTCATTCTAACACTGGTATACAATGAGAAAGAGGCTTATATGTTTCCGACATTTTCGCCCTGCCTTGGGTTATTTGCTCCAATTCGATTCAGAAAATCCTCAGCTTCCATAGGTGTGTGTATATCTGACCTGCGACCGTCACTGCCCAAGAATGATAACAGCGCTGGGTATGATAGCCTTGGCTTGTAACCGGCTTTGAACAGCTTTTGCATCACATCTTTGTATGGTAGACGTCGGTTGATGGCATCTTTGCTCAAATCTTCGTAGATAAATATTGGTTTACCATCATAATTCAGATTCCCACGTTGGTTGCGAGCATATTTGATGATGTCATCCCTTGTTGTAGTCTTCCGCAGGGTGACAATGATGACTCTTGGCCCGTTGATTCTTTGCCCCCGAGAACCGATTCTGTAAACTTGGTCCACTTCTGGCACTTTGTTTGGATCGATGTTATTCAAAATCGTTGATAACACTGTTGGAAAGTTGGGATCTTCGCAGTTTACTGCTTCTTCAAGCCCTACAATGCGGATGTTATTCCGCCTGTGGTAGCGTTGGGTTTCTAGTAGCCTCTCCGCCGCTTCGTTTTTAAGCCCTTGTATTTCCCTCCGATATTCTTCTTTCACTCTTTCCATCTCTTTTCCCATCTCTGTCATGCCACCTTCGTTCGCCTTGACTGCCTTTGTGATTTCTGTCACCGTATTCTCCACTGTCGTGATTCGCATGGACTGTAAAGCGACCGCTCTCATAACTTCTTCGAATTTAGTATCGATGTGTTCAACATGTGCTTTGAAAGCGACCATCTGTTCTTTTATCAGGATAGTCAGAGAGTTGAAGTCGGGTTGTGTAATTGAACTGCTTGTGTCAGTTGATGTTGTTGGAGCAGTGAGGGATCCGATGGATGATTTTGCTATTATCTTCTCAAAATCGCCTGCTTTTTCCTTCACGGTATTTTTTTCTGGTGTTCCTGTTATGTTGTCATCTGTTGTCTCCCTCTCGGGGACAGTTGTCTTTGGTCCCTGTGTATTCTCCTCTATATTCCCCGCGCCGGGGCTCACCAACGGATCTGCCACAGCGTCGCCTGTCATTGTCTTTGACCGAGTTTCAATCTGCGCCGTTAGATTTGCCGTTTCTTGTTTCTTTCCCGTCCTTTCCTTATCCCTAACCATGTTGTCTTTTGATATAGTTAGTAGAAGGTCTTATCAATACATACGATGTGGTCTAATCTCTTTTGGTACTGTCCAAATAAGGTTTTTAAACGAAATTAACGATAACGGGAGCGGAGCTGTAACCAATTGCGTGCGCTACATATTGCAGCTAAACCGGAAGTCCCCTCACTCCTATTTCATATACATCTCACTTATCTCCTCCTCTCCACTTCTCTTCTTCTTCTCTCCTCTAGCCTATTTGCTCCTCTTCTCTCCTCTTCTCCCCTCCTTTCCTCTCTCCTCCTCCCCCCTGCCTCTCTCGGTACCCCCTGGCTCTGCACACCTCTCCCACAGAGCTGTCCTGCCAGCGCAGCTGCACTTCACTTAAAGCCCTGACACAATGGAGCCCAGTCTCCCAGAACAATGGGGCCTCTCCGCTGGGTCTGCAGCCCTGCTTGTCCCAGTCAAACATGGCAACGCAACTTTCCTTCCCCTCAACCTCTTGACAATGGTGACGGATGACAAATATGTAGTCATCGTTCCCTTGCAGTCATGCACTTTTCCTGTATTTTATTTTTTAATTATTTTTTAAACAAACATATAAACAAACATGACAACATAAAATTAGATATACAAGCATTAATTAACAGTGCACATCCAATGAAATCACCATTTAAATACATGTCTTATACAAGATATACACCTAATACCTGCTATCTAATACCCTACACACATGCTCTCGCTCGCTCGCTCCCCCCCCCGGGCCCCCCATTGGATAATCCATCCATTATCATTCGCTCCTAACCAGGCACTACAATTATATGCTAGCTTTTATTCTCTCCACCACTTCTAACCACTTTGTAATTTTGGATTCACTGAGACCCAACATTCTTGCTGTAGATATTTCTAGATAAATCACATCGAGATATGTGAGAATCCAGACCTTCCGGCACATTTTTTCCGGTTGAAACCATCGTGATGCTATCAGCTTTTTAGCCGCTGTGATACCAGATAAAACCAATCTCTTTAGCTGTATAGGTACTGCACACTCAAAAACATCATTCAACAGTAATACAGAGGGGTGTACAGGTATATTCAGAGTTAAGAGATTTGATAATTGCTGGGTCACTTCTTTCCAGAATATCTTGACTGGTGGGCAGTCCCAATACATGTGCATAAATGTACCCTCGTCCCCATTTGTACATAAGGAGCATTTGGAGTCTTGTTTAAGACCCATTCTGTTCAGTCTTATAGGAGTCAAGTATGTCCTATGAATATAGTTAAGATTGATTTGTTGATGGTCCGGGTTCCGTGATGCAAGTCGAACATTTGCCCAGGCTTCTTGCCAATCAAAATCTATTTCCAGGTCTGGTATATCCCTCCTCCAGACTGAGTCTAGGTGGAGGATTTCATACAAGGACGTTAGTAATTGATGATAAAAATCTGATACAAAACCTCTCGATGTCAAGTCAAGTCAAGTCAAGAGTTTTATTTGTCACGGCATACAAGTATACAATGAAATGCGGGTGGTCTTGCCCGCAACGATGTGCAATACAGTAGTACAACATATAATAGAATCCAATAGACAACATTGTGCAATAAACAGGTAACATAACTTGGGACATCACGGTATTTGTACATAGTTATTTACAGAGCATGAAGGATATGCTAGGTCCCTAGGTAGTGCAATACACTGTTACTATACAATTTTTAAAGTGACCTTTCTTTGTGTCCATAAGTGTGGGCGTGTGCAGCATGAGTGAGTGCTTTCTCATGTTAAAGTGGCTGCTAGTGTGCGAGTGTGCACAGCGTGTGTGTCGTGTGTGTGCTAATGTGTGCTTGTGTGTGTAGGGTTCAGTGTTCTGTGACCCTCAGTGTTCATTGTTCAAGGCTCTGATGGCCTGGGGGAAGAAGCTGAGCCGAAGCCTCTCTGTCCTAGTAGCTGGTGTTCGCAGGCGTCTGCCTGACCTCAGCAGCTGGAACAGGCTGTTATTGGGGTGGTGAGGGTCTTTCATTATTTTGCAGGCTCTGGATTTGCACCTTTTGTTGTATAGAACCTGCAGGGGAGGTAGTGCAATACCCGTGGTATGCTCGGCAGAGCGCACCACTCTCTGTAGGGCCTTCTTGTCCTGTGCCGTGCTGTTACCATACCAGGCAGTGATGTTTCCAGTCAAGATGCTCTCTACATCTCCGGAGTAGAAGGACTGGAGTATCTTCCCCGATACTCTGAACTTCCTTAACTGTCTCAGGTGGTAGAGGCGCTGCTTCGCCTTTTTTACAACTGTGTCTATGTGTGTTGACCATGTCAGATCCTCTGAGATGTGGACCCCCAGGTACTTAAAGCTGGTCACCCTGTCCACGGTGGCCCCGTTTATCCTCAGTGGCGTGTGTCTCCCCTGCTGTCCTCTCCTATAATCCACGATCAGCTCCTTGGTTTTACCAATGTTCAGGAGCAGACTGTTGTCCTGGCACCAGCGTTCCAGTACCTCAACCTCCTCCCGGTAGGCCTTCTCGTCGTTGTCCGAGATCAGCCCCACCACCACCGTGTCGTCTGCGAACTTCACTATGGAGTTGGAGCTGAACTTGGCCACACAGTCGTGTCTCTCTTTCATAGAAGAATTTGTGGTATCTGTGGTGTACAATTGGTATCCTTAATGGGACACCATGAGCCTTCAAACATAACAATAACTGTGCGTAGAAATAATATGTGGAACCGGTGAGATAAAATTTGTTGTGTATTTCCTCATAACTACAAAAGCCCTGTTTGTTTAAAACATCACCTAATGTGTGTATGCCCTGCTTTTCCCATCTAGGGAATCTTATAGGTCGTTTTCCAATCCAGAGTGCATTGTTATTGAATAAGGAAGTATGATTATGCCATTTATGTGGGTTAGAATATTTTTTTTGTGTTTCACGCCATATCCGGATCGCATGAGTAATAATGGGGCCAAATTTCAGTTCGCATTGCTTAATTGATCATTTGGTGTACACTATGTCCTGCAGTCTGTGGTGCTACTATATTTACTTCTAAATTTCTCCAGGATACTGATGTTTGGGGATCAAACCAGGTTGTCAGTTGTCTTAAAGTGTACACCTTAAAATAGTGGAAAAAATCTGGAAATGCCATACCTTCGTCGGCTTTGTTTCTCTGTGCGGTGGATCTTTTTATACGTGGTGGTTTGTTATTCCAAATAAATGTGTATGCGGAAGAGTGTAATATTTTCCAGTAATCATCTGGAGGGGGTAACGGTAGCATTGAGCTGATGAAGTTGATTCTAGGTAGAACATCCATCTTAACTATTGATACCCGTGCCTGTACTGAGTTTTTAAGTTTTGACCACCTGTCAAAGTCGTATTTGATTTTATTTTGTATTTTTATGTAATTGTGCTTCACCGTTTGGCTTATGGTAGGGAATACTTCAACTCCCAAACATCTAAAGTGTTTAACCATTGGTATTGCTTCTGGAAGGAGTATATAATTTTTTTGCAGGGGTGTTAAGTGGATGGAAAGCCGACTTCGGCCAATTTATCTTAAATCCCGATAGATCGCCAAAGTCATCAATCAACTTGAGAAGATGAGGCATTGTGGTGTTGGGGTTTTGTGCTAATTTTATGTTGTGTGCCCTTGATTACGATTGGTTCTATGGATTGGGAATCGGGATTGTCTTATATATTGTGCTAAAGGCTCTAATGATAAATCGAATAGTCCAGGACTAAGAGGGCAACCCTGTCTAGAAGAGCGTGATACCGGAAAGATTTCGGAGGTGATTATACCTGTTGTAATCATGGCCGATGGGTCTTTGTATAATACTTTAATCATATCAATGAATCCTTTTCCTAACCCCATCCTTTCTAGTACTGCCCATATATACGACCATTCCAACCTATCAAAAGCTTTCATTGCATCCAGGGACAGCATCGCCTTAGGTGTGGTGTCGTCCTTGCTGGCATCTAGTACGCATAGTAATCGTCTTATGTTATCAGTGATCAAGCGGCCTCTTATGAAGCCAGTTTGATCCGGATGAACTAAAGATGTCATATGCTTTTGAAGTCTGATGGCTAATACCTTAGAGTACAGTTTGATATCGGTTCCGAGGAGGCTTAAGGGTCTATAACTACCGCACTCGGTGGGGTCTTTGTCTTTTTTAAGGAGGACTGTTATGAGTGCAATATTGTCATTCTTATGGAAGTTCCCCTCCTTGACTGAGTATAAAATCATATTAAGTAATAGTGTAAGTAAGTAAGTAAGTAAGTAAGTATTTATAAAGCACCTTTCATACATGTCATGTAGCTCAAAGTGCTGTACACAATTATAGGCATATATAACGATAAAAGCAATAAAGTCACAGTGATCAGTTAAGATCAATGTTTAAAAATAATAATAATAATAATAATAATAATAGTAACGTAAAAATGAAAATAACGTAAAAACAGTCATTTGCTTACCAGTTTGGGAGAACAGGTCCGCACAAACATTTCCGCTCAGTGGCAACCGGAAGTGCACTAAACCAATGCACTTGTATGGTAGGTAGCAATGTTTAGCTCTTATAACGCTAGTGTAGTTACGTTTTTATCAGTGGTCATAGTTGGGTCCATAGTGCTTTACCAAGTCCCATGGATCCATCAGTGGCCGTGTATTGTGGTAGAAAGAAAGAAAAAGAAAAACGTATAAAGAAAACAGTCTAAAGTTTGAACGTTTGGGAGGTCCGCAAAAACACGACCGTTCAGCTCAGAAGCTGAGGCGTGTCAAAAACTTTTGAAAAACTGGAGGCGTGTCTCCTATGTACCCGTTCCTTCATCTAAAAAGTTTGAAAGTTTGGGAGGTCCGCAAAAACACGACCGTTCAGCTCAGAAGCTGAGGCGTGTCAAAAACTTTTGAAAAACTGGAGGCGTGTCTCCTATGTACCCGTTCCTTCATCTAAAAAGTTGGGTCCACAAGGCTTATCCTAGCCTCATGGATCCATCAGGTTTTTCCAAGTCATAACTATTTGTAAGCTAGACTGTATAGGTACGTTTTTAATTTTCCTTTAAAAATGTGTATAGAGCTGGCGTTTCTGATGTGTTTTGGTAGTGTGTTCCATAGTTTTGGGGCATAGTTGGCAAATGCCATACTTCCTATCCTTTTTTGGTTTCTGGGCGTGTCTAGTAAACCTGTAGTGGATGACCGTAGCGTTCTTGAGGGCAGATAACTAACTAGGGAATTTGCTATGTATTTTGGGCCTTGCTCATTAAGAGCTTTATATGTTAGGAAAAGGACCTTAAAATCAATTCTATGAGTTATTGGAAGCCAGTGCAGAGTGGCCAGGACTGGAGTGATATGTTCTCTTCTCCTTGTATGAGTTAGTAATCGAGCTGCAGAGTTTTGGATAAGCTGAAGCTTCCCAATGGTTGCTTTGGGAAGACCAGTGAACAGTGCATTACAATAGTCAAGCCGACTTGATACAAAAGCATGAATAAGTTTCTCTGCATCCTTTTTATTTACGAAAGGTCTTACTTTCGCTATGTTTCTTAGGTGGAAGAATGACGTTTTCATGGCCTTATTTATATGAGACTTAAAGGTCAGGTCTGAGTCCAAGATGACACCTAGGCTTGTAACCTCAGTCTTTACATAGGATGACAGACTCCCCAGGTTTTTACAAAGCACTTCCCTTTTCGCTTTTGGGCCGATCAATAGGATTTCGGTCTTGCTTTCGTTTAATTTTAGGAAGTTATTGTTCATCCACTTGTTTATTGCTAACAGACCATTTGTAATGGACTGTATGGCTGTAGTGTTATTTGGTTCTGCGGAGATATATAGTTGTGTATCATCAGCATAACTATGGAAGCATACATTGTGGTCTCGAATGATGTCCCCGAGGGGCAGCATATATAGTGAGAAGAGTAATGGACCAAGGCAGCTTCCTTGTGCGACTCCAAAATTGCTGTCATGTTCCTCGGATACATTGTCTCCAAGCTTAACATAGAACCTTCTCCCCTTAATGTATGTTATGAGCCAATTTAGTACATGATCGGAAAAGCCAACCAGTCTTTCAAGACGACTGATCAAGATATTATGGTCAATCGTATCGAACGCTGCACTAAGGTCCAATAGGACAAGAATTGAGACTTTGCCAGCATCGGAGTTTAGCCTGAGGTCGCTAACTATTTTGGTAAGGGCAGTTTCAGTGCTGTGATTTGTTCTGAAACCTGATTGTAGTTCCTCCATGATGTTATTATCTTTGAGAAAGGAGTTTATTTGTACTGAGACTATCTTTTCTAATATCTTGCTGATAAATGGAAGGTTCGATATTGGCCTATAGCTTTTTAGTTCGTTTACATCTAAGTTTGTTTTCTTTAGTAGTGGTTTTACTACAGCCGTTTTAAATGCATCTGGAAAAGTGCCTGTTTGAAGAGACATATTTATGATTTCAAGGACATGATTTGAGACACTATCAAACACCCGCTTGAGAAATGCTGTTGGTATAGGATCGAGGCAGGAGGTGGCGGAATTACACTCAGAGACAATCTTACAGAGGTCAGGTAATGTAATACATGTGAATTCCCCCATAGTTATCTCAGGTGGGGTTTCACTCACAGCCAGATCTATATCAGCGGTAATGCTTGCTCTAATCAATGATATTTTTTCATTAAAGAAAACTGCGAACTCTTCACATTTTGTGGCTGATTGCTGCGGTATATGGGGGGGTGGTATGTTAATCAGCCGGTCAATGGTGGAAAAAAGTACCCTGGAGTTACCCATATTTTCTGAGATCATTTTGGAAAAATATTCCTTTCTCGCAAGTTGTATTGCCTTATTGTATGCGCCCATGGCGTCTTTGTATAAATTAAAGTGAGCTGTGAGTTTGAGTTTCCTCCATTTTCGCTCGGCTATCCTACATTTTCTCTTGTTATCTTTAACATTGGTTTTATTTAGCCATGGAGAGATTCTATCAGTTTTTACCTTTTTAACCTTTAGAGGGGCAACAGTATCTAACACAGTTGACAAGGTGCTGTGGAAGTTTTGCACTTGCTGATTTAAGGAGGATTCACTGCATTGGTCATATGATTTCATCATACTAGAGAATTTTGCTTCAGCTCTAGCGTCCAGAAGCCTTCTGTGAACTAGGAATTCGCTTCTGGTCTTATGTAATATTAGGCTTAGCATTATGTCCTAACATGAGAGGTACATTTCTGGTGGGATACAGTCTCTTCCAGGACCCCTACCACTTTGCATTTCGGATATGGCCTTCCTGAGTTCATCTAGTGTGATAGGTGTTTCTAACTGTTTAGCGTCACCCTCTGAAAGTTTGGGGAGGTTAATTTGATTAAGATATGTGTCCATTTTGTTTTGGTCGAAGGTTGTTTCTGATTTATACAAGTTGGAGTAGAACTCTTTGAATGTCGCGTTTATTTTTTTAGGGTCTGTAACAAGTCCTTGTTGTGCTCTAATGGTAGTTATATCTGCAAATTTTGCGTTAACTCTTAATCGCATAGCTAGTAGGTGACTTGGTTTAGAACCTTGAGAGTAATGCTGTTGTCTTGTGCTACGTATTTGTACTTCAGATTGTTGTTTATAAATGGCGTTAATCTCTTTTTTTAGTACATTAACTTGAGTTTCCAGTCGAACCGAGTCGTTGTATTGTAAAGAAGTAAATAACGTAGAGTAAAGCGTTTCCAGTTCCACCAGTTTTGAGCATCGATTCTTGCGTATTTTGGAGGAAAAGCTATCGGTGAAATCCTTGATCATTCCCTTTACCGACATCCATAATAAACTTTTCCACAGTGCAATTCCCCTTTGTTTTTGTGGCCCTGCATTTCCGACATTAATGTTCTTAATGCAAATGCCTCTTTATATCTAGTGCCAAAACATATGATATTTATGAATATTGGCCTATTGTTATGCCGGGCGCTACATGGCATTTTCTGGGATCTATTTTGTTCAGCATCAATAAAACCCTGATGAGAAATGACTTGAGAAGTCTCATTAAAGACTGATTAAGTTAACTTTACTGACTTTTAAGAGTGGCCGATCTTATTTCTATCATCCCTGGTTTTTACGGTATTTGTGTTTTTTTTTTTTTTTAAAGAAAAATCCACCCGATTTGTTTTATTCGAAAGTGAATTGACCCACAGCTGACCGATGATCCTCGTTCGATCATTCCCAGAATGCCATGCAGATCGTGGGCTTCATGGAGGACGAGGTGCAGTCCGTCCTGGAGCTGGTGGCGGCCGTGCTGAAGCTCGGCAACATCGAGTTCAAGCCAGAGTCTCGCTGCAACGGCTTCGACGAGAGCCGCGTCAAGGACAAGAACGGTGGGTCAGAGGAAGACGAGCAGAGTCTTTTCTCACCTTATGTTCAGGCTGTCAATCGATTAAAATATTTAACCTGATTAATCGCATGATTGGCCATAGTTAATTTGCGATTAAATTAATCCCATATCTGTTCTAAATCTACCTTAAACGGATCTTTTTCCAGTTTTAATACTCTTATCAACATGAGAGTCAACAAATGCTTGCTTTATGCAGCCATTTAACACAAAAGGACAACCCTCATGCATTGCAAATTTGCATCAAATTCAAAACAGAGTGATGCAAAAAATTGCTGATGATAAACGTATCAACAAGTCTTAAAGTTCCACAGTCTTACAGACAGACAGTTTTACAGACACACAGTTTTACAGACACACAAACAATAGACTGTTGACTATACAGATCACTCTCCATGCATTTAGTACTATCACTAATGTACATCTAACAATACAATATTCGGATCACTCTCCATGCATTTACTCTACTGTAGTACTATGTACATCAAACAGCAGGCTATACAGATAACTCTCCATGCATTTAGTACTATGCACATCTAACAGTACACTATAGTCCCTCCTTGTGCCATGCTTTCCTTTTCTCCTGCCACGCTGCTGTCCAGACACTGCCCCCTATTGGTCGCCGGGCTGACAGCAAGTCATTGTTACCACATGTTTGTTATTTTATCACCTGGCGAGAAGCGGCTCGCCTCTAAACGTGGCCACACTCCTTAAGGGAGGTATTACATTTAAATTTAGATATGTAAATGTATATCCACAATCATATGGTACACCACCATCGTGTAGAGCTTAACTTTGGGGTTATGCATGACAGACATTACACCCCCACTCACCCTCCGCACTCACACAGACACGCCCACTTCTATGTTCTAAAATTACACCGGCTTATTTTGTCTTAAGTTCCCCGGTGTCTGTGGCCACAGCAAAACAAAATGCTTCTGTTGAAGAGTCTGCGCCTGAGTTAAGGTTAAAGGAAAACTCCAACATTTTGGGAAATTAGCTTATTTGGCATCTACCCTGGAGTTAGACAAGAAGATACATACCCTTTTTCTTCTCTGTGCATGCAGTAGGAGTAGGAAGACGCGCACCGTTAGCCTAGCTTAGTCACTGGAAGTAGGTTCCTCCATTAGCCTAGTTCCCAACGTCTTCCTACTCCTACTGCATGCACAGAGAAGAAAAAAGGTATGCATCTTCTTGTCTAACTCCAGGGTAGATGGCAAATAAGCTAATTTCCCAAAATGTTAGAGTTTTCCTTTAACAGTGTCTTGTTTTTTAAATGCTGTTCTGTTTGTCAGCCGTAAAATACAGTGCTCTAATATGATAAGAGAGGAAGTAAATAAAGGCTTTGATGTAAATAGACTTTTTCTTTGTGTGTGTGTGTGTGTGTGTGTGTGTGTGTGTGTGTGTGTGTGTGTGTGTGTGTGTGTGTGTGTGTGTGTGTGTGTGTGTGTGTGTGTGTGTGTGTGTGTGTGTGTGTGTGTGTGTGTGTGTGTGTGTGTGTGTGTGTGTGTGTGTGTGTGTGTGTGTGTGTGTGTGTGTGTGGCCATGTTTGTGGGGGTTTGCTGGTGGGCAGAGTTAGCTATTCCCAACTCTTTAGCATTTTTTAGTTTACACACCCATCTGCCATATAGGATGGCAGGGTGAAAGTATTTTTTACATATCAGCCTAAAACTACGTCTGGAAAAGCATGGAACATGGAGTTGATAATTTGCAGGCTTTACACACGTGACTATGTTGTTGTTTTCACAGAATGGCATTTTCTTTGTTTATTTACACAAAAGGAAACAATTCAGACCCCCCTCCTCCACCCATTTAGACCCTCCTCCACCCATATAGACCCTCCTCCACCCATCTAGACCCTCCTCCACCCATTTAGACCCTCCTCCACCCATATAGACCCTCCTCCACCCATTTAGACCCCCCTCCACCGATCTAGACCCCCCTCCACCCATCTAGACTCCCCTCCACCCATCTAGACGCCCCCTCCACCCATCTAGACTCCCCCTCCACCCATCTAGACTCCCCCTCCACCCATCCAGACCCCCTCTCCACCCATCTAGACCTACCCTCCATCCTTGTAAACCGTCACTGTGCGTGCGAATAGCGAATGACCCATTTATCTCTGTGCCCCGTAGACGTGAAGGAGATGTGTGAGTTGCTGGGGATCGAACAGTCTGTGCTGGAGAGGGCGTTCAGCTACCGCACCGTGGAGGCCAAGCTGGAGAAGGTGTCCACCACACTCAACGTTGCCCAGGTCAGAGCCGTGCCTACGAAGGGACCTATCTCAAACCCAGCCTATCTCTTTTCTTGATCCTCCAATCACAACAATTGCAAACTTGTTGTGATTGGAGAGGATCGAGGAATGAGGGCGGAGCTCGACCCGTGGTATTTTTGCATCCGAATTTGATTTGGGATCGTTTGGACCCAGTTAGCACAGCAAGGACATCACATTACAGAAATGGAGTTGCACTTAAATTGTACCGCTACATTAGCTGTTCATCAAATTACTGGTTAAATGTTTGGACTGGATGTTCAACTGGGACAATGGTGTCATTACAGTGGAACCTCAGTTCCAAACTGACCCCCATTTAGTTTTGTTGTCCATCTCCGATAGTAATTGATTTCAAAATAAAATATTTGCAACCGGATATCTTTTTAGCTATTTCAGTCTGATTAAGATTTTTTTTTCAAGGGCCCCTATTTGCATATCAAGTGGCCCCTATATGGGATCCCGACCCAACGGTTGGGAAGGCCCTGTGTGTAAAGCGCTGCACGCTGCTACGTCTGTCACGACAAGTCTCCACGGGGGGGGGGGGGGGGGGGGGGGGCGAGGTGCGCGCACGTATACGCGTGAACATCTGTAAAAAGTTCCCCTTTCACGGTCTTCTCCTCCATCTCTATAATGTTTTTTTGTCAGGGTGTGATGAAGAATGTGACCGTGTTCTTCCACTCAAATTCTCTCAAGAAGTCTGAGAGTTGATAACTTTTTTCCATTGTTGTTTACATATTTCCCCCCATTCTTTTATCGTTACAGTAAGAGGTATGTGTATTGCATCAACAGTCCAACTCCCGAGAGGCAAATATAATTTTTTTTGTGCTTTTTATGGAAGTCATGTGCGATGGTGCCATGGTTTACACAATGGAACGCACAGTGACAACAGCACCCACCCCCCTCCCCCCCTTCCCTCCCCCACACAAACATCCGGTCCGATAGAGCAAACAAGGAGCTGGGAAAAGGAAAGGAGACAGTACACACGGGAAAAGGAAATGAGACGCACAAGGGCACACACACACACACACATTATTACTACTGTAAGCATCACATCTAGAGCGTACTAGCCCCGGCACTGCCCTAGCCACGTTCTCCCAAGTGTTTCCTCACTGTAGCCAACAAATATTATTCCGTTTTGGAGGACGTTTTGGAGTGTGTACGTATGCGTGTGTGTGTTGTGTGTTGTGTGTGTGTGGTAACCTGCCCTCCACTTAGCAATTTGATAGTTTGACCTAAGTATCTATAAACCACTCAATCACCACACTTACATTTGGAGTGCATGATAGCCGTGGTGGGGGGGGGGGGGGGGGGGGGGGTCAAATGATAGCAAAAATTCCATCTCACTAGACCGTCATTCGACAGCTTAGCTGAATGAGAGGGGAGATTTGGCTCACTAGGCAATCTGCCAAATTTGGAGTATTTGTTTCCTTTTGTTTTTGACTTCCTATCTGTCTGGGTTTGACGGCTGCCCCCACTAGCGCCCCCAACGCCGCCACATCTCTTGCTCTTAGCAGTCTGTCTGCCAAGTTTAGACGAGGCACGACGGTCTCCCAGTCGCGGCTGGCTCGCTGCCAGCAGATGAGCCCTCCTGAACCATAGGAGTAGCATTTACCCCCCCACCCCCCCCCCCCCCCCCCCGCGCGACACGCCCCCCTCAGACGGCTCAATGTATAATTTTCCCTGGCGTTCCATGGATGTCCCTGGAATGGCAAGAATGTGGCGGCAGGAATCTACTCCTCCAAGTGCGGTGGTGTTGCCGCTTTTTTGTTGTCGTTGTCGTCATGTATACTTTTCACTTCCGTGAGTTTCAGAATGTTGAGCCCTGTCTGTGGTTGCTCGCTATCGGCCACGGCTCCTATATATCGTCTCTGTCCTACCACCAACACCCCCTATCAACAGTAAATCCTTCACTGTAGTTGACGGTTACATGTAGAAAGTGTCCCGTGACCTCGGGATCAACCCGCACCATTAAAAATGCAATGTCAAATGTAATGGCGTCAATGGGGGAGCAAAGGGATCAAACGAGTTTTCTTTAATTACTGGAAAGTTTACTTTTTGGACATACAAGATCTCTGTAGGACACCGTCAAAACATTTAACAATGTTTTTGAAGTGTTTACAGCAGTGTACAAGTGTACAATTAGTTTAAAATTAGCACTTGTCTTCCTCTGAGCAGTAGTCAGACTTTCAGACAGACTTCGGGAATGTGTTTTCTTTTGGGACAGGGGTTTGAATGGCTTCAGGATTGTTTATGTGCCGTGTCTTTATTTACAGGCCTACTATGCCCGAGATGCACTTGCCAAAAACCTCTACAGTCGGCTGTTCAGCTGGTTAGTGACCAGGATCAATGAAAGCATTAAGGTATGTGTGCTGCTACTACTACCGCACGTTTTACCACCTCGGCCAGTCCTTCATGCCAGTAGCAATCAGGCGCCACCACCTTGGGCATGGACTGCTGCCAATAGTTTGGATAACTAACAGTAGTATTAAGTCTGACTCTTAATACTAAACACTGCATGGACTCTGGTGCCGTGTGCTACTAATATCTATACGATGTATTACTATTATCATTATTATTACTGATTGAATTCTAAGAACATATTATTTCTATGTTCTACTCTATTATTATCTCTTCTGCCTGTACGTCCTGAAGGAAACCAATGGTTTTCATTTTGATCATAAGATGGAGGTAAAATACATACTGTATGGCTGAAATGGGATTAATAAAGGAGCACTTCAGTAAAGGTGTTCCCAAAGTCCTATTGAGTACATTTATGATATGATATGATACATTTATTTATATTTACATGCATATAGTATATGAGATGATGGCTCATATCCTGGTAAATGCCTTAATTCAGGATAAGCGATTTGTATCTTCGTATCTCAATCGGGAACACCCCTCTATACATGAATAAATACAGAATAGTCTGAATATATCCATGGAATAATATTGGAATATTAATATTCCTGAATATTTATGTTCATGTAAACAAACTCTTGACGTTGGCCGCTCTCCCTCTGCAGGCTCAAACCAAATCGCGCCACAAGGTGATGGGTGTCCTGGACATCTACGGCTTTGAGATCTTTGAGGTAAGAATGAACGACAAGACGGGACTCGCGGCACTCACTCTCATTAACCATGCAGAGTGCATCTCACCCCCAGCACCTTTCACTGACCCCACCATGTCGGAAAAAAACAACGTTTTAACGGCTTAAAAGGACGATGTTAAAACTAGACTGAGAAACTCCCCCTGGCAAGCGTTTCCATTAGGGATGTTCGATATTGGCTTTTTTACCGATACCGATATTGTTCAACTCTTAATTTACGATACCGATATCAACCGATACCGATATATGCAGGGTTCCCCCCCCCCAAAAAACGGAATAATTTCAGGTAATTAACATTACATATCTCTTGTTGTGGAATTAACACAACATTATGCATACTTTTGACAATAAATAAAATCAGAATTTGTTCTTACTTTCTTGCCTGGGTAAATAAAGGTTAAATAAATGTAAAAAAAACAAATAAAAAATGTAAACCGATACAGATCATTTCCTATATCACATTTTAATGCCAATATCGGCCGATAATATCGGCCGATAATATCGGTAGGCCGATAATATCGGACATCCCTAGTTTCCATGTTATGAAACGCCAAGGTGCTCATCTCCAACAAGGGTTGTTGATTGTCCGTGTCTCTATAAATTGCATGTCTGTCTTCATATCCATATGCATGTTGTTTACCCCAACTCACCGTCAAGCCCTTTCCTCTTCTCCTGACTGTTGGGTTTTGTCTCCAGGACGGAGTAAGTAACACCTCTTGCCTCGGAGCGTTTTGCTGTGTTGACGTTGTGCATGCTGTGATTTCAAGAGCCTTAATCCTAGTCCTAATTCAGCACTTCATTCAAGGCGACAGCAGGCACCTCGCCGCGCAGCACAGCCACGCGGCTGAAGAGACGATGGCTGCAAACGCCAACCTTCACCTTTCACATCTTTATTTACCAGCTGCCATGCTGAACTGTCGAGTGCCCTTCGACTATAAACCTTTTGGTTTGGTGCTAAGCATAATTAGGCCTAATTGTTAGACTTTTTTATAAAGATCCTAGGAAACTATTAGTCTACAGTGATGTGTAATCCATGTGCATGAGAAGGTCCATTGATTTCCAACCCTTATTTGAGGACAGTTTCTGCCCTTATCTTACCAATAAAAAAAAGAAATCCTAAGATTTAAAATGTATTCACAAATTCCAAAATTCTATTTATTCATCTATTTATTTTTCAGCCTTACTATAATGGTTTCCACTTTCTCATGACCCTAGAACTATAAATCATTGTCTCGCAAAATCCTATACAGGTTGCCAAGATTAACCAAGTGGGAAAAAATCGCACACATTTGTAACTCAAAGGTTAATGGCAATCTCAATAAAAAAATCGATCAAATTGCCTAGATAATTGCGGATGAATCGAGGATCTATTTTAAAACCCATACATTTCAGCCTGGGTGTCTGCTGCGCCTTTTAGGATAGAAGTGCTTCCATTTGCAGTGGTGTGTGTTTTCCTTTCTTTCAGGTTGAAGACTTAACTTACCGGTATCTCTATCAGGGGGAAACGGAGGAGGACACACTCTAACATGACCTGTTTTGAAAGGGCAAAGACTCACTTTCCCCCCTTGTTAGTGTGCATCTTATCCGTTTCCTGATTAGAGAACCCCCGGTTGTCCTTCAAACCACGCTCTCTTAGACTAGACATTCTAACATCCATCGTGACAAAGTATCCTAAGTAGGGATGCTCGATATTGGCTTTTTTACCGATACCGATATACCGATATTGTCCAACTCTTAATTTCCGATACCGATATCAACCGATACTGATATATGCAGGGTTTCCCCCCCAAAAATGGAATAATTTCAGGTAATTAACATTACATATCTCTTGTTGTGGAATTAACACAACATTATGCATACTTTTGACAATAAATAAAATCAGAATTTGTTCTTACTTGCTTGCCTGGGTAAATAAAGGTTATAGAAATGAAAAAAAAATTAAAAACTTGTTTTTAACCGATACCGATATTTTCCGATATCACATTTTAATGCCGATATCGGCGATAATATCGGACATCCCTAATCCTAAACAAATGTATGTTGACTAACCCCGGCACACGGTGCCATCAGCCATGCGGCATCATCACTCACCACTAAACAGTCATAATTGGTTATAATTTGTAAAAGGTGGTGAGGGAAAGTGTGTGTGTGTGTGTGTGGAGGAGGGTGGGAGGGTTGAAATGTGTTAACAATCCATCGTAATCTTTTTGAATTATGTGCAAACGGGAATTTCAACCTCAAGATAGGGCTTGTCGACCTGTATCCAAGATAAGGGATTAAGATGAATGGCTAACTAGTTGTCTCTGCTGTCCAAATCAGATAGGATGCTTGTGTTTGTTCAGTAACAGTTGTAAAAAGTGACAAGGCTATAAATCCCCAGGCATAGGAGAGTTCCAGCTCGCTCTCTGTGGTTTATCCTCAGCATGGCCTCAACTTTAGGGCCCAACTGTTCCCACAGTTTGTGGAGGGGTGGGGTGGGGGGTTTTGCGTTTTCTTTTTATTTTGGGGGGAAGGGATACAGACATTCTCTTTCGTTAATATGACATAAGTGGAATTTCTGTTGGAATTAACTAAATGGTTTTATTTAAGTGTATGAAACAATGATTATTTTTAATCATTGTAGGAGTTATTCCTGGAAAATGATATGGACACATATATGTATTGGTCTTTCATTAATGCCAGATCCAAAGACGTATATAGTTTGCAGTTGCGTTCATCCAGGCAGGACAACGATATGGGACAAGCACTTTTGACATATTTGTTGATGAAATGGACTATTCAGGAGCATTTGTTGATGAAATGGACTATTCAGGAAAATGTGTTGATGAAATGGACTATTCAGGAGAATTTGTTGATGAAATGGTCTATTCAGGATAATTTGTTGATGAAATGGACTATTCAGGATAATTTGTTGATGAAATGGTCTATTCAGGATAATTTGTTCATGAAAAGGTCTATTCGGGATAATTTGTTGATGAAATGGACTATTCAGGATAATTTGTTGATAATAATTTGTTCTACTTGTCAGGGGGGATGTTAAGAAGTCATGCTAAGTGTGTTCAGCATGGTATGAACAGATGGAACTAACTGGTTTTCCCTATGCCCCCCCCCCCCCAGGACAACAGCTTTGAGCAATTCATCATCAACTACTGCAATGAGAAGCTGCAGCAGATCTTTATCGAGCTGACGCTGCGCGAGGAGCAGGAGGAGTACGTGAGAGAGGTAGGCTGGCGATGCCCCCTCTCCAAGCAGTGCCCCCTCCCCAAGTAATGGCCTTTCCTTAAGCAATGACCCCCAACAATGCCCCTTCCTCAAGCAATGGCCTTTCCTTAACTCATTGGACGCCACCGCTTAAGTGCGCCAGAGGGCGGTAGAGCGCCACCGCTTTAATCAATGGGAGGAGTGGGAGATTTGCGAGTGCTTAAAATATATCTTAAATTATGGCTATGGGTCTAATACACTCCTCGATTATCAGTGAGTTGCTTGCAGTCAACATGTACAAAACGGATTGTTTTTTCATCTGTACATTTCCGCTTTATACCATTTTGAATACGAGTATAGTTTTGGTGATTGTCAAGACTTTTGGTTTATTTAATATAAGGATCAGATGTGTAAAGGGGTCTAAATAAGTTAACAGGTGTTTGTGATTGGGACTGAGCATGCGCAGTTCGCGCAGCTGCCTTTCAAATGGTGGCGGGCTGTCACTTCTCACTATAGCACTGACAATCACATCGCCCATTGGTAAGTGGACTTTATTAAGGGATTGCAATGTTAACTTGGCTGTGTCACATATGTACAATGTAATGTATCACGTTGGCTGCTGGCTGCTAATGCAGCCTGCGGATAATATTTGCATAGTGCACGGTGTTAGTGATGCTGGCTGAATGAATGAACGTTGTGTCTGAATGTTTGCCGCTAGCTTGTGGCTAGGCTAACGCTCCTCGCCGAGGGTGCAGGGCTGAGCTGGTGTCTTGGTGTCTTTCCCGGTTTGTCACAGTGAGATTCATGTGGGGAACTTTGGTGTGTGTGTGTGTGTGCTTTGATGAATGAGAACTGCTATCTTGTCCGTTGTGTGTGTGGGTCGCGCTGTGTCTGAGGAGCTCAGTGGCTCACGTTATGGAGGAGGAAGTAAACATTGCCATGCATTCTGGGAAATGGAGTCATTCTAGTTCTCCCTCCTTTCGCCCACAATTAAAGGGGACATGACATGCTGGTTTGATAAAGTGTAATGTATATTTATAAATAATATAAATATAATTATATATATAATATAATATATAAAATGAATAGTGTATGTATATTTGATAGTGGTATTGCTATATTGATATGTATATTGATATTGATATTGATATTAATATTAATTAATTGATTGATTGATTGGTATTGATATTAATATATATTGTATATTAATATTATGATTAATGTGTATGCACTGCATTTGTTCTGTTTCACAGGTTTTTGACCTATGGTAAGCCTGTGGTCAACTGTGGGAATTATAAAGGTTGTATTGTGGAGAAAACATCTCGACTAGTTTGTTTAAATAAACAAACTCTAATGACTAACCATTGAGTCATCCATTGTGTGGTGCCTGTCAGCCCCTTCGGAGGGATTCAAATAGAACATTCTTGAAAGATCCGAACAGTCAAAAACCAAGTGACGCAGTCAAAAACCAAGTGACGCAGTCAAAAACCAAGTGACGCAGTCAAAAACCAAGTGACGCAGTCAAAAACCAAGGCCCGGCTTTCAAGAGAGTAGGCCGGATGACCTTGAAGCAAGGACCAAAATAATTAATGAAAGAGGCTGCTTAACCCATCTGACTGTTAGCTAACAGCCCATCCATACTGCCCCCTGTACATCTGCTAAACCTGCTAGCCGAAGACAAAGAGCTAAAGCCAATAAAAGGGAACAGTCGGAAAACAAGACTATTAAGCCCAGTTGGGAGAAAAGCTCATAAGTCAACGGTCGAAGAAGGAAAAGTTAGCAAGATGGCAGCGACAGAGGAGGAGCTGGAGAAGAGGTGTTCAGCAGCCCAGACTGCTTTTTCCAAAAAAGCCAACCATCTCACCTCCAGGGCTCATGTACTAGGAGAAAGTGAACTGAGAGGTGCATGGTTGAACTTCAAGATGGAGCATACCAGAGTCGAAGAAGCAGGGTTTGAATACAGCACGGCCCTGAAAGAAGAGGGCATTGAAGAGTCCACAAAAAAAGCGGTGCAAGTCGACGAGAAAACGGCGGAGTGTGACCGTACGTTTGATGGAATCAAGGTCATCGTCGAAAATAACTTTTGGGCCAGGTTTGCTGAACAGACAATTGTCACCCTCGCTGAAGAGGCTGAAGCAGCATTGGACCAGGCAGAGGCAACCGACCATAAGAAGATGACTAGGAGGGAGCGCAAACTGGGGAATACAGACCTGGAACGGAAGATTGGCGAGCTCTACAGAGCTGTGCATGAGTGGACAGACCTGATTCCAATAACAAATACAAAGGAGTCAAGGGACCGTAGCAAGGAGCTAAAGCAACGACATGATAGACTGTGGGATAAATGGTCGTGGCGAGGCTGCGACCAGCCTGGCGACGACGATGACCAGGAAGAACACGCAAAGCCTGAATACAAAGAGCATGGCGATAAGCAAACTGCAATGACCGGTGCTCACCAGGGGAGGAAACTAACTTTTTGGCTTACCAGCCAACTGGCGAGTATCTGATTTTTTTTGCCAGCCAAACAGATTTTTTACCAGACAAAAAAAATCGCTAATTGTGATAATTACTTCTTTGTATGTCAAGCCGCGTCAATGTTGTGTATGCATCTGGGTAGGCACACTGTGCCTTTAAGACAGCACGGTGGTCTTACGACAGTGCTGTGAAGTACCGTCAAGTGTTGTGGTAACGTCAGTTGGGTTGGTGTGCTGTTGTGCACAGTGCACTGGTTGAGCTAGCCCCTTTCGTGACTGCGATGTGCAAGCCAGGGGCTTTTGAGCATGAAATAAAATGTCTAGTGTCCGGTGCTTTTTTGGAAACATTATAGTCATAACAGATACACCTAGCTGGCTGCTTTGAGCACACGGGGCTAACGTTAGCTAGCAAGCAGCTATAGCTAAAACGCTAACTAGAAGCTAACCACTGTATACAGTTCCAGTAGACTAACATTACACCTCTGTGATTTAAATGTGTCCTTAGTAACTTATACTCGAGGGTTGTACTAGGGTTGGATGCAGTTCCCCGTTGGTCAGTCTGTCTGTTTTCCATCTTCTGCTGTGTTTAACGTTATCTGTTTGCGAGTGCTCCTGATGGCTAGCCTAGTACCGCGGGACTTTTATTATTATATGTCCGCGGGTTGGCCAGTACTGCGCAAACGTTTATTAAACATTATATGTCCGCGGGTGGTCTTGTGCAGTGCTCTCGTGGCACTGTCAGTGTCAACTAAAGCGAACACTCAGAAGACGCGCACTGTTTGCCAGTGCAGTGATTGCAGAATGTTTTATTTTTTTGTATACTCGCCAGCAGGGGAGGAAACAAACCTTTTGGCTTACCAGCCAACTGGCGGGTATCTGATTTTTTTTACCAGCCAAACGTACAAAATACTAGCATTTGGCCAGTAAAGTGGCCTAATTTCCTCCCCTGGTGCTCACGCACACCCTTATCTAGTCTTCCCCATAGACTCTCGGACCCCTGGACCCATCGTCCAGCCTAGCTTGCCCAGCATGGCCTCTGATCTCAACGATGCTGCACTTCAAAATGCCACAAGCACATCACATGGCACCTTCCACGCACCACCAGGTGGTTCCGGCACATACCCTGGTGCTTATAACTTCAGGCCCCAGATCACTCT
The DNA here is from genome assembly GCF_963971535.1 of Notolepis coatsorum. Lineage (NCBI taxonomy): Eukaryota > Metazoa > Chordata > Actinopteri > Aulopiformes > Paralepididae > Notolepis > Notolepis coatsorum. Next base: position 166,896,907 of record NC_140169.1, on the reverse strand, counting down.
AGAGCGAGCACGCCTGCCCATGTTTTCTGGTAACATGAGAGCTTACTACCGTTGGAAAGCTGAATGGGAGGACCTGCAGCAGCTGGGAAACCCACATGGGTTGGAAAACATCAGGAAATTCCATCTCCTAGGGAGCCTAGATGAGAAAGTCAAGAGGGACCATGTGTTGTCCAGCTACGGATCCGCCCTTGACATGGCTCCTGGACAACAAGTACGGAAACAAGCCGAAGATAGTGCTGCTCATCTTAAAAGAGGTTCATGGACTTTCCCCCGTCAAGGGAAACCAACCAAGAAAGACCATCGAACTAATTCAGGCTGTGGAAAGAGCTCTTCGTGATCTCCAAGTCCTGGGGGAGGAAGATGCCGTGAAGAATCGGGTGGTGGCTCATTCCATCGAGAGTAAGCTGCCTGACACCCTGAAAGAAAAGTGGCTTACGTATAGACTTGACCCTGTAAGCGGCTTTTCACCACAGACTCACTTTGATTGCCTACTGCAGTACTTGAAGAGACAAGAGGACATCCTTGAGGAGTTGGATCAGCTGCAGCCCAGTCCAGCAGACTATCCTGAGAGACCCAACGACCGAGGTAGAGAAAGGAGAGCATTCACCAAAGCCACAGCGGGAAACACCCAAAAGGGCTCTCAACCAAGCTCATGCATAGCGTGTGGGGATGAAGAGCATGCAGGTAGACTGTTTTCCTGCAAGGTCTTCAAGAGACTAAGCCTGTCCAGCAAGAAGGCTCAGTTAAAGAAATCTGGAGCATGCTTCAAGTGCCTGTGCCTCCATGGTGAAGACGGCAGTTGCACCCAGAAATTCCTCTGTGCAAAGTATGACTGTCGGAAAGGGAGGTCCTCGGACCATAACTACTTGCTCTGTCCGATGCCACCGACCAAGAAGATGGAAAAGAGTGGAGAGCAGAAGGAGCAGAGCTATTCAAAAGTAGAGAGGCGGGGACTTGGACTGACCAATAAACAAGAGGAGCTCCTTGCCAAACTCTCCCCTGAATTAAAAGCAGAGTTCAAGGAAGCGTTCTCAAACAGAACATCAACAACAGTGTGCACCAGCGGTGAGCCAAGAGAATATCCAGTGGTAATGATGCTACTCGAAGTGACTACAAACTCGGGTCAGCTAGTCGGCACTTTGATCGACCTAGCTTCAGATACAAACTACATCTCGAACGAAGCCGCTGTTCGTCTGAAACTAAATGGCGAAGACATCAAACTGATTATCCAAGGAGTTGGAGGGATGGAGAAAACAGTTGCTACCAAAAGGTATTCCTTAAGATTAAGGGTAAAAACCACCAAAGGAACAGTGGCGGAGCACAAACTCCTTTGTTACGGCTTGGAAATCATCGCGAAGGTGAACCAGGCAGTCACGCCGCAGCAACTCCAAAAGTTCTTCCCAGACGTCGCAGTCAAAGACTTGGTCCGCCCTGAGAAGATTGACCTACTGATCAGTCACAGGGAGGGTCGCCTAGTCCCACAGCCAATCAGAGTGGAGGGAGACCTCGTCCTCTGGGACGGTCCCCTGGGAAAGACTGTTGGTGGAGCTCATCCCGACCTCTTTGAGGCAGTGGACCTAGCGGTGCATAGGTCTGAAATCCACTTTGCACGGTCGATGAGAACAACTTCAAAGGCATACCAAGAGATCCTTGTGGGTCCAGCAGGATAAAGTAAAGCCCAGGTTGAAGATCAAGAAGTACTCCTCCGAAGTACTGCATCTACCAACAAAGAAGTCATCAAATGGTTCAAGTGGGACAGTGTCGGCGCGGCCTGCAATCCTCAATGTGGCGGCTGCAAGTGCGGTAGATGTCCCCCTGGAGGGAAAGAAATGACCCTAGGAGAGGAAAGAGACCTTGAAAAGATCAAAGGATGTCTCACCTACGTACAATCTGACAAGCACAGCAAATACCCCCACTGGGACGCGGCTTATCCATGGAGAGGAGACCCCGCGACGCTGCCAGACAACCGACGTGCCGTGGAGGCGACTTTCCGGAACACTGAGAAACGCCTTGAAAGGGAGCCAGAGTGGAAGGCTGCATACAGAGAGCAGATCCACGAGATGGTCTCAAGGGGAGCTGCCGCTAAACTCACCAAAGAGGAAGACGACAGCTGGAAGGGACCAAAGTGGTACATCAGTCATCTGGTCGCGCCAAATCCTCACTCATCAACTACCCCTGTGAGAATTGTTTGGAACAGTAGCCAAGAATTCCGGGGGGTGAGTTTAAACGACCTCTTGTACAAGGGACCAGACGTCCTCAATCTGATCAGAGGAGTCCTTCTGAGATTCAGGACTGGGATGTTCGCCACCCTAGGTGACGTGAGAAAAATTTACAACTCTGTGTGGCTAAAAGACGAAGAAGTCCAACTCCATCGATTCCTCTGGAGAGACAACCCAGAGGACGAAATCGAAGTCTTCGTCGTTGTCAGAGTCAACATCGGAGATAAACCTGCTGGCTGCATCGCTCAGGTCGCCATGAGGGAAACGGCTAATCTGCCCCAGTTTGCAGGCATGGTAGAAGAGCGCCGGGTTCTGGTAGAAGACAGCTACGTAGATGACATCCTGACGTCCCACGATGACTTAAAAGAACTGGAGAAGATCACAGAAGGAGTCGAAAAGATCTTGAAAGCTGGAGGCTTCTCCCTTAAACCGTGGGTCTTGTCAGCCCAAAGTGGGAGGTCTGGAACTGCGGACAGCTCCAGTAACTCAAAGACAACTATGTCTGCACCCAAGACTCTGGTGTTACCCAACCAGATGCGGGATGAAGAAAGCAAAGCACTGGGAGTTGGCTACGAACCAGAGACTGACAAGCTTTGCATAATGACGTCCATCAATTTCTCGAGAAAACGAGGCAAGATGAGGACTGGACTCGATCTGCGCCAAGAGGAAGTGAGAAGTAACACTCCAAACCCCTTGACCCGTCGAGTACTGCTAAGCCAGGTCGCTGGATTCTACGACCCCATTGGTCTTGCCACACCCGTGAAGCAAAAAGGAGTAATGCTTGTGAGAAGCTCCTACCAAGAGGCAGGCATAGGGAATCAGACCAAAGACACTTGGGATGACCCACTCTCGCCCAAACTCCGGGAGGCTTCCATAACACTCTTCGAGGAGTATGTGAGACTTGGCCAAGTCAGGTTTGAGAGAAGCCTCACACCTCAAGGAGCCATAGGCTGCCCATTGGGCGTAACATTTTCTGATGGGACCGCGGCTTCCTACGGGGCCGTGCTCTACCTCCGTTGGGAGACGCAAGATGGGGTCGTCGTGAAGTTGGTTGAATCAAAGGCCAAACTTACTCCTCTCGACCAGAAAGGGGACGTAATTAAAGCAGAATTATGCGGCGCTGTCTTTGCGGTCCGTCTAAAGAGATACTTTGAGAAGCACTGCCGCATCAAGGTCGCACGCTGGGTCCACTTCGTGGATAGCCAAACAATTCTGGGAGCGATCCAGAAGGACAGTTATGGCTACCAGACCTTCTTTGCCAACCGCATTGGAGAGATCCAAATGGCTGGACCAGTAGAAGACTGGAGGTGGGTTGATGGAAACCTCAACGTATCGGACATCCTCACAAGGGGAGCAACTCCTGAGGAGCTTGATAATGAGTCAGAGTGGCAACGAGGCCCAGAGTTCCTGAGATGGCCTGAAGCTGAGTGGCCCGTCAAGATGCCCAGTGAAATTGTGACCAGCGTCGCTGATGACGTCAAAAGACTACAGAGAAAGGCGTTCTCAGCTGTAGTCACCAGGGCTCAGTCACAAAAGCTCTCAGGCCCCAGCAATACTGATGTTGGTACAGACTTGAGAGACTCTGTGCTGCAACCACAGCTGAAAGACCAAGGTCCACCTCCAGCAGCAGAAAAGCCAAAGAGAAAATCCTGGGGTGTTGCTCTCGTAAGCCTTGTCGAGCCCAAACGTTTCAGTAGCTTGACAAAGCTAGGTGGAACTGTTGCCTGGGTCCGACGAGCTGCGGAATCCTGGCTGAGCGCTAAATACCAAGCCTCAGATTCAGCAAAGTGGGAGGCAAGGGGACCAGAGCTCTCTGCAAGAGAGAGAATGGTGGCCTTCCAAGACTTGGCCCTTGCAGCCCAAGACGGCGTAAACTTTCAGGACACAACCCTGAACCGCCTTGTTGTGACCAGAGATGACAACACAGGACTCTTGCTTTGCGGCGGTAGAGTCCAATCGTGGAGTGAAGACGGAACAGCTGTACCGTTAATCCCTTACAAATCATGGCTGGGGACCTTGCTGGCTAGAGAAGCTCATGAGGCCAATCATGAAGGCATTGCAGCCACACTGCTGCGCACAAGAAGAAAGTCTTGGGTAGTACAAGGTCGGAGAACTGTCAAAAGGGTGGTCAACGAGTGCGTCCCTTGCAAGAAGCAGAGAGCCAAGCTATGCCGGCAAGTGATGGGAAACCTCCCTCCGGAGCGTACCAGCAGGGCAAACCCATTTGAGAATACCACACTGGACCTTTTCGGCCCCTTTGAGGTGAGGGACGCCGTCAAGAAAAGAACCAGGAAGAAGGTATGGGGAGTCGTGTATTGCTGCATGGCTTCCAGGGCCGTCCACGCTGACCTTGTTGACGACCAGTCTTCGGAGAGCTTTCTTCAGGCCTACTCCCGATTCACTGCTCTAAGGGGGCATCCCAGGAGGTTATGGTCGGACAGAGGCTCAAACTTTGTAGGCGCCAAGCCTGCCTTGAGAGAGTTGCACAGGCACCTAGCATGTGTGCAGAAGGCATCGGTCGAGAACGCAGCCGCCAAGAATGGCACTGAGTGGCAGTGGGACTTCCATCCTGCGGATTCGCCCCACAGGAACGGAGCAGCAGAGGCAGCTGTTAAGCTCATAAAAATAGCTCTCAACAGCCTCGACGGAACCACCGGTTGCTACACCTGGGGGGAGTTCCAGACCCTCCTCTACTCGGCAGCCAACTTAACCAACGAACGACCCATCGACGCCAAGGCACAGGAACAAGAGGACACAGTCGAGTACCTAACTCCTAACTCCCTTATCCTCGGGCGCACCGGACAAGGAGGAGACATGCAAGGGATTGATGTGGAAACTCATCCGTGGCGCAGGCTGAGGGCTGTCCAGGCTGGGGTGGACAAGTTTTGGTCGAAATGGAGCGAACTGGCAGGTCCAAACCTGTTCATCCGGCATAAGTGGCACCGAGCAGAGAGGAGTGTCAAGGTTGGAGATGTGGTCTGGATCGCAGACCAGAATGCCTTAAGAGGACAGTTCCGGCTCGGCCGGATTGTCTTCACGTATCCAGACAAGAAGGGGGTAGTCCGTGACGCGGACGTCACAACCTGCATAGGGTTTCCTGCCCCCCATGTATCCAGGCCCCGGGGAAAGGACTTTACCCTGCCCACAACCATCGTCCTTCGCAGGGATGTGCGGAGGCTGGTGGTCCTGATTCCGGTTGAAGACCAGCAGAAGAAGTCCTCACCATCGGGTACCCAAAAGACTTTGTGACCCTTTTGTTTAGTTAGCGGGTAACCCTGTGAGGCAACTGAGTGGTTCAAGGGCAAACCTACACTCAGTAGGAGGAAAGGTGGTGGGGCCCACCTCCTTAGTTAGTTTGTGTTCATGATGCGGGTTGTGTTCACAATGTCCCACTTACCTTTGAAGGACACTTTAGTTAAAAGCACTTTAATGTAGATACTTACAACAGTTTGATTTAAGGCTGAGATGCCCATTAACACTCTAGTGACTTGTATTTATAGTGGCCTGTATTTTAGTGGCCTCCTTGGATTGTATCAGTCGGCCAAGTGGGAGGTGTCAAGACTTTTGGTTTATTTAATATAAGGATCAGATGTGTAAAGGGGTCTAAATAAGTTAACAGGTGTTTGTGATTGGGACTGAGCATGCGCAGTTCGCGCAGCTGCCTTTCAAATGGTGGCGGGCTGTCACTTCTCACTATAGCACTGACAGGATCACATCGCCCATTGGTAAGTGGACTTTATTAAGGGATTGCAATGTTAACTTGGCTGTGTCACATATGTACAATGTAATGTATCACGTTGGCTGCTGGCTGCTAATGCAGCCTGCGGATAATATTTGCATAGTGCACGGTGTTAGTGATGCTGGCTGAATGAATGAACGTTGTGTCTGAATGTTTGCCGCTAGCTTGTGGCTAGGCTAACGCTCCTCGCCGATGGTGCAGGGCTGAGCTGGTGTCTTGGTGGCTTTCCCGGTTTGTCACGGTGAGATTCATGTGGGGAACTTTGGTGTGTGTGCGTGTGCTTTGATGAATGAGAACTGCTATCTTGTCCGTTGTGTGTGTGGGTCGCGCTGTGTCTGAGGAGCTCAGTGGCTCACGTTATGGAGGAGGAAGTAAACATTGCCATGCATTCTGGGAAATGGAGTCATTCTAGTTCTCCCTCCTTTCGCCCACAATTAAAGGGGACATGACATGCTGGTTTGATAAAGTGTAATGTATATTTATAAATAATATAAATATAATTATATATATAATATAATATATAAAATGAATAGTGTATGTATATTTGATAGTGGTATTGATATATTGATATGTATATTGATATTAATATTAATTAATTGATTGATTGATTGGTATTGATATTAATATATATTGTATATTAATTATGATTAATGTGTATGCACTGCATTTGTTCTGTTTCACAGGTTTTTGACCTATGGTAAGCCTGTGGTCAACTGTGGGAATTATAAAGGTTGTATTGTGGAGAAAACATCTCAACTAGTTTGTTTAAATAAACAAACTCTAATGACTAACCATTGAGTCATCCATTGTGTGGTGCCTGTCAGCCCTTTCGGAGGGATTCAAATAGAACATTCTTGAAAGATCCGAACAGTGATTTCTAGTAATTCCAGAGAAAGACGCGATAATAGCCCTTTAGTCGAATACACAAAACACGTTGTCATTTTTCGGCTGATTATCGAATCTTCCTGAAATCAACGCTAGATCATAATTATTGTCCTTCTTCGTGCACGCATGCAATGTTGTTTAGACCGGCACGCCGCTCCCCCCCCCCCCCCTCCCACCCAACAGAAAACAGCCACACATACACACACAGATACAGCGTCGATTGGGTAAAAATACATATCAGATCAACGATCAAATTTATATATAATGTTCTTACCTTGTATCTGATGTCCTGCAAAAAGATTAATTCAATTCCTGATCGCCATTCCAAATATTGATCGCGTTTATTGATCCAACGTTATATATCCAAAACACATAATCCACGCTGCTCAGAGTGTCCCCAGTCAATGTCTTATAGTGATACTGCATGCCCGAGAAGGAAAACCTGGACCGGACTTTTTTTTTATGCACAGCCCCAGCCAGAGGGATTCCAATGATGTGCAATACCATCTGGGAGACGATAGGCGGCGGTATTTGCCCTTTTGCGAGCTCAGACCCATTCCCAACGATAACATCAGTTTGGATGGATGAAAATGAATGGATATCGCTAATAAAAGAAATAACGATTAAAACCCGACTATACTCTGGTCTGGCGCTCAAGCGATGGCGAGTTAACCCGACTATCATCGGGTCTGGCATCCAATGAGTTAAGCAATGACCCCCAACAATGCCCCTTCCTCAAGCAATGGCCTTTCCTTAAACAATGACCCCAACAATGCCCCCTCCCCAAGCAATGCCCCCTCAAGCAATGCCCCTTCCTCAAGTAATGGCCCCTTCTTAAGCAATGCCCCCTCCTCAAGTAATGCCCCCTCAAGCAATGCCCCTTCCTCAAGTATTGGCCCCTTCTTAAGCAGTGCCCCCTCCCCAAGCAATGCCCCCTCAAACAATGCCCCTTCCTCAAGTAATGCCCCCTCAAGCAATGCCCCTTCCTCAAGTAATGGCCCCTCCTTAAGCAACACCCCTTCCTCAAGCTATGCCCCATCCTCATGCAATGCCCCCTCCTCAAGCAATGACCCCCAACAACGCACCTTCCTCAAGCAATGCCCCCTCCCCAAGCAATGCCCTCTCAAGCAATGCCTCCTCCTCAAGCAATGCCCCCTCCTCAAGCTATGCCTCCTCCTTAAGCAATTCCCCCCTGTTTCTATGGAAGCTGCTGAATTCTTCTTCTTCTTCTTCTTCTTCTTCTTCTTCTTCTTCTTCTTCTTCTTCTTCTTCTTCTTCTTCTTCTTCTTCTTCTTCTTCTTCTTCTTCTTCTTCTTCTTCTTCTTCTTCTTCTTCTTCTTCTTCTTCTTCTTCTTCTTCTTCTTCTTCTTCTTCTTCTTCTTCTTCTTCTTCTTCTTCTTCTTCTTCTTCTTCTTCTTCTTCTTCTTCTTCTTCTTCTTCTTCTTCTGTTTTGCAAACATCTTAAGTTACCATCTCATCTCTTTGTCCTCCGTTCCTGCTCCTCTTACCATTATTCTCGCCCCTTCATTCCCCTGTCCATCATCTTTCCTTTCCTCTCCTCTCCCCGCCTCTCCCTCTCGCTCTCCTGTGGGCTTGGGGACGGAAGTGATCCCTCACTCCAGCAAGAGTAAATATACTGTCCGCCCCTGGGGGCCACAGGGCCTCTGTTTGCTTTCAAAGCCCCCCTAAGTATGTGAGTGCTGCTTCCTTGACCCTCTCCACCCCCTCCCCTCCCCTCCATCACCACCACCAATGATATTCCACTCCCTGGACCCTGGCCAGTGTCAGTGCATGGGAAAATACCACAGCTCTGGAGAAGGGATGGAGGGCCCACCAATCAAGAGTCAGCATTTCAAATGGCTGGCCCTCCCATCTCAACTTAAAGCCACTCCCTCTCTCTTATTGGCCCCCAAAACATGAACAGCACCCCCCCCCACACACACACACACACACACACACGCATACGCATACACACTAGGGGTGGGAATCACCAGAGGCCTCACGATACGATACTATCACGATACTTGAGTCACGATACGATAGTATTGCAATACTAAATCTATTGCGATATGCTGAGTATTGCGATATTAATATTGCGATATATTGCGATTTATTACCTTTTTTAAACTGCAAAGTAAAACTGTCAACATGTTTTATCTAATAAAATAAAGTTTTCAGTCTGTTCATCTCACTTCAATCATTTTTATTGCAGAACATGGTATTTTGTCAACAGATGTCAACACTTTTTTTACAGTCATATTCCAACTTAACTGAATGCACACGTGTGCGTGCAGACTACTGTACTATTACAGGTATTGAAATGAACAATGCAACTTCCTTATACAAAAAAAAAAACGTTATTTAATTTTTTTTATAAATAAATATCGATACTTGCCGTCCCTGTATCGATACAGTATCGCCGCGCAAAGTATCACGATACTACTACGTATCAATCTTTTCCCCCACCACTACTGCCCGCCCATCTCAACTTAAAGCCACTCCCTCCCTCTTATTGGCCCCCAAAACATGAACAGCACCCCCCCCCCCCCCACACACACACACGCATACACACGGGTCACTTTCCCAGCCAATTCCATCGTTCGTTCTGGAATCTCTGTACAGGATCAAGTCGGGGAAATGAGTGTAAAGTGGATTCTTTTGTAATGTTTTCATAATTTTTCATAGATGATATTGTGAGGCATTGTGTTAGACACACACATCCATTCGCCGTATTCACCTCGCTGCCATCTTTGTTTTCTTTTTTTTATCTACTTTTTCTCCTATTTTTCTGTATTCTTCTCCCATCACAATTTTAGTCGTTATGCCAATTCCCCCCTCCCCTTCCTGGTCGTTGCGCGCATTTGCCCCCTACTTGCCGGTCTATGGAGCCCTGAAGTCTTATCAGATGCTTCCTCTGATACATAGGAGACAGCCAGCAGCCTCTTTTCACCTGACAGCGTGGACTCTCATTGGTGAAGTGTAACACGTGGGAGGATCACACTACCTTCACCATTTCCCTCCCTCGCTGTGCAGGCGCCCTGACCGACCTGTAGGAGTCTCTGTTTACAACGACCAGGATACCTGCCATCTTTGTTTTCATAGATCTCTATGAAACGATCTGAGTCAGAGCTATAATTTCAATAGTGTATTCTGCCTGTTCTTTTGACTATGTTGGCATGTTCATGTTTTTAACATTGAAGTGAACTGGCACTTCTTCCACATCCGTACCTCACATTGCATCAAACTCTGTCAATATGGCCGGCGAGGTGAATAAGGCAAATGGCCAACAATAACAACATCATACCACTGACGATAAGCGGTCTGGCTGACTGGATTCCATTGGATAAAGGCAGACGGCAACCAGGATGTGATCGGGAGAGCGATTACTCTTCCCCTCTAAGCACTTGATTTGGATGCTTAGATGATTAGTTAGCTAGTCTAAGTAAGTACAGTGCGGCGAAGGTCAATACCCTTATCTCTTAAACCACTCAGGTCTGTATAAGCAGGTCTTGGGTGATATGGGGCGATTACACACCGGGGATCTTGCTTATCAAGTGGAAGTTGAAAAAAAAAACATGACCCTTTCGACCTGCCCTGTTGTCTATTACAGTGCATCGAATGGACCAACATCGAGTATTTCAACAACGCCATCATCTGTGACCTCATCGAGAACGTAAGTGCCTATCTGTGTTTCCTTTTCTTTTTTTTCCATTATTCTTGAAAAGCAAACAAATTGATTGAGCGGAATCCACGGTTCATTTGAGTCTCGCATAATGACAATGGCAGACGACCATCAGGTTTATTTGTGTAGCCCAAAAATCACATTACTTGTCTCAATGGGCTTCACAGGCCTATGACGGTACAACACCCCTGGCTTAAGCAGATAAGGGGAAAAACTCTCACAGAAACAAAAACCTAATGGGGGAAAAAATGGAAGAAACCAATTCAATGAGGATGGCCAGACGAGGTGCAATAGGTTTTGAAATGGGGCAACCATTTCAGGGCAGGAGGCAGAGCAGGACACCTGCTTTACAGGCCAGATTCACTCAGCAGAGACGGCCAGGGCAGGACACCGCTTTCACCTCCAGGAGCAGTCCTGCCACCTGTACATGTTCACAGACAGATAGACCCCCACAGCCACACATAGACCATACAGGCACACGCACTTCAAGAGTATGTACCTAAAATCTTTGCAAGGCTATCATTGTGTGTAGGATAAGGTAACGAGATGTTGATGGGAATGACACATAGAGAAACACGGTAGCGAGCAAAAAGAGCATCGATCAGGACATCAATCCAAGACATCCATGCAGGTGCCCATGATGGTGAAGGGCACAGGGCAGGACAGAGCACTAGCTCAACCGCCTAGAATGACTTGTAACCAAACACGAAACAAAACCCACCACCGGACACAAAAGACGACAAGCACGTCGCCCACTAACAGAAACACGTCCACTCACAGAAGAGATCAGAACAGACATCAGCATCAGCTCTTCCCTACACAAAATAATACATGAACTAAACTAGCTAAACTTTCTAAGAGGCTGAGTTCATCCCAGACCAGGCATGGCTAGGGTTGGCCATAAGAAAGAGAAGAGATGGGTCTTAAACTTTAAAGAACATTTTCCTAAAGTGTCATGTCGGCTCTAAAAGTAAGGAAAAGGTAAATCATTGAATTGCGTTGCCTGAGACCGTAGAAAGAAATGTTGATTGACAGTCATGTTTCCATACCTCCTATTAAACATTTTAGAATCATAAAAGACTTGAGAGCTCATAACTCGAGACTCGCAAAAGGAAAATGTCTGCATTCGTAAGAATTACAACACTGGAACACTTTTTCCATTTTTAAACTGAATCAAACTGTAACCAGAGAGGCCTATTGGGATGTTAAATCCTAATGTGAAAAACTGTGATTTGCCTTACCTTTTTAATATTTTCTATGCTCTCTTTATATGGACCGTAACCAATGATGTTTTATATGTCTGCACTTTATGCCTGTATTCTTTACTGCTGTGAAGCACTTTGAACTGCAATTTCTGTATGAAAAGTGCTATACAAATAAAGTAATTATTATTATTATAAAAGAATAAGGAAGTTCCAGGCACTCTTCATGTATATAAAAAAGCTTTAATAAATCGCTTAGTTCATTATAGAACCATTAAAAAACACCAACATGTTTCGGCCTCTCTATCGGCCTTCTTCAGGGCATACAAAAATAAAACAATCTTTTGGTATGCCCTGAAGAAGGCCGATAGAGAGGCCGAAACATGTTGGTGTTTTTTAATGGTTCTATAATGAACTAAGCGATTTATTAAAGCTTTTTTATATACATGAAGAGTGCCTGGAACTTCCTTATTTTTTTCAACTGGCTCCCCTTTATCCAAGAGCACCTTCAAAGAAACACTGGATTCACACCACAAAGACGCTGCAGCCCTCCTTCCTATTAAAGTTTATTATTATTATAACTTGGTAACTAATTTCCCCTCCTGTGTTCAGAACCAGAACGGGATCCTGGCCATGCTGGACGAGGAATGCCTGCGGCCCGGCACCGTCACGGACGACACCTTCCTGGACAAGCTGAACACGGTGTGCGCCGAGCACCAGCATTTTGAGAGTCGCCTCAGCAAGAACTCCAAGTTCCTCACCGACCACAGCCTGCCTCACAGCTGCTTCCGCATCCAGCACTACGCCGGCAAGGTAGGCCGCCGCCAGGACACTCACGTGGGGCCCGCTGGTTAACACTAGCACAGCCGACAAGGGGTCACATGACCCCTAGGCATTTTCAATAAATGTATCCTCGTCACTCGGTCGAGCTCCAGCTCTGTCACTCAATGACTTTTCCTAAAAGTACCCGTTTTATCTGGCACGGTTTCTGAAATTTCAAAATGACTTCAGGAAAATGGAATTAGAACGTTATTTCTGCTGAGCGGGCCACCTCCCTCCCTCCTTGACCCTCCCTCCCTTTCACTCTCTCCCTCCCTTTCTCTCTCTCCCTTTCTCTCCCCCCTCCCTTTCTCTCTCTCCCTTTCTCTCCCCCCTCCCTTTCTCTCCCTCCCTCTCTCCCTCCCTCACTCTCTCCTTCTCCCTCCCTCTCTCTCTCTCCCTCTCTCTTTCTCCCTCTCTTTCCCTCTGTCTATACCTCCTTCTCACTTCCTCTCCCTCCCTTCCTCTCTCCCTCCCTCCCTCTCTCCCTCTCTCTCTCCCTTTCTCCTTCTCCCTCCCTCCCTCCCTCATTGACCCTCCCTCCCTTCTCTCCCTCCCATCTCCATTCTAAAGGCTGTCGGGTCATTTGACCCGTTCCCGGCGGGAATTAGTGTCATTTTCTCCATGCACAATGACTTTGATTTGTGGGGGAACACTGCACCTTTACACCCCGCCTATTGTCTGTTATTGTACACGCTGAGGGCTGATGGGGCGGGGGGGGGGGGTTCTTCCTGACCGTGAAACAATGTGCTTAGAGGGGTGATTGTAGCAAAAGGGGCGGGTGGGGGTTAAGGACAGAACCAGGGGCAGAGTGGAGACGTTTGTATCGAAACACCCCGTGTTGACATTCTGAACCAGGGCCCTCGACCTGGCATACCGTACAGCAAAGGGAACCGCTCCCGCCTACCTCCGGTCAATGGTCTCTAACTACACACGCTCAAGACCCCTACAACCAACAACCATCAAATGCACACAGCACACACACCCACACGCACACACTCACTTAAACCACACAAACACACTTTATATTTATTGATAAAGGATTTGCACTACAACTCGTACACCCACTGTAAATTGTACCTAAATTGCACCTCATCCCATTTCTGCCTTGCACTATATAGTATTGTATTAGTACACTGCACAGTATTGTATATTATATGGTAACTCAGTTACGTCTATTCTGCATCGAACATTGTACATATGTCTATACTGAACACTGTGACCTCATTTTTTTTACTTCTAATTTACATGCTATACTATGTTATTTTATTTCATACTTATCTTGTCTTGCACAGTCTCTGGAGCAAAACAGTAAGAAGCATTTTGTATAAAAGTATTCTGTACTTCTGTATGACAACTATTAAAGAAACTTGAAACTCTGCATCTTCTGGCCGTCTCAGACCCACTCCTATCCGAGCTCCGGGAGGGTCATCAAGGAGAAGTCGCCTATTCTCAGTCCTTGCCCCACAATGGTGGAATGAACTACAGTACCCACCCCAGTTAGGACAGCCGAAACCCGTCCAATCTTTCGCCGTCGACTAAAGATGCACTTCTTCAACCATTACCTTAAATACAATATTTTTAAAAATTTTATAATAAATAATAAAATAAATAAATACAAATAAATTCTAACCCTAACTAACCTTACTGCCATGCACATGTCCTAATAAACTAACCTACACTGTAGCACTCAACACTTTGATGAACGTTGTTACTCAGATAGAGTTGTGCCTTCCTGATAACTTGTCGTACAGAACTTGTAAGTCGCTTTGGATAAAAGCGTCAGCTAAATGACTAAATGTAATGTAAATGATGAACCATGTGTTGTTGTGTTTGAGCTCCAGCAAATCCATTAACTGGGGCTTTCAATTCAGTCACATTGACACACCCAGACATTATTTATTATTTCTCTTCTCCTAATACCAAGCCAGCCGGCATATCGTCGCTGTTGGATGAAAACAATTTATATTTTATCATTAATATTATCATTTTAATAAATAATTTTTTTTTACTGGGAATGAAACAATGAAACAATCATGTGAGCCTGTTTCATGACCCTGGGACCTATGAAACACATTGAAAACTCAATGTATGACTTTAAAAATACATGGATGTCAATCTGAAAATGAGGCTGTTTTTCTGAATTCCTGAAAAGTTTTTGGGAGATGAGTGGTTTTCATCCGACAGCGATGTTCATATTGAATACGAAGCCTGTGTCTCTATCCCTGTAAAGATAACACAGAATATGACCATGAAGACTTATTTATTCATCGATTGACTTATCTATTGATTTATTTGTCTCTTGGCGTCCAGGTGCTGTACCGCGTGGAGGGCTTCGTAGACAAGAACAACGATCTGCTGTACAGAGACCTGTGCCAGGCCATGTACAAGGCCAACCACAGCCTCATCAAGCAGCTGTTCCCAGAGGGAAACCCCGCCAAGGTCAACCTGAAGAGGCCCCCCACCGCCGGCTTCCAGTTCAAGGCCTCGGTGGGCACGCTAATGAGGAACCTACAGACCAAGAACCCCAACTATATCAGGTACAACCCAGCCGCCTGGGTGGTAGTGGTAGTTGTAGTTTTAGTTGTAGTATATTAAGGACTACTAGCACAATGACCTTCGATGCTACTGAAATTATCTGTGAATTCGATTGTAACGTTAAGACTGGAAGGTGCCATAATGATTACTGTGGTTAAAACTAAAGCATAAGATTCGGTTTTTCAATCTTTCTTTTACGGAAGGTAATGTTGATGTAAAATTGCCCAAAAATAACTGTTGACTGTTACCGTTGACGGTTACCGTCGCTAGTGTGATAGTAAAGGGTTAACCTTCTGTAGTGTGGCAGTGAAAGGGTTAACCTGCTGTCGTGTGGCAGTGAAAGGGTTAACCTTCTGTGTATTGTCACAGTGAAAGGGTTAACCGTTTGGTAGTGCAGCAGTGAAAGGGTTATAGAATACAGTAGTTGGCCAAAATGCTAACTATTGAGAAATGTGTTCCAGTACTTTGTATTGGTATGGTATTGGTATGGTATTGGTATGGTATTGGTATGGTATTGGTATGGTATTTGTATGGTATTAGTATGGTATTGGTTTGGTATTAGTATGATATTGGTTTGGTATTTGTATGGTATTGGTATTGGTATGGTATTAGTATTGGTATTGGTATGTTATGGTATTGGTATGGTATTAGTATGGTTTTGGTATGGTATTGGTTTGGTATGGTATTGGTTTGGTATTGGTATGGTATTGGTATGGTATTAGTATGGTATGGTATTAGTATGGTATTGGTTTGGTATTGGTATGGTATTAGTATGGTATTAGTATGGTATTGGTATGGTATTGGTATGGTATGGTATTGGTATGGTATTGGTATGGTATTGGTATGGTATTGGTATGGTATTGGTATGGTATTGGTATGGTATTAGTATGGTATTAGTATGGTATTAGTATGGTATTGGTATGGTATTAGTATGGTATGGTATTAGTATGGTATTGGTATGGTATTAGTATGGTATTGGTATTAGTATGGTATGGTATTAGTATGGTATTAGTATGGTATTGGTATGGTATTAGTATGGCATGGTATTAGTATGGTATTAGTATGGTATTGGTTTGGTATTGGTATTGGTATGGTATTAGTATGGTATTAGTATGGTATTGGTTTGGTATTGGTATGGTATTGGTATGGTATTGGTATGGTATTGGTATGGTTTTGGTATGGTATTGGTATGGTATTGGTATGGTATTAGTATGGTATTAGTATGGTATTAGTATGGTATTAGTATGGTATTGGTATGGTATTAGTATGGTATGGTATTAGTATGGTATTGGTATGGTATTAGTATGGTATGGTATTAGTATGGTATTGGTATGGTATTAGTATGGCATGGTATTGGTATGGTATTGGTATGGTTTGGTATGGTATTGGTATGGTATTAGTATGGTATTGGTATGGTATTAGTATGGTATTAGTATGGTATTGGTATGGTATTAGTATGGTATGGTATTAGTATGGTATTGGTATGGTATTAGTATGGTATGGTATTAGTATGGTATTGGTATGGTATTAGTATGGTATTGGTATTAGTATGGTATGTGTTACAAAGGATCAGATTAAACCGAATATATATATTTATTGATTGATATATATTGCATAATATTTGTATATCGTTTGATATCCCTTGTATATTCCTTGTACATATACACGGAATATCCCTTTAGCCTAGTACAGACCATAATATTTCATTCTCCTATTGGACAGCGGTCCACAGGCGCCAAGGCCATGCCTCCAAAGTCAGGTTCAAAGTCACCGCCGGGGACATGCCTGGACATGAATGGTATTGCGCAAGGATATGAGACAGGAATAAAGCTGGTACTAGTTTATTCATCTAAGCGTATAAATACGGCGCAGGTGAATACAGAAGTATGTTACCCAATAAGTTGAAGCCTCACCCACGATACGACGTGCGGTGAAGTATGGCCTGTTTGGCCCCAAATAGAGCATTGAGACCGCGTGCGAATTAATAACTGAAGTGTCAGAGTTTGGCGCTATACCGTCGAGTGCGACATATTCTATTAAGTCAGTAATAGTCTAATTGTGTATAGTGTATCGTGCGGCTAAAGTTCTACAGTGACCAGCATCACCAACGTTTTCCTCGTATCAGCTAGAGTGCTTATCCAGGCTGGGCTGCTTTCATGGCGCTTTCACCCGAGGAGCCCTAGACGAGGACCGTGTGGACATGTACACTGGATTATCTACCCGACGACTGCATAGCCCTTTACGGCTGGATTATATTTGCTTTTGGTCCTGTGATTAATGGAGCGGAGAATCGCCGACGCCCACACGTGTGTGGGATTTACCCTGTGAGGAGCCACGTCGAGTCTGCCCCTCAGAAGCCTGAGGCAGGCTAGCTTTCTTCCCTGTGGAGCTACAGGCTACGGAGAACAGCTGTATTCGTCTGTGGATCAAGATCTTATTGCACCGTCTCCCGTACTCTGAGTCTCCTTATCATCGTTGACCCAGACTCTATTACCGACAGATCCTCTACCCTTGCTGGCTTACAACCGGGGGGACCCTTCCAGTATCTCCCGCTATATTACTAGTGTACCATAGATATAATTCCCTAAGATTCAGGTTGTATAATTACCTCCTGCGTAACCAGAGAATGGACATTCATTATTGATTTGCCTACGCACATTCCTTTGCCTTATAAGCGCATTCAAAGTGAAATAGAGAAGTATATTATGTACCTTTTGCTGCAATAAATACTTAATTACAACTTTGTGTGGAACCGATTTCATTGTGGGAAGTGTTCATCATTATATATATCATGTACTGTATGGCCAGTAATTAAAGTGCATAAGACGGTAGTGGTTTAATGATACCATACTTATCAATACAGTCAGGGAATTGTACCCCTCAGTTACAGTATGGTATTAGTATGGTATTAGTATGGTATTGGTATGTTATTAGTATGGCATGGTATTGGTATGGTATTGGTATGGTATTGGTATGGGGTGAGTACAGTGTGGCTGTGTGGAGTGACCCAGGTGTTTGCCGTCCCTCCTGTCCTCAGGTGCATCAAGCCCAACGACAAGAAGGCGGCCCACATCTTCACAGAGTCCCTGGTGTGCCACCAAGTGCGCTACCTGGGTCTGATGGAGAATGTGCGCGTGAGGAGGGCGGGCTACGCCTTCCGTCAGATCTACGAGCCGTGCCTGGAGCGCTACAAGATGCTCTGCAAGCAGACCTGGCCCCACTGGAGAGGACCTGCCAGGTAGGGCCTCAGCTCTGCCCGTCTAGAATAACGCTATATTTTATTCCTCTGCTCCCCTTCACCATAGTCAAACATACGTGCTTGTGTATGCACAGACGGATCAGGCTTGTTGGATGGTATAAGTATCTCTAAAATGTATCAAATCCATATTGCAATCACTATCTAATCAAACAATCACATTATGTTGATTTGTTCATGTCATTAAGCCCTAATTGACAGCAAATACATGATTTATTTTGGTTATTGTGTCTTATTATTATGATTGTGTCTAGGGATGCTCGATATTGGCTTTTTTACCTATACCGATATTGTCCAACTCTTAATTTCCGATACCGATATCAACCGATACCGATATATGCAGGGTCCCCCCCCCCCCCCCCCAAAAACACGGAATAATTTCAGGTAATTAACATTACATATCTCTTGTTGTGGAATTAACACAAAATTATGCATACTTTTGACAATAAATAAAATCAGAATTTGTTCTTACTTGCTTGCCTGGGTAAATAAAGGTTATAGAAATGTAAAAAAAATATATATAAATAAAAAAATAAATTGAAAACCGATACTGATATTTTCCGATATCACATTTTAATGCCGATATCGGCCGATAATATCGGTAGGCCGATAATATCGGACATCCCTAATTGTGTCTTATTATTATGATTGTTAGTATTATTATTGTTTTTAATAATAATAACAATGCTAATAATAATTATATTCAAATCTGTATTTAGGCACTTTTATTTTTATATAAAACTACATGTTGAGACATCTCGTCCCTATCTCCACGAGTCTGTCGCTTTATCAGTCAGTCTTCCGTGTTTCATCCACTGTAGCAGGACTGTACAGACTCCTATCTGATTGCAGTGCTAAAAGGCTTGGTATGCCGTGTAGCTGCACTATCTTGATTGAGTCCCGTCCATACTCGGGGCTCCAGTGGTCCAAGAAGCACCATGTAGACCTTTTGTTCATCACTGTCATCAAAAATGCAACACTTTGCTTCCATTTTCAAACTGCACACACGTAGTTTTGAGTTTAAATCCTGACGCAGGCCTCAAAATGTGACCTAGACGTGCCATTTAGTGGCGTCTACATGGAGCTGGGTCAGGGTCTTTGATCTTTAATGCCATTGCATACCTAGCAGGGGTGTAAAAAGTACCCAGAAATTAGTGAAAGTATGGGTACCGTCTCAAAATCTTACTAAAGTAAAAGTCAGAGTATCTGGCTAAAAACACACTTGAGTAAAAGTAAAAAAGTTTCTACTTTTAAATATACATAAGTAGTAAAAAGTAAATGTAAAAACTTTTTTTTATTCCGGGGCAATGAAATGTTCCGTTCCGTCCTCTTCATCACTCGTACTATCGTTTGTGGCCATCTTCTGTAGCTGGTCACTCTGACTGTCTATTCTTCTGATAGCAGGTGTTTAATCAAAGATCCCCGCTTTCTAGTGTTGCACAAGGACCAATCAGCATGGGTATGGGCGTGTTCAATTTCCATTGATGGGGATTTGATTGGCTGTTTTTTTTTCTTTTTTTTTCTTTTCTCCTTTTTCCCCAGTTTTTCTCCCATCCCAATGTTAGTCGTTATGCCAATTCCCAATCCCCTTCCTGGTCGCTGCGCACCTACCCCCCACAGTCGGCCTGGGAGAGTGGAGGCTATCACATGCTTCCTCCGACACACGTCTAGCCAATCAACCGCTTCTTTTCACCTGGCAGCGCGGACTCTCACTGAGAGGGTGTAACGTGTGGAAGGATCACACTACCCCCCTTAGATCCTATCCTCGCTGAGCAGGCGCCCCGACCGAACTGTAGGAGTCGCTGTTTACAATGACCAGGACCCACCCATCAGCTTTCCCACCCCTAACACTGCCAATTGTGTTAGTATGAACGACCAGCCAAGCTGATAGCAATGTGGAGAGCTGGGCTCGAACCCAGCATCTCCTGCATTGGTGGCGAGCGCCTTGCCCACTACACCACCTAGCCGCCCTGATTGGCTGTTTTTAAATAAATTGCGGCCGCAGGATTAATAACTTTAATGTTAGTTCGGCCAGAGAAACAAATATACTAATTAAAATTGTTGGTCCTACTTTGTACTTTGTAGGTCTGCATTTTAAAATGTAAGGAGTAAAAAGTATGTTTTTCTCTGAAATGTAATTGAGTAAAAGTACAAGTATACAAACCTAATAATACTCGAGTAAAGTACAAATCCCCCAAAACAGTACTTAAGTATTGTAACAAAGTACAGTAACCCCAAGGAGATCGAGACGACACCCCGCCATAGTCCTAACAGACCTTGACTACGCGGACGACATCAGCCTGCTCTCTGACCACGTGGAGTAGGCACAGGAACTCCTGTGCAGAGTGGAGACGGAGTGCGCCAAGGTTGGCCTTAGGCTAAATGCCAAGAAAAGCGAGGTTATAATGTATAACATCCTCCCGGATCATCCACCTCTAAGGACAACAGGAGGCTCTGCTCTAAAGGAAGTCGGTGATTTCAAATACCTGGGCTCGTGGGTCAACTCGTCCGAGCAAGACCTTAAAGTGAGGAAGGCGCTTGCGTGGAGGGCTCTGAACGGCATGACCAGTGTGTGGAAATCCAACCTCCCCCGTCAAATCAAGCTCAACTTCTTTCATGCAACAGTTGAGTCTGTCCTTTTGTATGGCAGTGAATGCTGGACCTTGAAGCCCACCCTGCAGAAGTCCTTGGATGGGTGCTACACCAGAATGATGCGTGTGGTGCTCAACATCTACAGGGATGAGCATGTCACTAATGTAAACTTGTATGGGGGGGTGCTAAGGGTGAGCGAGAAAGTGGCAGTCAGGAGAATGAGGCTGGCAGGTCACTGCCAGAGACATCATGAGATGCCAACCAGCAAACTTGTGCTGTGGGAACCAACACACGGGCATCGATCACGAGGACGTCCCACATTAACCTACGTGGAGTCGTGGACGTACTCAGGAGAGATGCGGGAACAGAATGCACCGGCGAGCTCGCCAGATGCATGGAGGATCGGGATGACTGGAAGCACCGATGGAGGGCCCGTCCGAGGACGACCTAGATAGATAGACAACTACTCAAGTACTTTACACTCTTGATACCTAGTTAGACCGTTGTTGCACCATGCTGTCTTTCCGTGGGAGACACTCCGGGGGGTGACACTCTGGGGAGAAGGCACGTGACCAGGTTGAAGGTAACCAAGCGCACGGCCAGGTCGTTGGACGTCGTCCAGAATGTCCCTTCCGTTGCCAAAATTGCACACATCATTGTTTACAACTAGTAAAAGGGGCCTTACGTGATCATTTCCTGTTACATTGACCCTCTGACTCTTGACACATTTTCAGATGTGAGGAGAACCAAACCATTCTTATGTATCTACCAACAACATCAAGTAATTTCTGTTGCATATAGAATTTCAACCAAGACGTTCTTTTTGAGAAAATCACTTTCACATTTTCACAGGTTAATAATACACGTGAAGCTATTTTAAAGTAATTCGAATTATATTTTGTTTCCGCACATACGTAAGCCATGAGCCCATGAGCCCAGGCATCGTTTTTAATTGGTTACCACTGCGATGCAATGCAGCTGACCTTTTTCTTTGCGTAGGGACGGAGTGGAGGTGCTGATGGGCGAGCTCCAGGTGCCGGCTGAGGAATACGCCTACGGACGCTCCAAGATCTTCATCAGGAACCCCAGAACGGTACACAGGACACACACAGACGCACACACACACACACACACACACACACACACACACACACACACACACACACACACACACACACACACACTCACACACACACACACACACACACACACACCAGGGCTAAATTAAATCAATTCAGAAAGTGGATTTCTTTTTCAAAATCAATGCCGCGAGAATCTTGTCCTGACCAACTTCGTGCACACCATCATTGGCAGTTAAACTGTCTTTTCAGTTTTGCATATTTTTAAACATATTTAAAGTGAGTCGATGCACGCATGCACGTGTACACACGAGACAATCACACAAAAATACCAACATTTGTACGAGCATATTGGTGAATTGTGGTCCCTTTTGGTGGATGGGAGGAGACTCTGTGGTTGGTGGTGTGTGTTTTGTTTCCGTTTTTGAACATTAATCTCTGTCCCTTCAACCCCCCCCACACACACACACACACACACACACACACACACACACACACACACACACACACACACACACACACACACACACACACACACACACACACACACACACACACACACACACACACACACACACACACACACACACACACACACACACACACAGAAAAGTTATAAAAAGCTACCGCCATCTATTTGTGACCAGTGTTGGAAGGGGCCGGGTTATTATGTTGAACATAACGTAAATCGTAGATCACTAGCAGTGTTTGTATAGCTAACGGTTGAATCCATGGAGCTCAGGTTCTCTGTTGTTTTGCATTAAGAGGCTTGCTGAGCAGGAAGTAGACTGCTGTATGAACCCCCCACCATAACCACCACCACCCCCCCCCCTCCCTCTCCTCCAGCAATTAGCACGTAACCAACATTCTGACAACACATGGCTTCACTTATCCCTCCCCGGGCGAGCAGGGCATGGGAAGCGAGCGCTTTCACCCGCTGTTCCTACGCGAGGCTCTTTTTTTTTTATAAAAAAGGAAAACTCCAGCAGACCAAACAAAGCCTAGTAACAACATGATCTCATAGCAGCACACGCACGATTGGCATCTCTACAGGACGGGGGCCCTATCTCGCTTCTACATCTCCTAGCGGTACACTCGGCACCAGTGCTATTCTCAATTAGGATCTAGGTTGGCTCCGTGCATCCAGGTTACTAAAGCCCTTAAACCCTGATTATCCTCCTAGTCTCTGGGAGTCGTCTTGGGTTGTGTTGTTGTGGCAGGTAGATGGTCGGTCGCACCCACACAGTCCTCATATCTGCGGCCAAAAGACACATGAGGTATGGGTTCAAAATGTCAATGCTGTTGGTTGCTGCACAACACGCCTTGTTGAATCACAGTCTACACACTGTTATTAACAGGGACTTTAACCTCTTAATGTCCTTGTGGATTTCAAAGTTTCATAGAGGGAGATCAGATGATTCTCTACTTTTCCCCCACTTTAGTTGTTATGCCAATTCCCTCCTGGTTGTTGCGCTGCCCTACTGTCAGTCTGGGAAGGATGTAAACTACAACATGCCTCCTCCGATACACGTGGAGTCGCCAGCCACTTCTTTTCCCCTGACAGCGAGGACTTTCACTGGGAGAGCGTAACGCACACAGAGGTTCACGCAATCTCCCCCAGATCCCCTCCCTGCTGAACAGGTGCCCCAACCGACCAGTAGGAGTCGCTATTGCAACCCCACTGGCTTTCCAGCCGCGAACACTGCCAATGTGTTCGAAGGGATGACTGAAGTAAAGTTGTATCTTTATATAGTGATTTTGATATGGTCTAAATCCCTATGATGATCAAAATAATTTTGAGAATACGGCATAATATGACTGGGCAACCAGTAATCTAACATAACAGTATAAATAAAGAAGACCTAGATGAATAAAGTGATACGAATATTTTACGGTATGTTTTACAGCACAGAGTGTAATTATTTGGTTATCTTTGCTCTCTCGACCTTGCAGCAGCAACAATAGAATAGGGTAAAAACTTATAATAATTCAAATATAATACAAGTACAGTAAAGATGAATAAGATAGAATACAAATATAAATGGCATAGAATCGCAGCTGGGCACAACAATAAAGTAGCCCTAAGTTATGCTACAGTGGGCTACGATAGTCTATCATTGTAATACAATAGTCGCAGTATATGTGTGCAAGAAATAGCTCTTAATTGTAATGCAGTGATCACAGTGTATAGGTAGTGTGTATAACGTGTAGTGTGTGTGTGTGTGTGTGTGTGTGTGTGTGTGTGTGTGTGTGTGTGTAGGTCTAGCCTTGTTGCTATGTGCATGTAGATTGTTTGCATTGTTTATCTGTGTTGTGTGCACATAATTATGTCACTGTGGGTCACGGCAGACAGGTGGCAGGTCGTTAATGTTGATGATACTGCCCTGGGGGGAGAATATGTCCCGGGTCCGGGCCTTGAGGCTGCGGTACCATTTGCCGGACAGCATCAGCTGAAACAGTGTGTGGTTGGGGTCTTTGATATTCCTGTGGGGTTTGCTGACGCACTCCCCGTTGTACTTATCCTGGAAGGAGGGAAAGTTACATCCACTGATGTTCACACAATAGGGGTGTAACGATGCAACCTCACAATGATTAATTTTGATTACGATTGTTCAGGCACCGATTCAATGCATCATGAAATCTCTTCATTTGACCACGATTTGATTAATTTTCGATACATTTTCTATCAGATAATTCCCCAAAACATTTTGAATACACAAATGTGGCTGGGGGAACTGATTCACTCAGCATGAATGGACTAGAGGTAAATAAAAACAATACACACACAAAAAAAACATATACAATTTTTTTTTTATAATTTAGTATTTGGTATTATAATCTATTCTAACATATTCAAATCGATGCAGTTGAATCGTCACATTAGAATCGATGCATTTCGATTAATCGATGCATCGTTACACCCCTATCACACAACCCTCTGTAGCGCAGCAGCAGTTCTCTCATACCAGTCGGGATGCTCTCGTTTGTGCCTCTGTAGAAGAAGGCCTGTAGGATCGGAAGGCAGAAACATTTCTTGTAAAACTTTCCCGAAGGCAGAAACTATTCTTATAATCCTTATAATCTGTGCTGGACTTGCAGCTCTTCTTCCTGGAGGAGCGGAGGAGGCAGTGCCTGCAGGACCTGGCCACGCTCATCCAGAAGATCTACCGCGGCTGGAAGTGCCGCACACACTTCTTGCTCCTGAAGAAGAGCCAGGTGGTGGTGGCGGCCTGGTATCGCCGATATGCGGTAAGCCGTAGGTGGGTGGGTCCTGGTCGTTGTAAACAGCGACTCCTACAGTTCGGTCGGGGCGCCTGCTCAGCGAGGAAAGGATCTAAGGGGGGTAGTGTGATCCTTCCACACGTTACACCCTCTCAGTGAGAGTCCGCACTGCCAGGTGAAAAGAAGCGGTTGATTGGCTACACATGTGTCGGAGGAAGCATGTGATAGCCTCCACTCTCCCAGACCGACCGTAGGGGGTAGAGTGCGCAACGACCAGGAAGTGGATTGGGAATTGGCATAACGACTAACATTGGGATAAGAGAAAAACGGAGGAAAAAGGACGGGGAAAAAGATATAAAAAAAACTGTTGACTAAAGCCATTTGATCTCTACCCCCCTGGATATTGACATAATCAAGCCATTTCAGATATCCAATCTGCGTCCCTGAAGAGAGATACACCGTTGTACTGATTCTTTAAGTCTTTAAAGATGCAGCTATAAGAGGAAGAATCGTTCAACATAATTTTCTATAGAATACAGTAGTTGGCCAAAATGCTAAATATTGAGAAATGTGATAATAATTTCAGTACTATACTTTAGGTATTGTCCAATACCAATAACCATTCCCATCGATTAGTTTTTTTAAGATATAATACTTTTTTTTTTTTTGTGAGATGGAACCTGGATGGAACAAGGCAGAAAGTCAAGTGGCTTTGGTTTGATTATACTGACATGTTACAGCAGCGTGACGTCTCATGTTAGAATTAAGGAAATTCCCTGATACCGACACCTTGAGCCTGGTATCGCCCCCAGGGCAAGTTGCGGTATTAGTGCGTCCTTACTAAACGCATACAGCAGCTGAGTCATCGACCTACAACAAAAGATAAAACGCTGCCTTGTTTTTTTTTTTTTTTTTTTTTTTTTTGGAAATTATATCTTGCAGCATATTTTTTTTTTTTATATTATTGGTCTTTTTCCCCCTCCATTTTCCTCCGATTTTCTCCCATCCCAATGTTAGTCGTATGCCAATTCCCAGTCCCTTCCTGGTCGCTGCGCTTTACCCCCCACAGTCAGATCATTTGGGAGAGTGGAGGCTACCACGTGCTTCCTCCGACACACGTCCAGCCAATCACCGCTTCTTTTCACCTGGCAGCGCGGATTCTCATTGAGAGGGCGTAGCGTGTGGGAGGACCACACTATCCCCCTCACGTCCAATCCGCGCTTAGCAGGCGCCCCGACCGAACTGTAGGAGTCGCTGTTTACAACGACCCGGACCCACCCCGCCAGCTTCTCCCACCCTCTAATACAGCCAATTGTATCAGTGCAGACGGCCAGCCAAGCTGGTGACAACCCCGGAGCTGTGAGCTGGATTCGAACAGGCGAACCAAGCTCACAGCTCCGGGGCTGGTGACGAACGCAATCTCCGCTCGACCACCTAACCGCCCCTCTTGCAGCATATTTTAAGTTTTTCTTTCTTATATTAAAGTATATTTCGTTTTTAAGAATTGTAAAGGATAGGCAAAAATAAGCATGTGCTTCAGCCTATTCCTTTTTTCGGTCATTGAGTTTGGATTTTGTGTGCGAGCTTACTTTCAATATGTGGGGCGACGGTGGCTCGGGAGGTAGAGCAGGTCGTCTGGCAATTCGGAGGTTCCCGGTTCGATTCCCGCTCCTCCCGGACAGCGGGTCGGTCGATGTGTCCTTGAGCAAGACACTTAACCCCTAATTGCTCCCGATGAGCAGGTTGGCACCTTGCATGGTCGCCTCCGCCGTCGGTGTGTGATGTGTGAGTGAGTGGGTCAAATGTGAGGAACAAATTGTAAAGTGCTTTGGATAAAAGCTGCTATATAAAAAAGCAGCCATTTACCATGTACATTTGTTATTTTTTTAATTTTTTTATATATATTTTTTTTTGAAAGTCCACACAAGTGTGTTTTTGATTGATCTGTAAACAAAGACCGAAAATAAACTATGCATCATCATCATCATTCATCAAACTATTCATAATCGAGCTCCATCGCTTGTTTCTCCGCCACCAACAGCAACAAAAGAAATACCAGAAGATCAAGAGCTCCACCATCGTGATGCAGTCCTTCGCCAGAGGGTGGAAGGTGCGCCTCTTCTTCCCAGTCTCACCCCCCCCCCCCCCCCCTGATTTGGCAAAAATAATGTAGGGCTGACATACTGGAAATATAGATATTATGTATTTACGGTCATATATCTTCCCCAGGCCCGCAAGATCCTGAGAGAACTGAAATATCAGAAGAGATGCAAGGAGGCGGTGACCACCATCGCGGCCTTCTGGCACGGCACGCAGGTACTGGTACCGTCCCAAGTCCACAGGGACATTTTAATCCGACCAAGGAGCTGGAATAGTCGCTTTGGGAGGAATACTCTCCCCGTACTCCCGTAGTTGATCTTCTCACTCCAGTTTCCTGGCTTTTCAGTGTGTTCTTTTTCTTGACATTGTGTGTTTGGACTTAAAAACACCCTGTCCAGATGTTTGCATAATGAGACGTGATGATTCATCTTATTTAGATTATTTCCTTAAATTCTTTATTTTTTATTTTTTTGCAAGGTGCTTCCACCTAATTGACATTCATAACAGTATCACGAACAATATGTTTCTAAAATGAGTAAGCTTACCGCTGATCACCATCACTGCTGATTTCCTCTCAACTCTACCCTGTGGCTGATCACACAAACTGCTAATTTCTCCACTTCCACTTTTTTTCTTTCTTTAATCTTTCCCCCTCTATTGCTTCCCTATCAACCTATCCACCCTAAATGCCTACTCGACTCGATCCCCACCTCCTCCTCCTCCCCTCCCACCCCCCGCCAGGCTCGGATGGAGCTGAGACGTCTAAAGCAGGAAGCACGGAATAAACACGCCGTGACAGTTATCTGGGCGTACTGGCTGGGGACCCAGGTATTTCAACCAGCCTGCCATAGTGTTGTCGTCATCGTTTTCGGCTGTCCGTCCGTGTCATGCCATCCCACCTATTAGCATAATGACCCCCCCCTCCATCCCCAAATCCCTCTGTGTTCCATTGGTCTGACTAACGTCCCTACTTTCGTGTCTGTGACTCATTCAGTTTATCGTCCCATACGTGTTATTTTGGCATTATTTTGGAGAGTTTGGCCACTAACATCTTTTATTTGTATTTATTTATGTGTTTATTCACTTAAATTGGCAAACCGTTAGCAACGCTAGTGGAAATCAATGTGACGCCCCCAAACTTTGTCTCTGAAATAATCATGTGTAGCTCCTTTCAAAGTGTTTGACTTTGAAGGAAACCCCATTGACGTCTTCCACTATTATTGCTAACAAACGCTTATAAGAAAAACACGAACCTGGTGCATGTGCTATTATTTAGAATGGACTGAAAATGTATCCCAGTTTGTGAGAAATGAGACTGGGCTTCTCCAGGTCTATGGAGCCAAAGTGATCTCCCCGGCCAACACCGCCACAGGTCTTACAAAATGGCTCCTTGTTAGTTCCAGTGTTTGTTTTGGTTTGGTGTCTCCTTCCCCCGGTCTGCTGTGTTCCATTTACCATCCTTCCCCCCCCCCCCCCGTCTGTTGTCTGCTATTTGTGAGGCTTATGATGTGCCGTGTCTACGATGCCCAGAAGGCAGATCACATGTTGCTGGCGAAGCCATTTGAAGTCACAAGACGCTCTTTACCAACACAGCAGGGCGGATTTAATAATCGTGTCATTGTGACCACATTATAACGCATATGGGAGCACTTTTTATGCCTCAGAGGCTGAAGATAATCTACTGAAATAGGCAATATTCTTACTGAGCAGAGACTTTTAGTCCATCATTAGCATCACATTATCGCCACAGTATATATAAACATAAACATGAAACACTTGATGGAGAAACGTGGATCGAGGCGTCTTCCGGAAACCGTCTCTTTTCAAGCGTTGTCATTATTGGCGATCGTTACAGTAACTCATCTCTCTTCTCTCAAGGTCTCATAGTCCTTTTCTGATAAGCATCAAAGAGCTTTCGCCAACTCGGTGTTGACTAATAACAATAAGCCTACTTGGTCCATGTTGTTGCGTGACTAAAGTGAAGATGTTGAGCTTATTGTATTGACAAATCAGATGTTGTAATCAGCCATGATGTTAAACGTTATTTTTTTTATATGTTGCTGTTGCTCTTGGGACCCAGTGGGGGTAAGATCTTGCCTTTCATGTGGTCCGTTGCCTCTCCATATTGCTGCCTAAAAAGGAATTCTTCACCCATTTTAAGAAAGCTATCTGGTTTTGTCACAAATTCCAGTCTGACCTACAAGTGCTTCCACCAGTGTTTTGGTTTTGTAGATGGGCTGAAATTGGCAGCGAAGCATGGAGGAAGTTCTGCTTTTATTATATAAAAAAACAAAAAAAACAATAAGACCCTGGAGCAAGTGCTTTGGTTTCTGGACTGAAATTACCCTCGGGTTTTGGATAGCCTTCTTAAAATGGAGCAATATGCTTTTGTACACACACACCGCACTCCATACCTCCAATGGGACACCTCCTTGACTGTCAATAATGTAAATAAAACCAACCCACCAGGCCCGGAGAGAGCTGCGGCAGCTGAAGGAGGAGGCCAGGAATAAGCACGCCGTGTCGGTCATTTGGGCCGGCTGGCAGGGCACCAAGGTATATTTTGGGTGTTTTGAGAAGATTGTCGATTGTTCTGCCTGCCGCCTCCCATCAAATCCTTCCCCTCCGACGCCAGACGCCGGGCTCCCCTGCGTCTACCTGAATGCCAGAGATGACACTCCCTCTTCCCCCATCTCAACATACCAGTGTATCTTATCTATCCATTTACTCAACCCCATTCCCTCCTGTGACCATTATCTCATTTAGAATGCATGACCCAGGCAGTGTACAACATACCCCCCCCCCTCCCCTCCCCCAGCCGCTGCATGCTGAAACAAAAAGAGAGGACTCAATTACAGACACCCCCCCCCCGCCACACACACACACGCACATGCACAAACACACACCACCACTCACCCGAGATCTAAAAAGCCTCTTTATTCTGTAACGTGAGCGCTAGATAAGTGAACCAGTGATTTTGACAGACAGAAAGGGCAGTAGCGGTGACGCCGGCTGGGAACTGTGGTAGGGGGAAGGAGGGCACAGTCGCTCTTAGGCCTCTTTGCCGCACAGCAACTGGATTTATAGTTTCATCCAGGTGTGTGTCTGGAGAGGGAGTGCAGGGGAGGGGCAGGGGTGGCACATAATGCCATACACTAGACGGGTAACTCCCATCTGCCACCATACAGCCTAGTTTAGGACAAGAAGCACCCCATCCTATATCAAGAACACACTCCTCCATCCATGCCCGATACAGTAGGTGAGGTTTTGGTGGGGCGTGTGTTTTGAGTTTCTCCCATGGCCTTACCTCTCTCTGCGGGACATCTCTGCATGCTACCTGCCGTCTCACTGCATGATCTCTTCTTCTCTTGAGTGGTTTGCGCATGTTTTTACGCCTTGCTTGCCGATTGACGCTGTGAAGTGCTGGGTTGTTGTTTTCTTTTTTTGTTCTCTTCTAGAGTCAAGAGTAATGGACTTCTTGAAAGACCTCAGTTTGACGGGGAGTTGTCTAACCTTTCATGCCTTGTGTTCCCTCTTTGACTTTTGAAGTGCATTTCTCTTTTTTCCCCCTTATTAACACTGGTGAAAACTCTAGACACATGTTCATACAAACCACAGTGTTGATATTAATTTCAAAGTGCTCTCTTTCTCTAGATTGGAGCGATCCTTTTCAAACTCTCCATCTCAGATAGGGCTCTTGCTGTGTGCAGTGTGTGTGTGTGTGTGTGTGTGTGTGTGTGTGTTTTGACGTGTGTGTGTGTGTGTGTGTGCATGTGTCTTCTCACCCTCTCACTAGCTGCTGCTCTCTGACTCCCCCTGCCTCCCTTCCTTCCCTCTGACAGGCACGCAGGGAGCTGAAGCGGCTGAAAGAAGAGGCCAGGCGTAAGCACGCCGTCGCTGTCATTTGGGCCTACTGGTTGGGACTCAAGGTACCGCACTGGTCCTCTGTCCAGCCACAGCACCCCCACACCCCCTTCCTCTATCCCCCGTCCTCTACCCCACACGCCCCACCTAACCTCCTCAACTGGTACCTGGTTGGCTGGTTTGTGTCACAGCCAGCCTCAGCCTAAGAAGTCAAGAGCCATCCAATGCAACCCCCCCCCATTCCCAAATGAATTGAGTGACATAGTGGGCATTCACAGCCACTTCCGGCAGCCCAAATGGGAGCCTCAAAAGTGAATGTGATTGCGAACAACTATTTGTATAATTTGTTGTTCTTGAATTAAACTCTCGAGAGCACTGCATGGTTTTTTTCCCGGACTGCAAATCCAGGCGGATAAAGGTCGAAACCAGGTCGAGTTCACATTCACAGATCGGGCCACCCCCGATTCGCATGGCAGCCATTTTGCCCTTGTGGTCGTACTCCGGTCGGGATTCCTTTCCCACCCAAGGGTGGAAAGCCGAGTGCTGACGTGAGAGCAAAATGGCCGCCGTGTGAATATGGTCAATGCCGCCTAATGTAAGGCTACCAGCATCCTTTCCTCTCGTTTGATCCCTTTGTGCCGCCGCCAATTTCCCGCTGACGAGCTTATTCACATGATGTACTCTGTAAAATTAAAGCTTCCCCCTTAATCCCTTGCCTGGCTGTATTTGAGCAGGCAGGATCATTTGAGTGACCGATCCAGATCCACTCTGCCTCTCTCCTCTGTTCCTGTGCTCCTCATTTGAAGGGGTTGAAAAAGCAACAAACCCACGACTGATATGGCAGAGTCTGTCTGTCTGTCTGTCTGTCTGTCTCTTTCCATCAGGCTGTTTTGTTTTAGTTTGCACCCTCTGCATGCTGAGCTGTAGAACTAACCTCTGATGGTAGGAACCTGGTTTTGGAACGCAAATAAAACATTTCATCGCCTCTTGTTTTTTAAAATATTTTTTTTTATGTTAGGTCTGGACTGTGTCCGTGTCTTTCAGTGCGTGTCTGTTCTCTTCCTGTCGTGACATCAATTGCCGTCGTCATCCTCAGCTTGTCGTTATCATGGCCTTAATCCTCTCATCGGGTTAATTGACCACACCGTTCTCTCTCAGAACACCTGGTCAATGACTCAAATCACGTGTAATGAATGTCAACGCGAAGGTCATTCGCTACATAACCGTACTGTACTCCCATTGGTTCTTCAGCAATTAATCTGTGTCAAGTCTTTACATTGTCCCTTCTGGGTTGATATCTGGTGACGCACCTGTTTGTTTGTTTGTTTGTTTGTTTGTGACTAACCAACCGTCTGTCGTTTCAGTATCCTGCTCATCTTTGTTCTCGTTCCCTGTTGTCTCCTCCTCTGATCGCCATGGCAGCGGGTGATTGACATGTCTTTTGTTGCTCTCGATAACAGGTCCGCAGGGAGTACAGGAAGTTCTTCAGGGCCAATGCCGGCAAGAAGATCTACGACTTCACCATCCAGAGGATTGTAAGTTGGGCTCGAATATGATTCACTTTAAGTGGGATGTTCGATATTGGCTTTTTTACCGATATTGTCCAACTCTTAATTTCCGATACCAATATCAACCGATACCGATATATGCAGGGTTTCCCCCCCCAAAAAATTGAATAATTTCAGGTAATTAACATTACATATCTCTTGTTGTGGAATTACCACAACATTATGCATACTTTTGACAATAAATAAAATCAGAATTTGTTCTTACTTGCTTGCCTGGGTAAATAAAGGTTATAGAAATGTAAAAAAGAAAAATTTGAAAACCGATACCGATATTTTCCGATATCACATTTTAATGCCGATATCTGCCGATAATATCGGTAGGCCGATAATATCGGACATCCCATCCAGTGCCGTTCACGAGAGGTCGCTGTGGGCCGTGTGGGCCAGCGCTTTAATGAATGGGGATACATGCCGGTGTTTGCAGTGCTAAAACTATATTAAATATTATAGCTATGGATTTAATAATATAGCGGGTCAGATGAACTCAATGGTACACTGGTTGAAGAAACATGGCTTGGTTTCAAAACCAAATTCTCAACAATACTAAACGACATGGCCCCCCTAAGAACCACCAGGGTAAAAAATCGCGCTGAGCCGTGGATGCACTCCGAAATACTGGCCGCTATGAAAACCAGAGACAAAAAATGCTCTGAGTTTCGTAAAAATCAGTCAAAGCTTACTAAAAGCACGAGCAGTGAACTCCAAGCCCACGTGACTGAACTCAAACTAGAAAGAAACAGACTAAGAAACGACGTAAACTCCATGATCAAAACTGCAAAAAAGAATTTCATCAATGACAAAACTGAGGAAAACAAAAACAAACCACGTGAACTTTGGAAATTACTCAATAATCAACTAGGATGCAGTAAAAAACTTAAAACCAGATTCTCAAACATAAACATAAAAACGGACAACACGCTCATCACAGACAAGCTGGATGTAGCCAATTACTTAAACATTTTCTTCACAAACATAGCCACAACACTGGTAAACAAACTACCCTCCCACTCAGGGCTTTATGGGGTAGAACACATAGTAGCTTACTACAAAAACCTAGGGGTCCGCAAGGACGACTTCAAGCTGGAAATGGTAACAACAGATGAGGTACTCAATAAACTGAGCGCCCTCCAACCTAACAAGGCCACTGGCCATGACAACATCCCCTCCAAATTCCTCAGAGACTCAGCAGCCGCCATCACCCCAATCATCACACACATAATAAACCTCTCCATAAAACAGGGACACGTCCCCAAGGACTTCAAAATTGCGAGGGTGACCCCTCTGCACAAAAAGGGCAGCAAATTAGACCCAGGCAACTACCGCCCTGTTTCTATTCTCACCTCCATCTCGAAAGTCATGGAAAAAATAGTCTACGAACAGGTCGAAAAGTACCTAGCGGAAAAAAATCTAATCTACGAATTCCAATCTGGCTTCAGAACATCCCACTCCACTGACACATGCCTTCTCTATTTGAATGACCACATCAAACAAGAGGTGGACGCAGGCAAATACTGCGGCATGGTCATGCTGGACCTACAAAAGGCCTTTGACACGGTCAATCACTCCATTCTGATTGACAAGCTAAAAGCAATTGGTTTTGATAGTCTATCAGTGAGCTGGATGCAATCCTACCTTGAGGGGAGGGAACAGATGGTGGAGGTAAACGGTACCCTATCCCCCCCTCTCACAGTGAGCTGTGGTGTTCCACAAGGAAGCATACTAGGACCGCTACTGTTCCTAATTTATGCAAATGACATGTCGTCAGCTTGTGACTGCAACTTGTTCCTGTTTGCGGACGACTCAGCCCTGCTGGTCTCTGACAAGAACAAGTTACAGGTTGAAAAAACCCTCAGCTCGGAACTAGGCAGAATCTGCATATGGCTCGCTGATAACAAACTATCATTACACATGGGCAAAACAGAGTCCATTCTCTTCGGTTCAAATAACAAACTCAGCAAGACCGACGGCTTCTCAGTTACAGTGGGTGACAATATTGTCACAAGGAAAGATGAAATTACCTACCTGGGTTCCATCCTAGAGGCTAATCTCTCCTGTGACAAAATGGCATCCAATGTAATAAAAAAAGTCAACCAACAAACTC
Source organism: Notolepis coatsorum (assembly GCF_963971535.1). Lineage (NCBI taxonomy): Eukaryota > Metazoa > Chordata > Actinopteri > Aulopiformes > Paralepididae > Notolepis > Notolepis coatsorum. Next base: position 166,862,041 of record NC_140169.1, on the reverse strand, counting down.
GATTCTTGTACCGGATCTCCTCTCTGGTAAACAAGAATACCCTGAAGACTCTGGCAGGAGCACTCATTCAGGGGTACTACGACTATGCTTGCACCTCATGGTACCAAAGCACCTCAAAGGCGCTAAAAACAAAATTACAAACATCTCAAAACAAACTGGTCAGACTACTGCTTGACCTTACTCCTAGAACCCACCTCACCCCTGCCCACTTTGACAACCTAGGATGGCTTAGAGTAGATGACAGAGTACAGCAACTTGCAATGGGCCTGGTCTACAAGATACACTACACGACCAAGGTACCCATGTACATGGCAAAATACTTCCCAAAGGTCAGTGAATACCACGATCACAACACCAGAGGGAGCTCCACAAATCATGTTAAACCCAGATTCGGCTCAAATAAGGGACTAAACACGTTTCGCAATTATGCCACATCAATGTGGAACGCCCTACCCAAAGCTGTAAAGGAATGTGGATCACTACCCACTTTCAAAACCTCTCTCAAGAGACACCTACGGGAGACTGCAATTCAACACTGGCCCCTGTAAATATCCTAACCCAACCCCCTCCAATGTACAGTCATTTACCTAGTATGGTTTTGTCAATAGTCCAATGTACAATTTTGTTTGTTTGTACAGAGTCTCCCCCCCCTCAATGTACAGTTTTGCTTGTTTATACAGTGTGCCCCCCCCCCCCCCCCCCCAACCACCTCCAATGTAAATTACCCAGTATGGTTGTCAATATCCCAGTGTACCCAACCCCCCCCACCCAACCTCCTCCAATGTACAGTTTCTACGTCAAATGTATATACTCCCTTTTCTTGACTCCTTCTGTATCACAAACAGTACTGTATTTGCAAATCTGGTATGTCATAAATGTATAGATGTAGCAGTACTGACTATCTGTATGTCATGTATGTCATATATGTCCTGATGAATTGAAAATGGGGGACCCTGGTGGAAACAAGACGAAAGTCTTTCTCTGGTCTGCATCCCCTTAACAATTGTGTGTATTGAGCTGTACTGTATTGTACCCATTCTGCAATCTGTTAATAAAGTTTTCAATCAATCAATCAATCAATCAATCAAACTCAAAATGTATTACAAAAAAAAACTTTTTTTAATCATTAATTCCATAAGAATGTAGAATAAACATTTACAGACTTTTTTTTTAATGGTCCATTTGCATGTTCTTGGTATCTGATTCTAGGGACATTTATGGGTCTCAGGGAATGTATTCCCAGTGTCAGAAATACTGTGTCTGTTACTAGGCTTGAGTAAATTGTAATGAACCAAATGAGAATATCAATTCTATTTCTATTTTTTTTAATTTTTTATCTTTGACTGTGAATAACACTATGCTAAAATTGACCAGACCTGAAAAATCTAAGCAAATGAATAAATGGAAGATGATTAAACAGAAGGTTTTGTAGATACAGTACTGAATTCTGCCATCCGGACACATGCCATTTGAAATATGAATATACAATATCAGGCCTAAAATGGTTATGCGATTAAAATGTGATTAATTAGATTAATTAAATGACAAATTCTGTAATTAATTAGATTAATTTTTAATCTATTTTTAAAATTTAAAAATATTTTATTAATCGCCTGACAGCACTACTTATTTTCCATAATGGTACGCGTGCGTGCGTGCCTGGCGAGGGGAAAATATTTAATTTGTAAATGTCAAATCTGGAATGGAAGCATTGTTCATTGTTTGTTGGCTGTCCATCATACAGCATTGTCCTTTGTGTCTGCAGATGCAGAAGTACTTCCTAGGCCTGAAGAGCACCATGCCCTCCATGTCACCTGTCGACAAGAACTGGCCCCACACGCCCTACCTCTTCCTGGACGCAGCGAACACAGAACTCAGGAGGATCTTCCATCTCTGGAGGGTCAGTGTCAATATAACTCATAACTACACCTCCTCTCTCACATGGGTTACCTTCATGTACTACAGTTTAGGCCAGTGGTGCCCAACCAGTCGATCGCGATCGACAGGTAGATCGCGGGCTGATTTCAAGTAGATCTCGATTAATAAAATGCGATTATTAAAAAATAAATAATAATAATAATAATAATAATAATTATTATTATATATATATATATATATATATATATAATTATTATTTTTTGCAAAATCAACTCTGCCTCTCCTTGTTAACTACAACAAGCAATGCTGTTTGTTATTTAAGATGAGGTCGGACTCGGCACTGACAGATTTGTGTTCATTATGCTGCTTTTATAAAGCCTCAAATGACGGCTTACAATATACAATTTTGGCTGGTAGCTCTTGGCTAGGTGGTAAATAAAAAAGTAGATCTTGGTTCAAAAAAGGTTGGCCACCCCTGGTTTAGGCATGTAGTATAGAAACCAAGCAGAGTTTTTTTATACATGTTTTTTTTTATTATTATTATAAAGGAACAGGCCAACATTATGAGAAATACACTTACCATCTTCTCCAGAAGATATACCAATTTCCTCTCTGTGCATTCAGTAGAAAGCCATCCGGCCGCAAGCTAGCCTAGCTTAGCACAGCACCAATTAATGTAAGTGGATATGGGTTAGTAGCCTAGCTGTTGGTCAAAAACACCTATCCCGGAGTTTTAAGCTAGGCTAGTGGTCCGTATCCACTTCCATTCATTTGTGCTAAGCTAGGCTAGCTTGCAGCCGGATAACTTTCTACTGAATGCCATACAGAAACATAGATTTTTGGGCAATGCACTTTAAAACTAAATTCATTAGTAGGCCTATCCATTGGTCAGTTTCAATTGTTAATTTAACTCATTCAGCGCCAGCCATTAGACGGGTCCCGTTGTAGCAATGACATGCTTTAAAAGATAGGAGTGCGTCACCTTGTTTGTAGAGCTAGATCTATATTCTATATTATGGATACAATACTATGGCCCATTTGACATCAACTATCTATCGTTCAACATGTGAAAAATAATAAAAAATGTCATCCATACGTTCCCGTGTTATACCGTGGTGAATATACCGGTAAGTATAGTTTTAGAGTGGTCTGGGGTAATTCCCGAAAGGCTGAGTAATAGCCTTATACGTGTATTCTACTATAAGCGTTGCCGTTTCTTGCCTGGACACGCTACTATTCCCAAATCAAATGTATATAATAGGTATTATGTTTCATCATGAATGCATGAAAGAGGGGGGGGGGGGGGGGGGGTCGTTTCTGATTATTTGATTGCCAGTAACGGCATTTGTATTGAACACTAGAAACGTTGATCAACTCTATCGGTATAAAAGCATTGCACGATCAAGCCAGAATTGACGTCAGATGGTCCTTACCTGTGATCGGGAGTATTCCAAAAATAATATTCCAATTGTTTGATCGCCATCTGGTCCATCCAATGTCCATTTGGTCCACGACATAACCCACCACAACATATGGATCGGGAGCATTTGACGCGCTTCAGTGCAGCCGGCAGAGCCGCTCGGCTGAGTGTAGCACAGGGCAAGATATAAGGTTTCAAAGGGTGCTCAATACCGCCGTCTAGCTGGATGCGGCCGGTATTGCACTTTGGCGATCTCAGACTCATTCCCTATGGTAACACCGAGGTCCCCGGATGAATAATGAATACAAATATAGAATAAAAGAATAAACGACCAAAACCCGAGATATCTCGGGTCTGGCAGCCAAACACATGGCGAGTTAACCCGATTTATCTCGGGTCTGGCCATTAAAGAGTTAATAGCAAACCACTTCACCACAGTCTGCAGTTGTTTTTAATCATTTAAAATGTTTAATTGATGGAATTGACTTTCTGTCTCTATCTTTTTTGTTATGTTTTGTATATCTCGATGTCATTGTAAATGAGAGATTAAATAAAGATTGAATGAATGCATTGCACATAAAGGAAATTGCTATCTTATGTTCTTGTCTGGCGTGTTCCTTTTAAGTACTGTAAGCTCAAACGGTGACACTTGGGACACAGCTAGCTTGATCCTCGGGAGTAGCGAAACAATATAGATCTTGTTTGACAGCAATTTGTCTCCTCTTTTCCATAGTGTCCGGGGTATTGGTTGTTGTAGTATTACGATAACTATCTAAACTCTCTCTGTGTGTGTGTGTGTGTGTGTGTGTGTGTGTGTGTGTGTGTGTGTGTGTGTGTGTGTGTGTGTGTGTGTGTGTGTGTGTGTGTGTGTGTGTGTGTGTGTGTGTGTGTGTGTGTGTGTGTGTGTGTGTGTGTGTGTGTGTGTGTGTGTGTGTGTTCAGTGCAAGAAGTACAGGAGCCAATTCACGGAGGAGAAGAAGGCTGTGTATGAGGAGAAGCTGGAGGCCAGCGAGATCTTCAAGGACAAGAAGGCACTCTACCCCAGCAGGTACCAGAGATATGAGCACAAGGCAGTTATTGATCTAAACCAGGTTCCTCATACATCCATATATGTCTCTGTGAAAGCTCACCACAACATCAAGACAGGTCCACCACTAATGGATTCCCCCTAGACTGATATTAACAGAGCTTTTTCTGCTGTATGGGGCCTTTTTTCCATGAACACAGGCCCAGGGAGGATTAAAACACAGACGGTGTATCTTTTTGTATTGTATGAGGCCTTTTTTCTCCCTTGGGCTTACTGTGTATCTTATCTACCCATCCCAGCCTTCCACAAACACAAAAAAAAATAACCTTGAACATGTTCATATTCATAAATGTCTATTTTGCCACTCTCTACCGCCAACACAATAGTGATTTGACCTATAACCAGTTCATGCATGTTTTTTACATCTGCTGTTCTGGGCTGTTCTAAACACTGGTTTCCTGGAAGTTTTTACGTCACCAGCCGCGACAGTTTGTTTGGAATGACTAGAAGACTATAACTCTGTAGTTGGCATGACTTTTCAAGATGAAAAGCAAGTCAATACAGAGCAAAAATAGCAATGATTGGTTATCACCAATAGATAGTCTCCAAAACAAAAGATAAAAAAGGGGGGAAAAACGAAAATATCTTAAAAAGCCTTTATTGTGTCGCGGCTACATAGTTAAAAAACGGTTGAAACATGTTGCCGTTTTAAAGATTTTTTTTGTGTGCCTGGTATCCCCTCTTTTTTACAGTCCTCTTCTCCCAAAGACCCAAGAGCACCTAGCGATTTCCCCCCTAAACTTTCTATTCACAGTAGAGCACAGGCCTGCCCTAGTTGAACTCTGCTACTTACAGATTACCACTTTAAATTCAAATTGTGTAAAGCCCCGTAGGCTGACACACGCATGTCATCGCTCCTCTTCCGTAGTATGTATAACGTTCTCATCTGCTTTCCTCTGCGTGGTGCCAGTGTGAGTCAGCCTTTCAAAGGAGACTACCTGGAGATCAACAAGAACCCAAAGTACCAGAAGCTCAACACTGCCGTGGAGGAGAAGGTCCTGCTGGCTGATGTGGTCAACAAGATCAACAGGGCCAACGGCAAGGTACGACGAAACAAACACACCTGCAGTATTTCCACGCAAACATTCACCCAGCAACAAAAACAATGACAAATCATCAGATTAGGCTTATTGTTTGCCCCAAAACCGGCAACATATCAACTAACCGCCTCGGACAGTCCTTCATACCACCAGCGGCCATCAGGCTCCACAACAGTGGGCAGGGACTGCGGCCAGACATCCAACTAGAACTAATAGGAACCCAAGGAGGACAATAACACTACCTTATGCATACTGCACCTTATGTGAACACGGCACCTTATGTGAATACTGTGATACTGTGAATACTGTATATTTCAGTTAGTTAGGTAAATTATATTGACTTATTTGTTTACACTGCTTGTGTTGTTTTTACTACCTGTACCCCCCATCCCACATGCTGCTATGATGCCTGAATTTCCCCAAGGGGATCAATAAAGGAATATCTTATCTTATCTTATCTTATATGTCCGATCCTGTACTGGATATGAATTGTAGAACATTATTAGCATAGCCAGACTTTGCTTACATCTACAGCAATCAATTTAAAATGATAGATGTCATACTAGCTAACGGATAAATGTGGATAGTAAAGGATGTACTAATTGACATATCACAAACCCTGCCCTGTTTTCTTGATCCTCCACTCACAACTGTTGCTTCCCTCGGACAGGAAGCAACAGTTGTCATTTAAGGATCAAGAAAATGGGTCAGGGTTTCAGATTTCAAATGATTTCAGTCAATTTCAAATTATCCAATGGCACTAGCATCACAAAATGGTGTCCCAGATTAGAATAGCCTATATTGCTCATTGAATACATGCTTGTAGCTCAAATCAAACATCACAGTTGGCAGATAAATAATCTGTATCTATTAACCTAGGATACAGGTTTTTACCTTTGAATCAATGGAAGTAAAAAGGTATGTTCTGCTAAGGGTTAAAGTGCAAATGAATCCAAATATTATAATGATATATCAGTTAATAGGATAATAATAAGTAAAAATATTGCTTCTGAGATTGATAATATGCAGTTTTGCAATGTGTCAAACAAGAAAGTCAGAATTTCCAACCTGCTGTTTATTTTTTACTATATAATTATTTGTATTGTTTCTTAAAACTAACCTACACTGTAGCACTCAACACTTTGATGAACATTGTTACTCAGCTGATAGAGTTGTGCCCTTCCTGATGACTTGTTGTACAGAACTTGTAAGTCGCTTTGGATAAAAGCATCAGCTAAATGACTAAATGTCTTACAATGTCATCTTTTTCGGGGGGGGGGGGGGGGGGGTTAACTATAGTATAAGTTATTTTTCTGTGTTTTTTTGTCATGCCTGACAAGCTTTGTCAAGCGCACCAACTGTTTCAGGTATTTCAAAAATAATGATGACATTCTGACATCTTTACAACTAGTACATAATTTTAAAGAGTACAGGCATGTCTGAACAGGGAGCGGTTACAATTTGTCATACACTGGAGCCTCAAGTCTGTCTCGGACACACCATCATGACCAGCTCACACGTCCTGTATGCATCCCGAGTCACCAAATATATAGCAACATAATGTATGAAAGTAGTGATTCAGATTCAGATTCCTTTATTGTCACAGCAAGAAGAGTGAAAATCTATTTATTGTGGTCCCTCGATTATAGCAGCTTCCAATAATAAAAAATACAATACTTTTTAGGATAGAATAAAAAAAGATGACTAAAATAAAGATGACTATATACAGTTCTAAGAAGTGTGCAATACAATAAATGTAGCATAGAGTAAAATAAGATGACTAAAATAAAGATTACTATATACAGTTACTAAAAAGTGTGCATTGCCGATCAGGATGTAGATATTATACTATTATGCAATTGAATAACAGTATAATACAATAGTGGTGTAAGCAACAGCTCTCTCCACCCCATTCCCAGGGAGCGGCTCGTATCTTCCTGCTGACCAAGAACAGCGTTGTCCTGGCCGACCAGAAGACGGGCCAGGTGAAGGCCAGCGTGCCCCTGCCCGACCTCACCAGCATCTCCGTCAGCACGCAGAACGACGGCTTCTTCGCCCTCAAGCTCAAAGAGGTGAGGGGGGAGACATGATGGGTGTATGTTAGGGGTGTAAAGGTACACGCATCCATACCGAACCAAACCGTTTCAGTGTGTACCGTACCGTACCGTACGGCTGTGTAGTGTACCGAACGAATACAACGGTATGTTAACTTCTGTATGAACCGTAATTCATTATAGTTCATTGTAAAATAGCAACAGTAGTGTAATTATGGTCAAAACCCTATAAATAGCATTTGGAATAATAGATCTTTCTCTCAGAATGAATGCAGCATGGTTTATATAGCGTTATCGGAATATACGCGGTGTAGGCTACTGACTGACTGCGCTCCGCGTAGCTTGATTGATTGATTGATTGAAAAGTTTATTAACAGATTGCAGAATGGGTACAGTACAGTACAGCTCAGTACATACAATTGTTAAGGGGATGCAGACCAGAGAAAGACTTTCGTCTTGTTTACATCAGGGTCCCCCATTTCCAATTCATCATAAATCATAAAGCTCAACTCGTTATTATTTTGCGCACAGACCACAGAAACACGGGAACGTTTTGATTATATTTAAAAGGCTTTACGTTAAACGAAACAAGTGGAATTTCGAAGCTGTAAGCAGAATACAAGTCATATGAATATAGTGTTCTTCCCCCTTTTTACTGTATAAGAAAGAATAGAAAACGCATTGCAATGACACCAGATAGTGGACAGACTATGTATATGATGGGATTCAAGTTCGTGTTTTTGTTGATCATAGGCATGCTGTCAGAGTATGATATCTTAATCAAACATTCTAGAACATTTGTCGTCACAGATCATGTCCTAATAGAACATAGGCTATGGCATGGATCGCGTGATTATTGTGTGGACTGTTATTATTACTGTACCGGTACCACCCATTGTGACAACAGCCTTGTGAGTCCCGCACACAAACATTATGGAATTCATGTATTGAAAGGCAGGCTACATCATACATGCAGTGAGATTCATTGTTCTTGTATATGCTCTCGTATTATTGTTTATATAGGCTACCCAATACTGACATCAAAATAGATTGTAGTATGCCTCTAGAAATCATATGCAGCAGGTAGAAAATTGACGGGAGATCCATCGCGATTTGGAATAAAATTGAGGAGAACTTTAATCCCTGGGTATTAATCAAACAACACGGGAAAAGGCAGTCATATTCCAGCGCGGTATTTATTAGTGTTTGCGCTGCCCAGGCAGCAATGGTTAATAGATATCATATCCGACATCACCGTAAGTGTACACGTCTGTCAGCCTGTCTCATGACACGCTTCCCTCGGCTTAGTCCATTTTTCCACATTTCATAGGTGTATTCCATTACCGTATATGGTTAATCGCGGCGTTTCTGGTATGCAAATACGTGAAAGTGTGCACGAGCCTCGGCGCAGAGCCAAGGTGGGATTCATCATGACAGGTGTGCGTAGAGCCTGCGTACGCACGTAGTGATGAATCCCGACTTCCCTGTGCGTACACTGGTTCTACATTCTGTGCTTACGTGTGGAAATAGAACATGTTCTACGCACACATTGATGAATGAGGGCCCTGGACTCCTGATGGGAAGATCACCGGCTCGAGTCCCGCTGTCGAAAAGTGGTGTTGTTGTCCAGCAGGGGGCACTCTGTCCTCTGGACTTGGCAGTACTAACAATGCCCCTGTCACAGTGATGGGGACACCGTACAGTTGTGAGTGGCGTCCTTCCCAACTGAATTAGGCCGTTAAAGAACCCCAAAGTGCCTATCGTAAAGAGTAGGGACCACCTAATCACCCCCCCCCCCCCCCCCCCCCCCAGTTAATTGGCTGATTGGCCTTTCAGCCATTGTGTAGTGTGTGATGTGTGCCTGCCTGGCGCCAGTGAATGGCAGCCATTGTTGAGCCTGTGCAGCCCAAGCCGAGAGGGTTTCCCTGAGGGGGGATCAATCAAATCAAATCAAATAGCTAAACTGTCCTAATTGAAATGTGCCGCAGTGTCTGAATGTCATTAAAAGTACTCTGTACCAGCTAAGCTTTTACATCACGAGCAGCAACAGCAGTTTGTTTGGAGTGAAAAGAAGACTAACTCTGCATGAATTGTCAAGATGGAAAGCAATTCTTACAATACAGTGCAAAACATGCAACAGCAATGACCACTCATCACCAACAGATGTCGCGAAAATAATATAAAATGAGGATTACCACATTGAAAGACACAACGACACAAACTAGTACCGCGCTACGCTTCTACGTTAGTACCTTCTACTAGCCATGTGTATGTGTATGTAGCTGGACTGTGACGGTTTCTGTTCTTGTCTATTAATTGTGATTTTCCCTTCTCCCCCGTTTGGCCCACAGGGCTCCGCTTCAGCTGCCAAAGGAGACTTCCTGCTCAGCAGTGAGCACCTCATAGAGCTCATCACCAAACTCCACCGCACCGGATCCACCGCAGTCGACGGGGCACAGATAAACATTGACATCTCAGATGAGTAAGGGCTCCATATACATATATACACACACGCCATTTTGGCCTCACAATCTAATCTAATCTCTGTTTTAGGGTGTCCTCCTACCATTAGTTTGTTTCATTGGCTCAGTCATGTTTCCCCCGTGCTAATGGACAAACAAACCATGCTTCATAAACAAAGCCATGTGGTCACACTGCTCAATTGTTTACTGGACAAAAATGTGAATCCTAGCTAACCATTCCAAACAAACAGATCATGTTT
>NC_140169.1:166667153-166851640 GCF_963971535.1 Notolepis coatsorum | reverse complement strand
ACCAATAAGTCGTCTCCCGTTCTTGCACGCACGACTTCATTAAGCAGCGTGACGAAGGCGGGGGGCACAGGGACCCCGAGGGTTCCTTCCTTCAGGATTCCTCCTGATTCTCTCATCTGACAACGTTAGTTTCTAAAGCCTCGCGTGTGGAGAAGAGAGAAGAGAAGGCAACTCTCACCCTGAGTACGCTTCGACTTGGCTCGAGGGACAACGCAGTAGTGAGAAGAGTTCAGTCCTGCTCTTGAGCAGCATTGCTACACGTGAAGGCACCCTCACTGTACTATACACATACGCTGTACATAGGCGCTAAGCTGTAGCCCAGACGTGGACAGAGGCTCTCTAGTATCCTAGTTCTTATTGCTGTGTTGCCCAAATATCTGTTATTTGCAACGTTTATCTTTTTTATTTTTTATTTTTACTTCTAGTGACCCACTCTGGGCTAATAATAAATGCAGTGTATTTCATAGGGGAAGCCCCAAATGTTTTGGAGTGCGTATGGCCATTTCTTTTTATTTTTTGAAAGGTTTGCAGAAGACTGTCCGCTCTGTTCATGTACATATTATTATTGGTATACACACACTTTGTACACATGCCAACGTTGCCAACAAAACACAAGACTACGAAAACAACAAGTGCGATATTTTGAAGTATATTTCATACGACATTCTTTCTCTGGATGTTTTAGTACAGGATTTTGTACCGTTCATAAATAAAGTAAACAAATAGTTTTCTCCGTGGGGGGAAAGGCACAGCCAAACATGTCCTATAGTCACAGTTCTGAGACGCTACAGGAATACCTTCATTTTCTATGTTTCTTTTTTTTTGTAATTTCACAAAAAACACAGGCGAAGGAGTGGTTAGCGGCCATTCATGTTAACTCGCACGAGGGTTTGAGCTGAACGAAAGCTTGGTTTCTTTGTGCTCCTCAGCTCTGCACAGCATGAGATTTCAATGCATTTTATTTTGCAAAGGTTACATTTTTTTTTTTTTTTTTTGTATTTTGAGTAAGACATTTATAGAAGTGCAAAAGTGACGTATGCATTCTTGTCGTGTGCCTAATGTAACTTGTGCTCAGAGACCAAGAACATGGAAATGTTTCAAATAGAACTCAATGTAACGCATTTCCACGTAATCTTTTTTTTAAATTAAAAAAGCTATAAATAAATGACTGGCTAATCTGTGTTTGTTGGTTTTGAAAGACCTGCAGTGAAAGTTTCGTTTCAGTTGGGAGTGAAGGAAACTAGTTTGGGGATGATTGTGATAAGATTTTATTATAAACCCTGCGCACATTATCGGCATGTCATTGACGACCCAAGATGACCTGAGTAAAAACAGCTGGAGATTTTTACCAAAGAGGTATTTTTTTTTTTTTTATCTACTTTTTCTCCCATCCCAATTTCGTGTTTCCAATTATCCCCTCCCTGTCTTGAACCTTGCTCGACTATGCCCCCCACTGGTCGGTTGTAGTGAGGACCGAAGCCTTGCATCACGTACGCCCTCCGCCTGATTGCTTTACCAAACTGTTTGTGTTTTTGCGTTCCCGTTTTGCGCTCTGATTGGCCACTGACGTTTCTGGTCATGTGACATGTGTACCCAATCGTGTGACGGCAAGTAATTTCGCCGGTTAAGCTTAGGCACTCTTTCGAAGTTGGTTAAGGTTAGAGTTTGTCTTAGAGCAGGGCGATAGAACGCCAGCCCTTATTCCAAACTCTAACCTTAACCAACTTCGAAAGAGTCACCTAAGCTTAACCAGTGATAAACTAGGCATTAGGTAGTTTGCTGCTGGTCGAGGCGGAACTGGGCGCGTCACGCGATTGGGCGCACATGTCACATGACCAGAAACGTCAGTGGCCAATCAGATTCGCAAAACGCATGAACCGGTTGCCTTTCGAATAGACGCGTCCCCTCCGGTACACGAGGAGGCAGCCTGTCGCATCTTTTCACCAGACAGCTCGAACTCTGTGGCGAGGAGTAACGCGTGGGAGGCTCACGCTGCCCCCGATACTTCCTGTTTCCGCCGTACCAGCATCACCCAACCGACCTGTAGGAGTCGCTGTCCACAACGTCCAATCCCCACCCACCGGCTTTCCCACCCTCTAACACTTGCCAATTGTGTTAGTATGACGGCCGGCCAAGCCGGTAGCAACGCCGAGAGCCTGGGCTCGATACCAGCATCTCCTGCGTTAGTGGCGAGCGCCTTGCCCACTGCGCCACTCAGCCGCCCGGGACATTTTGTGTGCGTGGTGCCGTGCACTCTGGTCAGGCGAGAAGAGCGCGATACGCTGATATCGTGGCACAAAATGGCTTGGTATAGCCTAGGTTAGTCAAGTCTTTTCACACTGCATCCATTGTAAGTATGCAAGGGACCTGTAGGATCTACCATCAGCTCATCGGATCAAGAATCCCACATCCCTGAGGGGAGGGGGGGCGGGGCGGGGCAGGATTGCTATTTATCAGCACTACCAACAACAGTGTTGGCCAGCCGGGCCCGGGACTGGGAGAGCCTTGAGGGGCACTGCTGCCTGCTGGTAGCGCTGGCTGGTTGGTGGACAGCCAGGCCTTGTAGTGGAGCAGCTGCCCAGATGTTTTCCATCACATCTGGGGAGATCTGTCCCGGGTTAAATTCCGCGGCTTGGGGAGGCAGCCGACGGCAGGTCTCCTGGGAGCAGCCCTTGACAGATGGTGCACAGAAAAAGGGTAAAAATAACCCACCACTCTCTGGGCCGGTCCCGTACCCAGTTCCCACCACTTCAGCAGGCTGGGAAAGGAAGGAGGGGCCCCGGCCTCCCCGTAGAGATTTGGCCCTCGGTGGGAGTGTCGTGAGGAAAGGGAACGGCACAAAGCACAATCCCATCTCCTGTGGAGCTTGCCGTATTCACATCCAGTGGTGGGGGGGAAACTGTACATTGCAGGTGGGGGGGGGGGGGGGGGGGGGGTATATCTGCTATAGAAGACTACCAGCGTGTTCTATTTAATTGGATAAATTGTGTCAATATTTGCTAGGGAGGGTGTCATGGGGCTATCCCATGCCTAAAAAATAAATATTTGGAGCAAGTATAAACTCTTGAGTTGGAGGTTAGGGGGACCACAGTCCCCTATACTGCTCCAAATAAGTTAATTTGTTTCCCCTAGCAAATAATGACATCACGGCTCCTCTATCATTCTCTCTCTCAAACACACAGACACACTCTCTCTTCTGCTCTAGTGTTAGAAAAAGCAGCTGCCTCTGAAATTCATTAGTCTTTGGTCACACCTAGTGGACATTGTACAAAACCACCAATAAGGCCCATTTCTGTGCAGAGGTAAGCCTACTAGTTGAGGTTGGATCAGTAAACTGGGTTTAGCCTATATTAGGATTTATACAATGGCATGCAAATATCTTGATTCTGATTCGCTGAAACAGTCAAGTTAGCCGTTGTTATTTCGTATAAACACACTCCACGTGACCCCAGATCCCTCCCACAACCGAATAACTTTTTTTGAATGAATCCTCCAAAAAAGATAGTCAACTGGAATATGTTAGTTCGTTACACATATGTTGGATTATGTAATTGGTTTGTCATGACCCATTGTGAAACAAAAGAAAAATCGTGGACTAAAAAAAATGGCTGTCGTTTTTTTTTGTCAGACTTGGATCTACTATTGGATCTACTTTCTCTGTGGATGGTTTTGTGAATAAATCTCCATTATGCTTCAATTACTGTGTGTTTATTGTATAGCAATAAGGTTGGGTGAATTCGGCCATTGTACAAAAGCATTACATCACTTGAAGTCGTGTGTTATACTCATTAGATCACGCCTAGGGGGCAGTGGCGGCTGGTGAATTCTTCTCCAGGGGGGGCGCTATACCAAACATTTTGCAAACATGTACAGAGTACAACTATCACCATTGCCATCAATCAATATATGATCAGTCAGTCAAATAGATCTATCCAATAATAATCACATATGTATATCTTGTCATTTTAAACAAGTTACAATTATATTGTCCGTGAGTATGCCCCCCGCGGCGAAATTAATTAGTTAGTTCCCCCTCACAACAACAGAGGAGCATCGCTCTAACAGAGAGAGAGAGAGAGAGAGAGCGAGAGAGAGTAGAGCTGCCGCGGTATTGATATTTTCCTTACCGCACAAATTTGCGAAATATTTCCTACCGCCGCGGTTATTACCGCACAGTGCGCACACAAAAAAAAAAAAACTCTGTTTGTCTCCGTGTGGGGATGCAGGCGGGCCGCTTGTGTACACTGAAAGCTCCGTGGGCAAACACAGTTTCAATCAATCAATAACAACATTAACCAGACTCTCGTTGTGTCTATTGTGCTAAAGCTAACGTTACCTCATTGTGTCTATTCTACCAAGCAACCCGGGTTTAACGTTACCTCTCGTGTATATCTGCTGACGTTAGTATTAGGCTAATAACAACAAACTTAACACATCAGCGATCTTGTTGTGACACTAAACTTTCCGCTCTGTGGTAAATTGGGTTGATGTCGGTTTTGTTTCATCAATAAATTAGGCCGAATACACAGTGAATCCATCCTTTTCTGTTTATTACACTTGGTGCTGTCGCAAACAAATCCTGAATGAAATACATCCTTAGCGAGGCAGTAAAGATGGCGGCTTTCTGTTTTTGTTCAGAGACACCAATGTGTGACGCGTCTCTCTTCTGACCAATCAGTGGTCTGCAATGTTTCACATGACTTTTCTGGTACCACTTCTACCCAATAGGGTCGCTTGGAACCGAGTAGGGTATATCTGCAGAGCCGCAAGTCCAACGTCTGGGCGCTACTTTATTATTATTAAAAAAATCAGCGGTGATGCGGTATTCAGCCCAACTCTGCAGTGGGCGTGATGCAACAGCGATACCGCGGTAATGCGGTTATCGCGGCAGCTCTAAGAGAGAGAGAGAGATATCGCGACCGCGACTCACTTGTTTAGTTCAAACGCGGTCCAGCAGGGCTTTATAAAGTGTACAGTATATGTCCATTGTCCAGACTGTTGATGTCCACTGTCCAGACTGCATCCAGCTAGCCATATAGCTTGTTGTTGTTGTTGTTGTTGTTGTTGTTGTTGTTGTTGTTGTTGTTGTTGTTGACCGAGTATAGCCTTAACCCTTCGAGAAGCTTTGTGGTCCAGGGCTTGAACTTTCCATAAAAGTGTCCATATAAATCTATTTAGTTAGATCCAACACTGTCTGAATGTACAGTATCTTGTGATTATTATCACGACAACTACTAAACTAGCTGCATCCAGCTACCAAAAGCCCCTGGCTTGCAGATCGCAGTCACGTAAGGGCTACAAAATATCCGGACTGGAAGGACCCGGCTGCTTGGTTAGATCATTAGAAAACGCGCCCGGCTTCCATCATATTCCATCATATTTCAACGCACAGTGCGTTACGCACTGATAGGCGAAATGTATTAGCTTGACCGATGCACAGCGATGAAACCAGTGCACGCCCACTGTGTGCGCTATATGACTCGCCCAGCCTAAGAGGTAGTTATTCTGTGTGATTACCAAAACAAGCCGCATTTCTCGGAGACGCTCTCTGATTGGCACTGACTTCTCTGATTGGCCACTGACGCGGTTGGCCAATCCGTGACGAGCTGTGTCTTTGCCCATTTCCTCGTCAAACAGCCTGCAAACTACCTGGCGTTCTATTGCCATGCTCTAAGACAAACTCTAACCTTAACCAACTTCGAAAGAGTGCCTAAGCTTAACCGTCGAAAGAACTTGCCGTCACGCTCTAAGACAAACTCTAACCTTAACCTACTTCGAAGAGTGCCTAAGCTTAACCAGTGTAGAAACAGGCGTCGGCCAATCAGAGAGCGTCTCCGAGAAATGCGGCTTGTTTTGGTAATCACGCAGTTATTCTCTATCAGACAGTGACTTCCTGTGATTCACAAAACAATTATTTATATTTGATATATTAACGTTATATTGTGCATTGGAAATAGTGGTCTGCAAGGGCCCGTGAACTTCAGGCCCTGCCCGAAAATAAGCCCGACTGTAAATAATATTTTAAGCCCTAGCCCGCGTGAAAACCCGAAAAAAATTATTATTATTATTATTATTAAAATATAATTTTTTTTGTATTTGTTTTAAATATTCTAAACACGGTTTTATATGAACGTAATAAATAAACAAAACTAAGAAGCATTTACATAGCCTGTTTCGCAATGCCGTCTCTCCCAGTGCTCGCTTATATAGACTGCCTCACACATCAGCCTCGTAAAACGTATTGAAGGCTATAGAATCTTCTTTGACACACACACACACACACACACACACACACACACACACACACACACACACACACGACACACAATAGCCTACTCAGTCAAACAAACAAACAGAAAACAGAAATCAGATTTCGAGCAGAGCAACGTAATGAAAATCACAACAAAACAGGTAGCGAGTCGCGACCCAGCAAATAATAATAATAATAATAATCACTCACCACGACGTCAGCAACGCGTTGAACACCGTTAACAAAACCGGCTACATACATCCCAAGAACAAATTAAAACGTTCGCCAACTGGCTATATTCCAACACAACCAATCGAGTTGAACTTGTCCCCTGAGTTCTCCCTGCGCGCTGCAGTAATTACATCCAAATGTTTCTCTGGCGCAAAAGAGAAAGCGAATCTTAAAACGAAGGTTATCCTATAACCCTAGTTATATATAAAAAAAAAAAAAAACACAACAATAAAAAAAAAAAAAAACGGCGGTGCCCAGGCCCGGCCGAGCCCGAATTATTTATTAAAAAAAAAGCCCTACCCAGCCCGAACCCGCCGGGCCCCATCGGGCCTGGGCAAGGTTGCAGTGCACTAATTGGAAACATAAAAACATACTTAAAGGGGAACTCCAACATTTTGGGAAATTAGCTTATTTAACATCTTCCCTGGAGTTAGACAAGAAGATACATACCTTTTTTGTCTCTGTGCGTGCATTTTAGCTTTGGGAATAGACGCTCCGTTAGCATAGCTTAGCTTCATCACTGGAAGTGAGGCAGGACAGTAGCCTTACAGTGCCTTACAGTGTATTGCAAGGTCTGACATTGACCAAACTTGATATGCATGACCTTGGTGGGCTCTAGGTCAACTCCTGAAAAGGGGGTCAATGTCAGACTTTGCAATCAAAAGTTAGGGGGCTAATAACCCTTGCCATAATTTCAGTGCGCCCCCTAACTTTTGATTGCAAGGTCTGACATTGACCCCCTTTTCAGGAGTTGACCTAGAGCCCACCAAGGTCATGCATATCAAGTTTGGTCAATGTCAGCATCGTTTCTTGCGCTAGCTTCTGTTAGCCAGCATTAGCCTCAAGAAACGACGCCACAAAGTATTGTTTATAGTGCATTTCTTGCCACCTTATAGCATTTGTACATTTGTATGACAGTCTATAATGCTCCCGTGAGGTTTTTCCGGACGTTTTGGTAATGATTTTCACTATAAAATCATATTTCTAAATGACAGGAAGTTGATAAACTGGCCGGAATAGCTTTGAGCTAACGATCTTTGCCGATGCATTCCATTCTAAACGTAACGTTAGTTGTTCAAAACATTACCCGTCTATATAATTTGTTCCTCAACGTTATATAGACGGGTCATGTTTTGTAAACTAACGTTATGTTTAGAATGGAATGAATACATGGGTCGGGAAAGATAGTTAGCTCAAAGCTAATCCGGCCTGTTTAACCACTAGCTTCTGTTAGCTAATGAAGGCTAATGCTGGCTGAGCAAGGAAACTAACAGTAAACGTTTTTACATGAAATACAGCCCAAAAACCCTGCTGACAAACGTTTGCTTATCAAATACATTCTATACTATAATAATACAAATGTTTCATTGCCTCTCTGTGACGACAAAGTTGTTTAAATAAGGGGAGAAAAGTAGCTAAAACCAATGTATTTGGATGGGACAGGAAGTACCATTGGCAACCGGAAGTCAGCCGGAAGTGCCTACTTTCAGGTTGTGCAAGTGGAGAATGCCGACATAATACTAACAATAATGACAGCCCGGTTTTTAAAATTAAAATAGATGTAGATTAAAGATTAAAGATATACACAAATTAAATACAATACAATACAACACATAAATGCTCTTGCTCGTTCTTCCCCCCCCCACCGGACCCCCCTTGGATACATCCATTATTCCGTTTGATACCAAGGATTAAAAGATCATATAATGCTTTATCCTCTCCACCACTTCTGATCAGATTGCTATGCTGGCTTCATTAACACCTAGAATTCGTGCGGTAGATATCTCTAGATAAATCACATCAAGATAGGTAAGAATCCATACCCTCCGGCACATTTTATCAGGTTGAATCCAGCGTGATGCTATTAGCTTTTTGGCAGCCGTAAGACCGGACAATATTAGCAGATGTACAGAGTGTGATAACTGAGAGACATCATTCAGCAACAATACAGAAGGCATTAATTTACAGGTATTGTCAAAAATAAAAATCCTGATAATAGTGTGGTTATTTCTTCCCAAAATGTCTTAACACTTTAACTGCCACACACGAGATATCTCGGGTTTATTTGTATGTGGTTGAAAGCCACTCACGAGATTTCTCTGATTTTTTTTTAATTTTTTTTTTTAAGCGATCTGAAATCATATTGCATCACGCGAGCCTACCCGAGTATACACGAGCACCGCCGGTGATCATATGTGGAAAAAAGCGCCCCCTATCGTCTCCCGGATGACATAAGGGATTTTGGAATGGACTCAATGAAAATGGATGGGGAAAAAAATCCGGTACTCCACATTTTCCAGTCCACTGATCCAGCCGGGGTTACCACAGTTCATTCTGGAGCCTCTGAGCCCCGCTGATCATGGAGTTCTACTGTATCGCGTTGGATCTATACACTTATCGATTTTTTCGAATGGTGATCAGGAATTGGAATATACCAGTTGGATACCATCTGATGTCAGGTAAGGAATCTATGTTATCAGTGTTAGGATAATCAGACTAATTCTGATGAAGTTATAAGCTGTTTTGTGAAATGGGCTCTTTCGGTTTCACTGTAAAAGTCCAAGAGGAAATCAACGCGGCGATTATCCGTGCGCGGCCCGAATGTGCTTGCGTGCACGTATAATATTGATCATCTAGCGTTGATATTCCAGTAAAAGACGATTTTCATAGAATGGGCTGTTTTTTTTATCTCAAAACGGGTGCTTTTCTAAATGCTCTGAAACGGAAATGACGCGATAAAAAACCAATCTGCCTTGACAGCACTGACTGGAAAATAGTCTTTGATAAGCGACGGGCAGATTAGACACATAGCCATAATTTAAAACATAGATTAGGCGATATTAACGTTAACATTGAAGTGGATGGTGGCATCAAGGGGGTAAAAAGGAAAACCCGGCGTGGCACTCAAAGTGTTAACAGGCGGGCATTCCCAATACATATGCATAAATGTACCACTATCACCGTTTGTACATAAGGAACATCGAGAGTCTTGTTTAAGCCCCATACGGTTCAGTCGAATAGGAGTTAGGTAAGTCCTATGAATAAAATTAATTAATCTGTTGATGATCCGGGTTACGTGACGATAGCCGAACGTTTGCCCAGACTTCAGCCCAATCAAAATCTACTTCCAAGTCTGGTATATCCTTCCTCCAAACTGAGTCTAGGGGAAGGACTTAAAGTAGTAGTAAAAGTCTGCTAAACCGCCGTCGGCTTTATTTCTCTGTGCGGTGGATCTTTTTATTCGTGGAGGTTTGTTGTTCAAAATACATTTATATGCAGCGGAGTGTAATTTTTTCCAATAACCAGCAGGAGGCGGTAACGGTAACATTGAGCTGAAGAAGTTGATTCTAGGTAAAACATCCATCTTAACTATTGATGCTCGGGCCTGTAGTTTTTAAGTTTTGACCACCTGACAAAGTCATTTGTGATCCTATCTTGGATTCCTGTATACTTCACCGTTTGGCATATAGTGGGGAATATTTCAACTCCAAGACATCTAAAGTGTTCTACCATTTGTATATTTCCTGGCAGGAGGGTAGCCTTCGCAGTGACATTAAGTGGAAGGAAGGCCGATTTTGGCCAGTTTATCCTAAATCCAGATAGATTGCCAAAATCATCAATCAGCTTGAGAAGATGAGGCAGTGAAGTGGTAGGGTTTTGCATGAACAATATTACATCGTCCGCATATAAACTAATATGATGCTGTGTGCCCCTAATTGAGATCGGCTCTATGGATTGGGATTGTTTTATATACTGTGCCAAAGGTTCTAAGGATAGAGCAAATAGTCCGGGACTAAGAGGACAGCCCTGTCTGGACGAGCGCGAAACAGGAAAGAAAGGGGAGGTGAATTTACCATTATTATCATGGCCGACGGCTCTGAGTATAGTATTTTTATCATATTAATGAAACCTACTCCTAATCCCATCCTTCCGAGTACTGCCCATAAATAAGACCATTCCAAAGGCCTTCATCGCATCCAAGGATAGTACAGCTGTAGGAGGCACGGCATCCTTGCTGGCATCTATCACATGTAGTAACCGTCTAATATTATCCGTGATCAGGCGGCCTCTTATGAAGCCTGTCTGATCAGGATGAACTAAAGATGTCATATGCTTTTGAAGTCTGATGGCTAGTACTTTAGCATACAGCTTAAGATCGGTTCCGAGGAGGCTTAAGGGTCTATAACTACCACATTCGGTGGGGTCTTTGTCTTTTTTAAGGAGGACAGTTATGAGTGCCATATTGACGTCCCTGGGTAAGTTCCCCTCTTTGATTGAGTATAAAATCATATCAAGTAATAGGGGTCCAATTACATCCCAACATGAGAGGTACAGTTCTGGTGGGATACCATCCCATCCAGGAGCCTTACCACTTTGCAATTCTGATATAGCCTCCCTGTCATGGTCCCAGCCCGGGATCATGCTCGAACAATGTGAACAGTGGTTTTCTGCCGCCCTCTGGTGGCCGAACGCAGCAACTCCAGATCCTGGACTCTCTATGGCATTTGAGTGAGTCTAGAGGGGTCCCCACACGGCGAGCGATTTTAGCCAGGCGACCGATTTTTTTAGCGAGCCGACAGACAGAATTGTATCACCTTCATTGTTATGAATGAGAGAACCCACACGGCAGGAGATTCTGAAGCGCCGGTCGCGCAGCTATTTCTGTCGCCTCGCTCAAAATCGCCTCAATCCTATTTTTGGAGGCGACGGCAGGCAGGACAATGAGGAAATAACATGACTTCTACAGTAGAAGTAGTACAGAACAGTTCTACTGGTGTATCATTTGTACACCATTAATGTATCATTCAATACATTCATTGATCAATAACCTCCGTATTATTACCATGCTACTTATGTTCATTATTATTAACGGGAACAATTTAAATAAATAACGTTAGTTTGAGAAGCTGTAGTGGCCGCTTGTCATTAACTAATAAATGAACAATGCGCCACGATGCACCTACTAGATGTTTTTATACTCGGGTAACAAAAGAAGTTGTGGATGTTGACAGAGTTTAATGTCCAGGCTGCAGCTGATGTAGTTTGTAAGGTTTATTGTCTAAAGAAAATTATGGTTGAGAACAAAACAGTTTGCGTCTTCCGTGAAAAATACACTCTCTCAGCAGCTGCATAACAATACTTGTCCAATCGTTGGTAATGAACGTATCGTAGCGATCAGGCATGCAGTAATGTCAGGAAGAATGAGGAGAGGTTGTATTCGTATATGGGTTTTACAGGTTAATACTCTCTCGTACTGCACAACACAGCTACCTGCTAACCCGCTTCACAACAACCTAACGTCCGGTCCCGGCGGTCCGCCCTCCTATATCTCCCGGGGGGAAACACCCCCAGCTAAACAGAGCGACACATAGCTTATTATACCTGAGAACGGTCGCCTCTGGTGTGGGGGGCTAAGCGATTGTCATTGAGCGACAGGCGATCACATCGCCAGGCGACGTCTGTCGCCCGCCGTGTGCAGACCACTTAGGTTTGCTGGACTCCTTTAATGCTTTGTTGTGTTCTCTGTTCATGTTGTGTTGTGCATTTTAGCTTGTGTTTTTAAAAAGGTTTATCGTTTCATGTTCCTTAAAGGTTCATCTCTTTTTCATATGTATTCTCTAAGGGTTAATAATTTACATGTGCCCCTTTAAGGCTTATCCCTTTTCACATGTTTTTATTGGTGTTAACTCTTTTACATATGTATTTGCTAAGTGTTAATACTTTACATGTGTCCCTTTAAGGCTTTCCCTTTGCACTTGTTTTTTATTGGTGTTAACATCTTTACTTATGTTCCTTAAGGATTGTTTCTTTTAGATATTCCTTTACACTTGTTTTTATCAATGATGTGAGTTGTTTTACTATCCTGTGTTCCTCAGCCTTGGCCATGCAGGCCTGTTACCAGCTGGCACGTGTTAGTAATCACAGGGTAGTATATAGACCTGCTCATTCCCCTCATTCATTGTCGCACCATTGCCTTGTTTCATTGTATTTTCATTCATGGTTGTGTTCGGTCGTACTCACTTTGTCACCAGTCTTCCCCGTGAGTCCGTTCCCTCCTTAGTAAATTTTTGCCAGCTCTGCTGTGTATCGTTTGTTTTCGGGTTACAGTTCGCTTTTGTTTTGCTACCATTTGTAACGTGTATCTTTGTCGCAACTGTTCAGTAAAAGCCTGTTCACCTTGATCCGTCGTCTCAGCTTCTTCTCTCTCTGCTCGTGTTACCTGCAAGTGGGGTCTCCTTTCCTATCCCTGACCGAAACCTTCACAGAATGGTGCGACCAGTTCTGATCCCAGCACGCACAAAGACAGCAGGAGCTAGCGACGCGCTCCTCTCGATGGAGAGATTCTTCAAGGGGGATTTTCTCTCCTCGTCCTCAGAGGAGAGATGGACTATGTACACACTGCTCATCTCTGTCGGTGAGCGCAGCGCCGAGCAGGCGCTCCAGCTGGAAGCACACGGCCGTGTGATCCGTTGGCTGATTCGGGCGCTCCTGTCCTCTGCTTCCGAAGCCCCGGTTACCAGCATGCCTTCCTCCGCAAGTACAGCTAGTCCTCTCGCCGTTAGCACGGTCCAGGCTGTTAGCCCAGCCGTTAGCCTAGCTTCCCCTGCTAGTACTGCTAACTCTCACCCTGTTAACGTTGCCCAGGCTGTTAGCCCAGCCGTTAGCCTAGCTTCCCCTCTTAGTACTGCTAACTCTCGCCCTGTTAACGTTGCTCAGGTTGTTAGCTCAGCCATTAGCCTAGCGCCCCCAGCTAGTGCTGCTAACTCTCGTCCTGTTAACACTGTCCAGGCTGTTAGCCCAGCCGTTAGCCTAGCGTCCCCAGCTAGTGCTGCTAACTCTCGCCCTGTTAACACTGCCCAGGCTGTTAGCCCAGCCGTTAGCCTAGCTTCGGCAGCTAGTAATGCTAACCCCAGCTCTGTTAACACAGTCCAGGCTACTAGCATAGCCGCTAGCATAGCTATCGTAGCTAACTCAGCTAGCAGAACCTCTGCCCCCACAACCAAGTCAATGGTTTCTTCTGTTAGGAGATTCACTGTGGGCTCAGTCTGTATCTCTAGCTTAGCTCCTTCTGCTACTGCTAGTAAGTCTAGGGAAGCTAGCAAAGCTCCTTCAGCTAGCCAGGCTTTCTTAACTAGCCCAGCCTTGTCTGCTAGTTTAGCCTCTTCTGCTAGCCAGGCTTTCACAGCTAGTCCAGCCTTGACTGCTAGTTTAGCCTCTTCAGCTAGCCAGGCTTTCTCAACTAGCCCAGCCTTGTCTGCTAGTTTAGCCTCTTCTGCTAGCCAGGCTTTCACAGCTAGTCCAGCCTTGACTGCTAGTTTAGCCTCTTCAGCTAGCCAGGCTTTCTCAACTAGCCCAGCCTTGTCTGCTAGTGTAGCCTCTTCAGCTAGCCAGGCTTTCTCAACTAGCTCAGCACTGTCTGCTAGTTTAGCCTCTTCTGCTAGCCAGGCTTTCTCAACTAGCTCAGCACTGTCTGCTAGTTTAGCTTCTTCTGCTAGCCAGGCCTTCACAGCTAGTCCAGCCTTCACAACTAGTTCAGCCCCGTCTGCTAGTTTAGCTTCTTCGGCTAGCCAGGCTTTCACAACTAGTTCAGCCCTGTCTGCTAGTTTAGCATCTAAAGCTAGCACCTCAGCTCTCCCTGCTAGCCCAGGCCCTGTAGCCCCTGTAGCCAATATAGCCGTGTCAGCTGCTTCCTTAGCATCCCCTGCTAGGTTAGTCACTGCTAGTTCTACAGGCCCTACAGAACCTTTGGCTTCCTCAGTTAGGAGACTCAGTGTGGTTCCGGCCCTTAGTACAGGCTTAGCTCCCCCTGCTACTGCTAGCATGTCTGGAAAGGCTAGTAAAGCCCTCACAGTTAGCAGGGCTTCTTTAGCTAACCCAGCCTCTACTGCCAGCCTAGCCCCTGTTAGCTTAGCCCCAGGTGCTACGCCCGGCCCGGTCTCCACGCCCGGTCCGGCTCCCACGCCTGACCTGGCCTCCTCGACGGGTTCCGGCTCCTCGTCTGGTCCCGGCTCCTCGTCTGGTCCCGGCTCCTCGACTGATTCCGGCTCCTCGTCTGGTCCCGGCTCCTCGTCTGGTCCCGGCTCCTCGTCTGGTCCCGGCTCCTCGACTGATTCCGGCTCCTCGACTGATTCCGGCTCCTCGACTGGCCCCGGCTCCTCGTCTGGTCCCGGCTCTTCGTCTGGTCCAGCTCTTCGCCGTGGTCGTCGCCGTGGTCTTCGCCGTGGTCTTCATCCGCAGGGACCCCCGTCCGGGGTTCTGCACCCGGTCCTGAGGTCTGCACATGGAGTGGTTCCCGTCCGGGGTCCTGCTCCGGGGTTGTCGTCTTCGCGCCTCCGCTCCGGCCCTTCTGGTCCGGCCCCGAGTCCTGCGCCTGGAGGGTCCTTCATCCAGGGTCCTGCTCCAGTTCTGACGCCCACGCCTCTTTGCTCCAGGCCCCCTGACCGGTCCTCCGTCCCCGTATCCAGTCCCCCTCACCGGCCCTTCATCCCTGTGTCCCCCTCTCCGGGCCTCTGTCCACGTTTCCGGCCGCCCTGGCCCTGTGTCCCGCCCGCCCTTTCCCGAGTTTCCCTCTGGTCCTGTTCCTCGGGTCCCCTGCTGCTTTTCCCCTCCTGGGTTTTTTTCGCAGCCCCCCGGTGCAGACCACTTAGGTTTGCTGGACTCCTTTAATGCTTTGTTGTGTTCTCTGTTCATGTTGTGTTGTGCATTTTAGCTTGTGTTTTTAAAAAGGTTTATCGTTTCATGTTCCTTAAAGGTTCATCTCTTTTTCATATGTATTCTCTAAGGGTTAATAATTTACATGTGCCCCTTTAAGGCTTATCCCTTTTCACATGTTTTTATTGGTGTTAACTCTTTTACATATGTATTTGCTAAGTGTTAATACTTTACATGTGTCCCTTTAAGGCTTTCCCTTTGCACTTGTTTTTTATTGGTGTTAACATCTTTACTTATGTTCCTTAAGGATTGTTTCTTTTAGATATTCCTTTACACTTGTTTTTATCAATGATGTGAGTTGTTTTACTATCCTGTGTTCCTCAGCCTTGGCCATGCAGGCCTGTTACCAGCTGGCACGTGTTAGTAATCACAGGGTAGTATATAGACCTGCTCATTCCCCTCATTCATTGTCGCACCATTGCCTTGTTTCATTGTATTTTCATTCATGGTTGTGTTCGGTCGTACTCACTTTGTCACCAGTCTTCCCCGTGAGTCCGTTCCCTCCTTAGTAAATTTTTGCCAGCTCTGCTGTGTATCGTTTGTTTTCGGGTTACAGTTCGCTTTTGTTTTGCTACCATTTGTAACGTGTATCTTTGTCGCAACTGTTCAGTAAAAGCCTGTTCACCTTGATCCGTCGTCTCAGCTTCTTCTCTCTCTGCTCGTGTTACCTGCAAGTGGGGTCTCCTTTCCTATCCCTGACCGAAACCTTCACAGAATGGTGCGACCAGTTCTGATCCCAGCACGCACAAAGACAGCAGGAGCTAGCGACGCGCTCCTCTCGATGGAGAGATTCTTCAAGGGGGATTTTCTCTCCTCGTCCTCAGAGGAGAGATGGACTATGTACACACTGCTCATCTCTGTCGGTGAGCGCAGCGCCGAGCAGGCGCTCCAGCTGGAAGCACACGGCCGTGTGATCCGTTGGCTGATTCGGGCGCTCCTGTCCTCTGCTTCCGAAGCCCCGGTTACCAGCATGCCTTCCTCCGCAAGTACAGCTAGTCCTCTCGCCGTTAGCACGGTCCAGGCTGTTAGCCCAGCCGTTAGCCTAGCTTCCCCTGCTAGTACTGCTAACTCTCACCCTGTTAACGTTGCCCAGGCTGTTAGCCCAGCCGTTAGCCTAGCTTCCCCTCTTAGTACTGCTAACTCTCGCCCTGTTAACGTTGCTCAGGTTGTTAGCTCAGCCATTAGCCTAGCGCCCCCAGCTAGTGCTGCTAACTCTCGTCCTGTTAACACTGTCCAGGCTGTTAGCCCAGCCGTTAGCCTAGCGTCCCCAGCTAGTGCTGCTAACTCTCGCCCTGTTAACACTGCCCAGGCTGTTAGCCCAGCCGTTAGCCTAGCTTCGGCAGCTAGTAATGCTAACCCCAGCTCTGTTAACACAGTCCAGGCTACTAGCATAGCCGCTAGCATAGCTATCGTAGCTAACTCAGCTAGCAGAACCTCTGCCCCCACAACCAAGTCAATGGTTTCTTCTGTTAGGAGATTCACTGTGGGCTCAGTCTGTATCTCTAGCTTAGCTCCTTCTGCTACTGCTAGTAAGTCTAGGGAAGCTAGCAAAGCTCCTTCAGCTAGCCAGGCTTTCTTAACTAGCCCAGCCTTGTCTGCTAGTTTAGCCTCTTCTGCTAGCCAGGCTTTCACAGCTAGTCCAGCCTTGACTGCTAGTTTAGCCTCTTCAGCTAGCCAGGCTTTCTCAACTAGCCCAGCCTTGTCTGCTAGTTTAGCCTCTTCTGCTAGCCAGGCTTTCACAGCTAGTCCAGCCTTGACTGCTAGTTTAGCCTCTTCAGCTAGCCAGGCTTTCTCAACTAGCCCAGCCTTGTCTGCTAGTGTAGCCTCTTCAGCTAGCCAGGCTTTCTCAACTAGCTCAGCACTGTCTGCTAGTTTAGCCTCTTCTGCTAGCCAGGCTTTCTCAACTAGCTCAGCACTGTCTGCTAGTTTAGCTTCTTCTGCTAGCCAGGCCTTCACAGCTAGTCCAGCCTTCACAACTAGTTCAGCCCCGTCTGCTAGTTTAGCTTCTTCGGCTAGCCAGGCTTTCACAACTAGTTCAGCCCTGTCTGCTAGTTTAGCATCTAAAGCTAGCACCTCAGCTCTCCCTGCTAGCCCAGGCCCTGTAGCCCCTGTAGCCAATATAGCCGTGTCAGCTGCTTCCTTAGCATCCCCTGCTAGGTTAGTCACTGCTAGTTCTACAGGC
Source organism: Notolepis coatsorum (assembly GCF_963971535.1). NCBI lineage: Eukaryota > Metazoa > Chordata > Actinopteri > Aulopiformes > Paralepididae > Notolepis > Notolepis coatsorum. The sequence goes on along the minus strand of NC_140169.1, from coordinate 166,834,265 downwards.
CCTACAGAACCTTTGGCTTCCTCAGTTAGGAGACTCAGTGTGGTTCCGGCCCTTAGTACAGGCTTAGCTCCCCCTGCTACTGCTAGCATGTCTGGAAAGGCTAGTAAAGCCCTCACAGTTAGCAGGGCTTCTTTAGCTAACCCAGCCTCTACTGCCAGCCTAGCCCCTGTTAGCTTAGCCCCAGGTGCTACGCCCGGCCCGGTCTCCACGCCCGGTCCGGCTCCCACGCCTGACCTGGCCTCCTCGACGGGTTCCGGCTCCTCGTCTGGTCCCGGCTCCTCGTCTGGTCCCGGCTCCTCGACTGATTCCGGCTCCTCGTCTGGTCCCGGCTCCTCGTCTGGTCCCGGCTCCTCGTCTGGTCCCGGCTCCTCGACTGATTCCGGCTCCTCGACTGATTCCGGCTCCTCGACTGGCCCCGGCTCCTCGTCTGGTCCCGGCTCTTCGTCTGGTCCAGCTCTTCGCCGTTGTCGTCGCCGTGGTCTTCGCCGTGGTCTTCATCCGCAGGGACCCCCGTCCGGGGTTCTGCACCCGGTCCTGAGGTCTGCACATGGAGTGGTTCCCGTCCGGGGTCCTGCTCCGGGGTTGTCGTCTTCGCGCCTCCGCTCCGGCCCTTCTGGTCCGGCCCCGAGTCCTGCGCCTGGAGGGTCCTTCATCCAGGGTCCTGCTCCAGTTCTGACGCCCACGCCTCTTTGCTCCAGGCCCCCTGACCGGTCCTCCGTCCCCGTATCCAGTCCCCCTCACCGGCCCTTCATCCCTGTGTCCCCCTCTCCGGGCCTCTGTCCACGTTTCCGGCCGCCCTGGCCCTGTGTCCCGCCCGCCCTTTCCCGAGTTTCCCTCTGGTCCTGTTCCTCGGGTCCCCTGCTGCTTTTCCCCTCCTGGGTTTTTTTCGCAGCCCCCCGGTCCCGGCTCTCCGGGTCCTCGCCCCCCATTTTTTCCGGGGTCTCAGCCCCCCGCCTCGCCCGTTCCCGGACGGTCTTATCGGTCTGGGAGCCGACCCTTTGGGGGGGGGGGTACTGTCATGGTCCCAGCCCGGGATCATGCTCGAACAATGTGAACAGTGGTTTTCTGCCGCCCTCTGGTGGCCGAACGCAGCAACTCCAGATTCTGGACTCTCTATGGCATTTGAGTCTAGGTTTGCTGAACTCCTTTAATGCTTTGTTGTGTTCTCTGTTCATGTTGTGTGGTGCGTTTTAGCTTGTGTTTTTAAAAAGGTTTATCGTTTCATGTTCCTTAAAGGTTCATCTCTTTTTCATATGTATTCTCTAAGGGTTAATAATTTACATGTGCCCCTTTAAGGCTTATCCTTTTTCACATCTTATTAGTGTTAACTCTTTTACATATGTATTCGCTAAGTGTTAAATATCTACATGTGCCCTTTTAAGGCTTATCCCTTTTCACATGTTTTTATTGGTGTTAACATCTTTACTTATGTTCCTTAAGGATTGTTTCTTTTAGATATTCCTTTACACTTGTTTTTATCAATGATGTGAGTTGTTTTACTATCCTGTGTTCCTCAGCCTTGGCCATGCAGGCCTGTTACCAGCTGGCACTTGTTAGTAATCACAGGGTAGTATATAGACCTGCTCGTTCCCCTCATTCATTGTCGCCACCATTGCCTTGTTTCATTGTATTTTCATTCATGGTTGTGTTCGGTCGTACTCACTTTGTCACCAGTCTTCCCCGTGAGTCCGTTCCCTCCTTAGTAAATTTTTGCCAGCTCTGCTGTGTATCGTTTGTTTTTGGGTTACAGTTTGCTTTTGTTTTGCTACCGTTTGTAACGTGTATCTTTGTCGCAACTGTTCAGTAAAAGCCCGTTCACCTTGATCCGTCGTCTCAGCTTCTTCTCTCTCTGCTCGTGTTACCTGCAAGTGGGGTCTCCTCTCCTATCCCTGACCGAAACCTTCACACTCCCTAAGTTCCTCTAGTGTAATAGGTGTATCTAACTGTTTAGCGTCTTCCTCTGAGAGTTTAGGTAGGTTAATTTGATCAAGAAATGTATCCATTTTATTATGATCGAAAACCACTTCTGATTTGTACAAGTTGGAATAATACTCTCTGAAAGTCTTGTTGATTTTTTTGGGGTCTGTAACAAGCCCTTGTTGGTCCTTAATAGTAGGGATATCAGCAAATTGTGCATTGGATCGTATCTTCATAGCTAGTAGGTGACTTGGTTTAGAGCCATGAAAGTAATAATGTTGTCTTGTACTGCGTATTTGAAATTCAGATTGTTGTCTTAAAATGGAGTTGATCTCTTTTTTTAACACATTAATTTGAGACTCCAATTGACCCGAGTAGTTGCGTTGTAAAGAAGAGAATAACGACGAGTGAAGCATTTCCAACTTTACCAATTTGGAATGCCGATTCTTACGGAGGTTGGAGGCAAAAACCGTAGTGTTATCCTTGATAAAAACCCTTTTCCGACATCCATAACATTCTGGGGTCCTGTACCGAATCCGCATTAGTCTCCAGGAATTTATCTAGTTTATTTTTGAGTTGTAGAATGTAATCAGTGTTTTTCAGCAGTGTCGAGTTAAAGCGCCATCTTGGGGCTCGGGATGTCAGTCTACCAAATGAGCCCTTCAGGAGTAAATAGCTGTGATCTGATAGTGTACTGGGTTCCAATTCCACGTCAAATCTATCAAATAGTCTAGGGGATGCAAAAACATAATCTATTCTGGAGAATGACTTGTGTCTTGCTGAGAAAAAAGAATACTCTCTGGCCGTTGGGTTGAGTAATCGCCATAGATCATTTACACCTGTATTCTTGGCCCAATCCTTTAGTGCATTAGATGCATGTTTCTGATCATTGGTAGTGGTGGTATTAGATTTATCAATCAAGGGATCCCATATGGCATTAAAATCCGCACCAATTATAAATGAGTACTCTGGGATGTCCAACATTGCATTAGTGAGTGTTGCGTAGAAGTTGGCGTCGTGAAGATTAGGGGCATAAGACGCTACCAACGCGATTTTCCTGTTACTGTATTCTATCTTAGCAGTAGTTACTCGGCCGTCTGTATCAGACCATACGTCCAACAATTTAATATTCAAGTTCCGTTTCACGACTATAGCTACCCCACGGGATCTAGTTCCAAAAGATGAGTAGCTAATTTTATGATATATTTTGTCCGCCAGCTTTACATTTTCAGCCTCTAAAAGGTGCGTTTCGCTTAAAAGAGCCACATCAACCTGTTTGCTTTTCATCAATGTAAGCACGCTTTTGCATTTATGTTGTTTGTTTAGTCCCCTAGTATTCCAAATCAATATATTCAGACTAGCCATAATCTAAACATGTTGCTGTATTCTTGTGTGCAAGTCGTCTGGAGAAGAGATTCACAATAGATATATATCCAATTATTGAGGTCCTGTTGAGAACAGAGCTTGAGCATGATAACAAACATAAAAAACACCCGTACATATAATCCCTTATCCCCCTAAAACCCCATTGGATTTCGTCCCTCCCCCCCTTACACGACCAGTCTGCCCAGACCGAGCGCTTCATCCTTAACTTTCCTTAGTTTCCTATGTATGCCATAGGATCTAACATTCTAAATTCTACCATAAGTAGAATGTCAGCTGTGGCTTGGCCACTCTCCCGCTAAATAAAAAGGAAAAATTAAAATAAAATAAAAATAAAAATATGCTTCAAATATCATACTATAATCATACGAACTTGTGTAAGTTAAAACAACCCAAGAATAATAGAGAGGTATTTAACTGAATTAGAGAACCTCAAAGAATAGAGACCATTTACTTAGATCTTGAAAGAGCTTTGCTATGCACCTAAACCTTAAACACCTAGATTATAAAGTGGAAAAGTAGTGGAACTGATGTAGGACAGCCATAATCACCCTCGGTCTGGCGTTGTTGTCGTTTTGTCGGGACCCCAATCAGGAAGGATAGCTGTTCCCAGGATTTTATGTAATACTGTCGCAAACGCTTCGGGATGTGTGCAGCTCACCAACTCGTCCAGCCCAACTATGCGGATATTCAGCTTACGAGATTGATATTCCAGTTCGAATATTTTTGCCTTTTCTTCCTCGTTGTTTCGCTTAAGCTTAGCCGTTAGCTTATCGTTGAGTTCCGTTATGGATACGTCCATCATTTCGAGTCCCTGCTTGTGTTCTTCATTGTTTTTCTTTATCTTAACCGTTAGCTTATCGTTGAGATCAGCTATGTCTCCGTAGATCACTTCGAATTTGTGTTGGTGTTCTTCCAAACAAGTTTCCACTGCTACGGTGCGTTCAATATGTGCATCAGCAGCTACCCTTAGCACTTCGATTTTGGATTCGATAGATTTTTTGATAGCATCTACTTTTTCGGTTATTGTCTTCTCCATGTCGGTTATTGTCTTCTCCATCGCTTTTATTAGTTTAGTGGTTTCCCGGACGATATATTCTGTATCTGCGGAGGTGGTTGTAGCGGTTGAGGAGGAGACAATCTCGTCAATTTCCTTAGCTGTCCTACGCACGAAACCCGAAACAGTCATATCCTCTGAACTTGGTTTTGCAGCCGTTCTCTCTTTCTTTCGTGACATCTCGATTCTTTCAGTCAATATAGTTAGTTGATAATCTCAGTTGATATATGCGTCAAGGTTTAAACGCATTGGTGGTATATAAATATGTTTTTAAAGCGAAAAAAATAAATAACGGGTGAGCAGCTGTGTCACATGCGACTACTCCATGGTGGGGCAAGTCCGGAAGTCTTGAGATTGTATAATATAGCATTGTATAGCAGTGTACATAAAGACCCAGTGCCTCATCCGTAGCTAACAGTGTATTGCACTACCACAGGACCTAGCATGTCCTACCATGCTCTGTAAATAACTCATGTACAGATACCGATATGCCCTACTTTGTTTACTTGTTTTATTGCACAATGTCGTCTATTGGATTCTTATTATATATTACTATTGTATTATGCACATCGTTGCGGGCAAGACCCCCCGCATTTCATTGTATACTTGTATGCCGTGACAAATAAAACTCTTGTATCTTGTATCTTGTCATCACCACCGGCACCAGTGGCCGGTCAGTTGGCATCAGTTATCAACCATTGGTCATCAGTCGTTGGCAGTCATTGTTTTGTAAGTTGAACCATTGAGATGAATGGAAAGAGACGGGGAGGTCAGAGAGAGAGGTGATGAAATGCAACAAAGTGATGTGGGACTTTGGGACCTGGGAGCATTAAAGCATGAGCGCCAAGCTGGTGAGCCGCGTTATTTTTTTTCGTAGCCGCATTTTGCGGAGACGCTCTCTGATTGGCCACTGACTGACGCTCTCTGATTGGCCACTGACATGTCCGCCCAATCGCGTGACGAGCTGTGTCTTTGCCTATTTCCGGGTCTAACAGCCTGCAAACTACCTAACGCCTAGTTTATCACTGGTTAAGCTTAGGCGACTCTTTCGAAGTTGGTTAAGGTTAGAGTTTGGAATCAGGGCTGGTGTTCTATCGCCCTGCTCTAAGACAAACTCTAACCTTAACCAACTTCGAAAGAGTCGCCTAAGCTTAACCGGTGTAGAAACAGGCGTCACACGATTGGGCGCACAAGAAACGTCAGTGGCCAATCAGAGAGCGTCTCAGCAAAATGCGGCTACGAAAAAAAATAACGCTGGTGAGCCACAATAATAATCAGTGGTAAATGTCTGAATAGATTCCTGATTACACTGTGTGGAATATGGTGATTTATTTTAATTCAAAATCTATAGGTCAATTGACCCTTATTTAAAAGGCGGCTCCATAAGAGCAAAATGACCACTGTGTGAAATTGTGGTCAATGGCTGAGCTGTGGTTTGTCACTTCCCATGGTGATGAAGAGAGGCAGCATTTTGGTCATGATGCCCAATGAATGGGGGTATTCAAAAGGCATATAGGCTACACGCCACTTGTAGATTATGCTCTCTGACACACAATCTAGCCTAAATGTGGACATGAATAAAAGGTATAAAACAATAGAGGCCTTGCACGGAATGTTTGTATAGTTCTCTTTCTTCTTCCAGCATGGCTGCCTGTAACCATTGTACATGTCAAAATACTTCCCAAAGGTCAGTGAATACCACGATCACAACACCAGAGGGAGCTCCACAAATCATGTTAAACCCAGATTCGGCTCAAACAAGGGACTAAACACGTTTCGCAATTATGCCACATCAATGTGGAACGCCCTACCCAAAGCTGTAAAGGAATGTGAATCACTACCCACTTTCAAAAACACTCTCAAAAAACACCTAAGGGAGACTGCAATTCGAAACTGGCCACTGTAAATGTCCGAACACAACCCCCTCCAATGTACAGTAAATTACCAAGTATGGTCTTGTCAATATTCCAATGTACAGTTTTGTTTGTACAGTTGTACAGTGTACCCCACCCACCCCACTCCTACCCAACCTCCCCCACCCAACCACCTCCAATGTACAGTCCCCCCCCCCACCTACCCAATCCAATGTACAGTTTCTACGTCAAATGTATATACTTTTTTTCTGGACTCTTTTTGTATCACATACAGTACTGTATTTGCAAATCTGGTATGTCATAAATGTATAGATGTAGCAGTACTGTCTATCTGTATGTCATATATGTTACGATGAATTGAAAATGGGGGACCCTGATGTAAACAAGACGAAAGTCTTTCTCTGGTCTGCATCCCCTTAACAATTGTATGTATTGAGCTGTACTGTACTGTACCCATTCTGCAATCTGTTAATAAAGTTTTCAATCAATCAATCAATCAACCACTTTCAAAAGAAAATGCCTAGTTTCTGTGCAGTGGTAGAGTAAGTAAAACACTGCAAATGTGATATTACTGTTCCACCATGACTTGTTTACAACATGATGAGATCACACAAAATGATTATATTTATGTTGATATATATATATATATATATGGCATATCAGCACATAGCAACCGTTGTTTTGTACATAGCAACCATTGTTTCTTCCATCATGGAGGACAAATGGCCATTCTAAACGTTCTGTGAAAGGCCACTATTGACCAGTGATTTTCTGTAGTTCTACATTTTCACAACTGTCCTTGTGACCAGGTAACCATGTGTGTATTATGCAAAAAGCCTTCGACACCGTTAACCACGACATACTTTTATTTATATAAACTGAAGGCTATGGGTTTTAACAGTATATTAACCCTCTGTATTGTCGCAGTGAAAGGGTTAACCGTTTTGGTAGTGCGGCAGTGAAATGGTTAATAAACCCTATGTGATCAAATTGGATCAGTGAAGACATGACGACATGTCTCTAATCTATGCGCATGATGATGGCCAGGATCTTAGCAAATAGCTTATAATCGTTGTTCAACTAACTTAAAGGAAAACTCCAACATTTTGGGAAATTAGCTCATTTAACATCTTCCCTGGAGTTAGACAAGAAGATAGAGCCATATGAAATCCGTTTTATTTTTTTCCAAATTCCATTGAATTTTTTTCCAAATTCCGTTTTTTCCGTTTTAATATTTCAGAATTCTGTATTTTGCTTTGTACGCTCATTTTACCATCAGAAATAGTGTCTAATAAGTGGGAATGAATAAATGTCCACAATTTAATAAGATATAACAGTCCATTTAATAGGGCTGTCTTAAATACTTCGAAGCTTCGAAGCTTCGTTCGATGGGCATGGGATTCGAATATGAAAATAAAATTCGATTATTAAAAATAAAATAAAAAATTATATATATTTTAGCAAAATCAACTCTGCCTCTCTTTGTTAACTACAACAAGCAATGCTGTTTGTTATTTAAGATGAGGTCGGACTCGGCACTGACAGATTTGTGTTCATTGTGCTGCTTTTATAAAGCCTCAAATGACGGCTTACAATATTTCATGAAAGCAAAGTGTTTTGTTTGTCTAAGATTTAAAAAGGTTTAAACTTTACAGCACTGACAAAGTTGAACAAAGTGCTGTACAAGTCCCACAACATAAAAAAAAATCAAATTTTTTTTAATTTTTCTTTTTTTAATATATATATATTTTTTTATAGTTGATTCCATTTTTATTGCTCAATTCCGCGATTCCGTCCGCGATTCCGTGATCGCGGATTCCATATGGCTCTACAAGAAGATACCAGGCCACGTGAGCGGATCGGTGCGGCCGAGAAATCCGCTCTTCGCTCTTTAAAGCTTGGTCCGCTCCGCTAATCGCTTATGTTGACCCCGCCCCCAAGTCGCTCTCCGCTCGCTCCCCGCTCACCTTGAATCGAGCGCTCCCCGCGCCAGATCGCTCGGCATTTTTTTTTTTTTTTTTTTGAGCATGGTGTAAATTAGCTCAAACTACAACAGTCTACACCCCCTGGGCCCCTTAACAATTGTTTGTATTGAGCCGCATTGTAATTGTACCCATTCTGCAATGTTAAATAACGTTGTTTATCCATTCACTAGCTCTATTAAGCGATGATAGGCTAGCCGAGCCACAATGCTATGGTCGCTGCCATTAACGTTAGCATGTAAGCTAACGTCAACAACAATGGCGTCAATACTTTTTCTAACAGGAGTGTGTGAAGGAGGAGGAGTGAAGCCTGAACAGGATATCACAGGTTCACCCTTCTCATTGGTTGAAAATGGCCTTCATGTTTGTACATCGCCATCTGTTGCTTTGGCATTGTACTGCATGTATATTACATCAACAGTGTTAAACCACTGTGAGCGACCTGGAGTGGATTGGAGCGGAGGAGAACTCTCGCTCCGGACGTCGCGCCGACTCATTTTAAAACCCACTCCTCGCTCACGTCAAAACCGGCCGCTCCGCGCCCCGCGCCGCTCACGCTCCGATCCGCTCACATGCACTGGAAGATACATACCTTTTTTGTCTCTGTGCGTGCATTTAGCTTTGGGAACAGTATCTCCATTAGCGTAGCTTAGCTTCATCACTGGAAGTGGGGCGGTGCAATAGCCTGACGTTCCCTACAGAGTCCTACAGTCACGAAATACAATCCAAATACAACTCCAAAACGTTCCTGTAAACATGTTGTGACCTGTGTATTTACCACATGGAGAAATAAAAATAATTGAATTTGACAATTATGTTTTCTAAGCAAATATACTCGGAACAATTTTTTGCCTAACCAGTCGTCTCTGGGCGCAGTCAGTGATTTCAACGTGAAGCTGTGTTTGTTGATATTCTCATTCATTCAAAGGATCCGAACCGATTGAAGTTTATGGATACCATGACTTAAAATCCTCTTACCTTGACGATTAAAAGCCTCCCCAATTTAGAAAACAGTAATCCAATGGCTGGTATTGATAATATAATACTAACTACTGCACGTAGCTAACCGGAGCTAACACAGAACCGGACGGTCACTAAAGCAAATATAATGACTTCCTTTCTGGGGGGGTTTCAAAATAAAAGAGCGACGTCTATAGCAGCGGAAAACGTTTATTTTGTACATTATCTAACGTTAACACGAACCTAAACTAAATAACCCATCATTTGTGAGTGATCTTTATCAGGTTTAAGTAACAAAGAGAGATAGTAGCATGCATGCATGGCAGTCATGGCATCATGCATGGATTGATGAACTATTATGATGTCATTGGATACTACTAGTCGTGTTCTTTCGCTTACGGCCATACCAACCCGAACACGCCGGCCTGATTAGTACTTGGATGCTGGGAGACGAAGGTTATTCTATAACCCTAGTTATATGAGTAATAGCGAGCGTTTTGCTCTATTGGAACTATCCCTTTAATCATACTATCAATGAAAAACGTTCTCCATATGTACGCACCTACCCACCTGCCTGGCCACGCCCAAATCCGCTCCTATATAAGCGGGGTCGTGGCCACACAATCATCTCCTTCCCCAGTCTTTCACCGCTGAAACGGAAGACCATGGGGTCCTCAGTGAGTCAGAGCAAAGCGCTCGCTATTACTCATATAACTAGGGTTATAGAATAACCTTCGTTATATTTCGTTATAGCTTACGCTTTGCTCTATTGGAACACAAGAGCTGAGCAGAGCGTAAGCCCGACGCTACTTTCTCATGGCTAGCGCCAATGGTTTTAGCACAAGCTAATTCCAGGCTGACTGATAGCATTCAAGCTAACATTTCTAGCCTAACGTAGTAGCCAGCTAACGGCTTAGCCTAACAGCTAACTGGCTAACAGTTAGCTTTTACCGGCTATCGATAGCCACCAGCTAACGCAGTAGCAAGCTAAAGCGGCTACTACTGAAGCTGTATAACGTGAGGAATAGCGATACAGGCCAACACTTCAGACAGCCGACTGTCTCTCCTTTTTATCCAAAAGAAAAAGGGAAAGGCAACACACGTCCCTCTCACAGAACGGTGTTTACCAGACACAGCGGCATTGGCAGTAAGCCCCGTTGTATGCGGGCTGCAGCCGCCCTGAGCTCTGAGATATTCTCATAATGAAACACCAAGCTCGCATCCTCCGTGCCGGGTGTTTTCGTCTTGAAAAGCGGGGCCAGCGCGGCGGCAGAGGGTATCCGTTTTCAGAGACCCGGGGACTTGAACCGCAGACTCGGAATCACGGCCCCAGGAAAACAAAGCTACGACCTCTCTGAGGAGGAGCACTGTTTTATCATGGGGCATCAAACTAGAACCCCCTCCATGCCGCTATGGAGAGGCAACGAAGGTATTCTAGCCTGGAGCCGACCTTACGCAAGCTGTGCAGCTGCCCCCTCACAACTGCACACCTGAGGTGCAAAACACCACCCGCCCAGAGAGACCGTCAGCTCTCACACAGCCGACCGCCTCTCGAGGCATAGTATCCAGCTGCAGAGCCGGAGACAATGCCGGCGGGGATTGCTCAGCGACGCGCGCCCCAATGCGAAGCGCCGGTGGAGGTCAGAATGATCATCATCTTCTAGACTCTCCGGTGATGATGACATTATCCTTTCTCTCTCCCGTAAATTAGTGAGAGAGGGAGAAACAAAAGAAAAAGCCAACACAGCTCCTATAACTAAACTAACTACTTAAGCACTAAACTTGAAGCGGTGCTATACACAGACTTCATAGCGGTGAAAGTAGGGAAGGAGCTGATTGTGTGGCCACGACCCCGCTTATATAGGAGCGGATGTGGGTGTGGCCAGGCAGGTGGGTAGGTGCGTACATGTGGAGAAAGTTTTTCATTGATAGTATGATTAAAGGGATAGTTCCATAGAGCAAAGCGTAAGCTATAATGAAATATAACCAACGTCCTGCCTGGGAATAATACCAGGTGCAGTACGCGTTTTGCACAGCAAGGAGGCGCCACTGACCCACCCCCACCCCCCCACACACACACACACACACACACACACACACACACACACCACTTGTCCTTCAACTAGCGTTTGCACATTTCAGTAGTACACTATACCTACAAACACTCAACATTCAAACAGCTTGAAAGTAAGTAACATGTGGGCTAGGCCCTCCCTCCCTAAAGCTAATGGGATTATGTGTGAGACTGATTTACAGTAGTAATATTGGCGGGCGGCTCATTTAAGTGAACATAATAACTAAGCTTTTGAAATTGGCTATCTCAAACAACCCGCCCTCTTTTCTTGATGCAAGTTGTGTTTGGAGGGTGGAGGAAAAGAGGGCGGGGCTTGAGAGGTAATAGCCAGTAGGTTTTGATTGATTGATTGAAAACTTTATTAACAGATTGCAGAATGGGTACAATACAGTACGGCTCAATACATACAATTGTTAAGGGGATGCAGACCAGAGAAAGACTTTCATCTTGTTTACATCAGGGTCCCCCATTTTCAATTCATCATAACATATATGACATACACGACATACAGATAGACAGTAATAGGTAACAGGTAATAGCCTAGCGATATATATTATAAAAGTGAAGACCCATCAGCCAGCAGCAGACTCATAATTATTAAGTGCCAGAAGCAGCACTTACTATCCTCTCCCTCCCTCCCTGACTTACTTGTACAACTCATACTTCTCAAATGATGAACACCATATGAAGAGACACAGGTGAAACTGGCCCTATATAAACCTGCTGTGTCACGCCTCTAGCATTGAGCTATGCCTATCCACTCACACAGGTAGCCATCCCAAAATACACATAATCTACACTGACTGTAAGTAGCAGCAGCAGTGTGTGTGTGCGTGTGTGTACTGTATGAAACTGCCGTCATTCTCGCCCAGGTTGCTCTTGGAAAAGAAACTTTAATCTAACGTGGTTAAGTGAAGGTTAATGAAATGGATTAACTGAACGAATCGTGTGATTGGTCCCCCTGGCAGGTGGTTATGTGAAGGTTAACCCTTTCACTGCCACGCCACAACGGGTTAACCCTTTCACTGCCACATGACAGCGGGTTAGCCCTTTCACTGCCACACAACAGCGGGTTAACCATTTCACTGCCACGCAACAGCGGGTTAACCCTTTCACTGCCACGCGACAGTGGGTTAACCCTTTCACTACCACTTGACAGCGGGTTAACCCTTCCACACGACAGCGGGTTAACCCTTTCACTGCCACGCCACAGCGGGTTAACCCTTTCACTGCCACACGACAACAGGTTAACAATCTATCAATGTGATTTCTTTTGCACCACCGGACCGTATAAGTCATTGTATATCTTCCTGTACATTATCCATTTACTGTGTAGTTTTGGACTGTATGTTTTAGGATGTATATATATATCTTTATTCTTATTCTTTGGAATACCTAAATGTTTATTGTGAGCGATCTGTGCTGCTGAATTTCCCTCAGGATTAATAAAGTACTTCCATGTGTAGAATTATGTGTCATTGAAAAAGGAACTATTTGCAATTGTGTCCAAATGAGAAACAAATGATTTCCAGATAGACTGTTTCTTCCACAAGTCCAAACTAATGGCAATTGTTTCTTGCCATCTATAAGTCGGCTTTTGCCGGCAGGTTTTTTCGCTTACGGGCCACGGCCATACCAACCTGAACATGCCCGATCTCGTCCGATCTCGGAAGCTAAGCCGACGCGGGCCGCGTCTATGCCAAATACAACGCAGTTCGGTTTCCGGGTTCCTCTGATTGGCCACTAAGCCCACGTGCACGCCCCCCTTATCGCCCGCTGCCGCGCTGTGAAACGGAAGAGCCAGCGAGGCGACGCGAGGCGGTGGTTTCAGCAGCAGCGGCCGTCGTCTTCCGAGGCGGCTCGTTCTTATTAATCCCTAATGTCATGTATGTTGTGTAGGTCATAAATGTCGATATGAATTGAAAATGGCGGTGGTTTCAGCAGCAGCGGCCGTCTTCTTCCGAGGCGGCTCGTTCTTATTAATCCCTAATGTCATGTATGTTGTGTAAGTGTATGTCATAAATGTCGATATGAATTGAAAATGGGGGACCCTGATGTAAACAAGACAAACGTCTTTCTCTGGTCTGCATCCCCTTAACAATTGTGTGTATTGCGCCAAAGGGAACACAGTTTATTGAGTCTGGCGTTGTTGTACTTTATCTATTTAGTGTTACTTTTGGGAGTAATAATAATAATAATAACTTTATTTGTATAGCACTTTTCATACAGGGTTTGCAGTTCAAAGTGCTTCACAACAGTAAAAAATACAGGCATAAGCGAGCATAAAAAGATAGACAGGTAGCAAGGTATGGCAAATCACAGTGTTTCACATTAGGATCTAGCATCCCAATAGGCTCTCCGCTTACAGTTTTCAGTAACACAAATAGTAAAAATAGTTTAAAATGATTTAGTTTAAAAATAGTCAAAAAATTATAAAATAGAACGGACATAAAAAATACAGGCATGAGCGAGCATAGCAAGGTATGGCAAATCACAGTGTTTCACATTAGGATCTAGCATCCTAATAGGCTCTCTATTCAGTAATACAAATAATCACAGTGTTTCACATTTGGATCTAGCAAATAATAAAAATAGTTTAAAATGATTCAGTTTAAAAATAGTCATCAGTAAGAAGTAAAAAGTGCAATAACCGACACATGAATTTGATAGGCAGTGTACAAGAGTAGGCAGGGTAAGAATAGTGCAGGTAAATACAAGTTGTGTCAGGATATCCCTGATGTTTCCTCTTGCCACTAGGTGGTAGCAGATATCTATCAGTGAAATGCCTGAGCAAAGAGATTTTTTAAGCTGTCTTTTAAAGATGTCTAGCGAGTTGGCTTCCCTGATGTTTTGGGGTAGTTTGTTCCATAGTTTTGGGGCATAGTTGATAAAGGCTGCATTACCGATCCTCTTTTGACTGCTTCTGGGAGCCTCTAGTAGTCCAGCAGCTGATGATCGCAGTGTTCTTGCTGGTGTGTAATTTATTAGAGTGTTGGCGATGTAGCTAGGTCCCTGTCCATTTAGAGCTTTGTATGTACAGTAAGGAGAAGGACCTTAAAGTCAATTCTAAATGTTACAGGAAGCCAGTGTAAAGCAGCTAAGACTGGACTAATGTGCTCTCTCCTTTTGGTTCTAGTTAGCAGTCGGGCTGCAGTAGTGGGGGAGAAATGAATGAATGAATGAATTAATGAATGAATGAATGAATGAATGAAAACTTTATTTAACAGATTGCAGAATGGGTACAATACAGTACGGCGCAATACACACAATTGTTAAGGGGATGCAGACCAGAGAAAGACTTTCGTCAGGCACCACTGCTGTTGTAATTGTCTGGTAATAGCTGTTTAGAGTGTTTATTATTGTGTTGTTGTTGTCGCAGACTCACTGCATGTTCAATTTGCGGCTCTGTCTTCATATCTCACGCCCAAAGGCGATAGCGAGGGGTTGCGTACGCGTGTAGGTCAGTGGCCAATCAGAGCGCAAAACGGGAACCCGGAAACACAACTCGGTTGGTAAAAGCATACACGCGTTCGGGCCTGGTTAGTACTTGGATGGGAGACCGCCTGGGAATACCAGGTGCAGTAATCGTTTTGCACAGCAAGGAGGCGCCACTGATCCCTCATAAAACACCACACACGCCACTTCAAGCTCAAGTCTTTGATTGATTGATTGATTGATTGAGATTGCAGAATGGGTACAGTACAGTACAGCTTAATACATACAATTGTTAAGGGGATGCAGACCAGAGAAAGACTTTCGTCTTGTTTACATCAGGGTCCCCCATTTTCAATTCATCGTAACATATACATTTACATTTACATTTAGTCATTTAGCTGACGCTTTTATCCAAAGCGACTTACAAGTTCTGTACGACAAGCCATCAGGAAGGGCACAACTCTATCAGCTGAGTAACAATGTTCATCAAAGTGTTGAGTGCTACAGTGTAGGTTAGTTTATTAGGACAAGTGCATGACAGTATGGTTAGTTAGGGTTAGATAATTTTTTTTTTTTTTTTTTTTTTCTTAATTCAGATAATGGTTGAAGAAGTGCGTCTTTAGTCGACGGCGAAAGATTGGACGTGTTTCGGCTGTCCTAACTGGGGTGGGTAGTTCATTCCACCATTGTGGGGCAAGGATTGAGAATAGGCGACTTCTCTTTGATGACCCTCCCGGAGCTTGGATAGGAGTAGGTCTGAGGCGGCCAGAAGATGCAGAGCGTAGGGGTCTTGAGGGTGTGTAGTTAGAGACCATTGACCGGAGGTAGGCGGGAGCAGTTCCCTTTGCCGCATGGTATGCTAGGTCGAGGGCCTTGAAGCGGATTCGTGCAGCAATGGGGAGCCAGTGCAGGTCCCTAAGAAGTGGGGTGACATGGGCCGACTTCGGTAGGTTTGAGATCAGGCGGGCCGCTGCGTTCTGAATGAGTTGAAGAGGCTTAGTGGCATTGGCCGGGAGGCCAGCGAGCAGTGCGTTGCAGTAGTCGAGGCGGGAGATGACTGTTGATTGGACGAGGAGTTGGGTGGCTTCTTTTGTCAGGAAGGGGCGGATCCTTCTGACGTTGCTCAGGAGGAATCGGCAGGTTCTGGTTGTCGCTGCGATGTGAGCAGAGAAGTTCAACTGGTCGTCGAGGACAACACCAAGGTTCTTGGCGGTCGGGGACGCGGTCGGGGACGCGGTCACATATGACATACTTGACATACAGATAGACAGTACTGCTACATCTATACATTTATGACATACCAGATTTGCAAATACAGTACTGTTTGGGATACGAAAAGAGTCCAGAAAAAATAGTATATACATTTGACGTAGAAACTGTACATTGGAGGAGGTTTGGTAGGTGGGGGGGGGTGGGGGGGACAGTACATTGGAGGTGGTTGGGGGTTGGGTGGTGGGGGGGGGGGGGGAGGTTGGGTAGGAGTGGGGGGGGAGGTTCAGTAGGAGGGGTGGGTGGGGGACACTGTACAACTATACAAGCAAAACTGTACATTGGAATATTGACAAGACCATACTTGGTGATTTACTGTACATTGGAGGGGGTTGTGTTGGGACATTTACAGGGGCCAGTTTCGAATTGCAGTCTCCCGTAGGTGTTTTTTGAGAGTGTTTTTGAAAGTGGGTAGTGATTCACATTCCTTTACAGCTTTGGGTAGGGCGTTCCACATTGATGTGGCATAATTGCGAAACGTGTTTAGTCCCTTGTTTGAGCCGAATATGGGTTTAACATGATTTGTGGAGCTCCCTCTGGTGTTGTGATCGTGGTATTCACTGACCTTTGGGAAGTATTTTGACATGTACATGTACATGACAGGTACCTTGATCGTGTAGTGTATCTTGTAGACCAGGCCCATTGCAAGTTGCTGTACTCTGTCGTTTACTCTAAGCCATCCTAGGTTGTCAAAGTGGGCAGGGGTGAGGTGGGTTCTAGGAGTAAGGTCAAGCAGTAGTCTGACCAGTTTGTTTTGAGATGTTTGTAATTTTGTTTTTAGCGCCTTTGAGGTGCTTTGGTACCATGAGGTGCAAGCATAGTCGTAGTACCCTTGAATGAGTGCTCCTGCCAGAGTCTTCAGGGTATTCTTGTTTACCAGTGAGGAGATCCGGTACAAGAATCGAGTTCGTTGGTTGACTTTTTTTATTACATTGGATGCCATTTTGACACAGGAAAGATTTGCCTCTAGGATGGAACCCAGGTAGGTAATATCTTCTTTCCTTGTGACAATATTGTCACCCACTGTAACTGAGAAGCCGTCGGTCTTGCTGAGTTTGTTATTTGAACCGAAGAGAATGGACTCTGTTTTGCCCATGTGTAATGATAGTTTGTTATCAGCGAGCCATATGCAGATTTTGCCTAGTTCTGAGCTGAGGGTTTTTTCAACCTGTAACTTGTTCTTGTCAGAGACCAGCAGGGCTGAGTCATCCGCAAACAGGAACAAGTTGCAGTCACAAGCTGACGACATGACATTTGCATAAATTAGGAACAGTAGCGGAGCTAGTATGCTTCCTTGTGGAACACCACAGCTTACTGTGAGGGGGGGGGGGTAGGGTACCGTTTACCTCCACCATCTGCTCTCTCCCCTCCAGGTAGGATTGCATCCAGCTCACTGATAGACTATCAAAACCAATTGCTTTTAGCTTGTCAATCAGAATGGTGTGATTGACAGTGTCGAAGGCCTTTTGTAGGTCCAGCATGACCATGCCGCAGTATTTGCCCGCGTCCACCTCTTGTTTGATGTGGTCGTTTAAATAGAGAAGGCATGTGTCAGTGGAGTGGGATGTTCTGAAGCCAGATTGGAATTCGTAGATTAGATTTTTTTCCGCAAGGTATTTTTCGACCTGTTCGTATAAAAAATTGTCCATGACTTTCGAGATGGAGGTAAGAATAGAAACAGGGCGGTAGTTGCCTGGGTCTAATTTACTGCCTTTTTTGTGCAGGGGTGTTACTCTCGCAATTTTGAAGTCCTTGGGGACGTGTCCCTGTTTTACGGAGAGGTTTATTGTGTGTGATGACTGGGGTGATGGCGGCTGCTGAGTCTCTGAGGAATTTGGAGGGGATGTTGTCATGGCCAGTGGCCTTGTTAGGTTGGAGAGCGCTCAGTTTTTTGAGTACCTCATCTGTTGTTACCATTTCCAGTTTGAAGTCGTCTTTGTGGACCCCTAGGTTCTTGTAGTATGCTACTATGTGTTCTACCCCATAATGCCCTGAGTGGGAGGGTAGTTTGTTTACCAGTGTTGTGGCTATGTTTGTGAAGAAACTGTAATTGTAATTGGCTACATCCAGCTTGTCTGTGATGAGCGTGTTGTCCGTCTTTATGTTTATGTTTGAGAATCTGGGTTTAAGTTTTTTACTGCAGCCTAGTTGGTTATTGAGTAATTTCCAAAGTTCACGTGGTATGTTTTTGTTTTCCTCGGTTTTGTCATTGAAGATTTTTTTTTTGCTGTTTTGATCATGGAGTTTACGTCATTTCTTAGTCTGTTTCTTTCCAGTTTGAGTTCAGTCACGTGGGCTTGGAGTTCACTGCTCGTGCTTATGGTACGCTTTGACTGATTTTTACAAAACTCTCAACTAGCTTTTGCACATTTCAGTAGTATGAATGAATGAATGAAAACTTTTTTTAACAGATTGCAGAATGGGTACAATACAGTACGGCTCAATACACACAATTGACATTTATGACATAGGGACATACATGACATACAGGTACTGTTACATTTGTGACATATACGATATGCAAATATACAGTACTGTTGAATATAAGAGAGAGATTAAGGATTCACAATGTGTCACTCCTTATAAGGAACGTTTGATTGATTGTAGCCACGCCCCCTTTTGAGACGATTTATACCCCCTAAGTCCCGCCCCCTTCTCTGATTGGTCGAGGATGCAAGGAGGCGGGACATCCGGTTTCGAGGGGAGGGACATCCGGTTTCGGAAGGGGAGGGACATCTGGTTACGGAAGGGGAGGGGTTGTAAGGGTGAGGACTTCCGTTTTTAGAATTTTTTCAAAATAAAAGATTCAAAAGTTTTATTTTCAGATTGTGTGTATTCCAAGGTTTTCAGAAAAAAACATTTCACAATATCTTCAGAATAAACATTTCACAATATGTATTAGTGTATTCCAAGGATTAAACATTTCACAATATCTTCAGAATATAGTTTCACAAGGTTGAATAAATGTGTGTATTCCCAGGATTAAACATTTAAACTGTGTGTGTGCATCTTCCGATTAAACATTTCAAATGTGTGTGGTTTAAGTTACAGAATTAAGAATAAAATAAATTTTGTGTATTCCAAATGCTGTTTGTGTGTTTCTTAAGAATGTATTATTATACAGAAATGTTCAATACCCGCTCAGTCAAACTGAATATCACCCTCTCAGTAGAATGTCTCCACTCCTCCATCGCTATGACATACTGACACTGTCACGACTCTGAAAACTGCATGGTGTCAAGCCGTAAACTGAATAACCCCCCAACCTCTCTGCCAGTTTGCTGTATGTGTTCATAAAACGTGTGTGTGTGTGTGTTCGCTAGAGCGATTGAAAAAGACCAACCGATGTTTTTTTTTGAAACTGTCACCCTCTGCATGGTCGTGAAGGAGAGGGGGTTCCACTGATGGTGAATGGGATGGTTCAAAACTACTGTATTTAGCTTCTGTCAAAAGCAGATTTATGACCCTGCGACTTCCCGTTTCTGTAGAAAGAATTCTCCCCATGCTCTGTTTGTCTCCCCCCTCTCTTCTGATGTATCAGTATATTCTGGAACCTATTTTTATTCAAGTAGTATATTACTATAGGTGATGAGGCCAGTGAGTGAGTAATAAAATAAGGATGTCTGTGAGGGCTTCTTCATAACTCAATATTACAGTGAAAGAATTAAGAATAAACTATGTCTGTACAGATAGAGGCATTAGAAACCCCTACTGTAGTTTTCTCAGAGGATGATCAAAGCAGTATTATTTCGATGGAGAGTTTCAATAGGTTACTAATAAGGGCCAGCATTGTTAGTATGTGTATAGGAGGCGTTTTGGGGGTATGTTTTTGTCTGTGGAAGGTGTGTGATATTATCCATGACATAAATGGGGGCGTAATGTAGGGAACAAAAAGCTATATATATGTTTCTGATTGTGTCTGATAGATCCAAGAGCATAATGGCTGACAATATTTGTACACCGGTTATACACACATCTGACAGAATAGCGCATATTAGGGCATTATTGAGGGCACCGTGCAGATATGGAAGGGGGATTTATAATGAAGTGTGGCCAACGAGCGACGGAATATTGAGTCTGGAATATGACGGAAGATTAGACAGAGTTGCGATATACAAACTGGGCCCAACGGACTTCGAAGGCCTCGGAGAAAGGCCAGAGATCTATTTAAGCGAAAGAGAGTTCTGGCAGATAAAAAAGAATTCTTTTGAAGCGCTAGACGGTTTGGCCATCAGAAAACTCAAGGAAGGACAGTTTGTAACTGAGGGGTTACAAAACCCTGACTGTATTAAAGATTGTGATAGATTAAACCACTGCTAGGTATGTACTTTAATTACTGGCCAGACAGTACATCGAATATATGGTGGACACTCATAATAACACGGCATTGACAAAGAAATATCATTGGAGGGTATTTATTATTATGCAGTAATTGGTTACAGATATGAGAATTAGGGTTGCGCTTGTATGGCGAAGAATAGGCATAAAGTCAGTCAGTAGCATAAGTCACTGGGAATAGAATGATTCCTACGATGGGTACTAGGCTAACGCCGCCTGGCGTATAATAGCAATTATAGAGGGCAACGCTGGTACCGCCTGGAGACAATGGGTTCCTCCCAGAGTTGTAAGGTCTGGAGGAGAGAGGAATGTTCGGATACTCAGTCTGATCAATTGAAGAAGAAGGGGATTCACGTACAGAAGCCAGTCCTTGTAATCCAAAGCTCAGCATCAAAAGCAATAACTGTAATCCAATTGCACGATAGCAACGATGATAGCCAGCTAGCCTCGGTCCATGAGGCCAGCCCGAATGTAAATCCTCACAAGGTTAAATCCAAACGACAGTGGAGATTAACGATGCTCTTCTCCGGGTAATACGTTCCACAATCAATATAATCCAACCAATACTGGTTCTGCAATCGCCGCCGTCGGTTCTCCTGTGCACATGTCCAGTAGGTTCTCCGACTAGGCCTCCTCGTGTGCTGGTACCAATGTATTTAGTCCACGCGCACTGGCTAAGGTCCACTAGCTAAACAAACGAACTGCTGGGTAATGCTACACACGAACAAACTGTTGTTGGCACGATACACAATAAATTAACGACTATTTACTTCACATTAAACTAAGTCGAACTTGACGTTACTGCATTAAATCTGACACTTTTACTATTCAATTCGCACATGGTTCTCAACGCTCTGTTAGACGCACTGCTTCTCACTACATTAGAATCACACTGAACTTGTCACAATGCTGCTATTCGCACCTGCGCCGACATATATACTTAAGTGGTTATCTAGTCCCGAACCTCAGTTCTCGTCTCGAATCAATACGCTGTCTCCGGGCATGTTACGACATGCCCGGGCTCGCCTTTGAACCTGACTTTGGGGGCTTGCGGTCTGGCGCCGAGGGCGTTATCCAATAAGGAAAGCGAATATTACTAGGATTTACACGCAGGCTTAAAGGGATATAACGTGTATATATAAATAATATACAAGGTATATAAAACAATAAATGTAGATTCTCAGCTTTAATCTGGCCCTTCAACAGCCGCCTCCTAATTAGTCCGCACCTAATTAGTTAAGGGAGACAGATTAATAGTCCAGTCAACTGCTCAATATTTGTTGTGGGGAGTGGGTCAATCTACAAAGTCAGTGGGTCATGGTCATCATCAGGGGGGTCAGGGAGCTCTGGCAACTCTATCAGCTTCGCCAAGGGCCGGGTGTAGGTCCGCCCTTGGACTATGACTTCTGCCGCTCTGACCTTCCCATCGGCACCAGTGATCACTTTGCTTACGCGGCCGGCCGGCCACGTAGCTCGGGGTAGTGACTGGTCTATGATCATAACGACTGTGTCCACCTTCAGGTTGTCCCTGTCCTTTACCCACTTCTGACGGGCTGGACGGGATGGTAGGTACCTTAGGGGGAAGCGGGCCCAAGACTGCTCGATCGGTGCTTGGTTGTGTCTCCACCTCCTCCATCCGTTCCTCTTGTTCTTTCGGTACACCGTCTGAGGAGGGGCCGGTTCCGGTCGCCCCATCAAGAGGTAGCTTGGGGTGCTGGGTTCGAGGTCAGCTACGTCGCTTGGCGTGCAGCTGAGGGGGGTGGAGTTCGGAACTCCCTCTTCTTGAGCCCACGGTTCTCTCACAGGCATCTCGTCTAATGTCAATAGCCTCTCAACGGGCTGTACGAGAGAGTGGCCTGTGTCGCTCACCTTTGTGTACAGGCAGCGTGTAGACGTGGGTTGGCTGGCAAGTCCGTAGAGGGGGCCCTGGAGCGTCCACCCCAGTCGGGTCTGAACCGCGACTGGGCATCCTTTGGGTCCGATGTGGGCCTCCTCAATTGGGACAATGAGGTTCGCGTGGTCGGAGCCTATGAGCAGGGTCGGTGTGGCGCCGTCGATGAGCGGTATAGGTAGTCTGCGTAGGTGCGCGTACTTCGCCATCAGCTGTGGGATGGGGTAGTTGTAGCTTGACAGACCTATGTCCTGGCTGGTAAATGCCTTAGTGATGCTGTACCGCTTCTCGGGCTGCCCGACCGCTGCTATTGTGAATGAGATGTTTTTGCCCTTTATGGTCTTTAAGTCTCGCTGAATGGTACGGATTGTCATTGTTTCTTTGGTACCCCGCAGGCCCAACTGGGCTGCGGCGGAAGCGAGGAGGAGAGTCTTTTCAGACCCATCGTCGAGGACGGCGTAAGTGTCCAGGACCTTGTCCTCGTAGCTCAGGAGCACTCTGACCACTTTGATGAGCACTCGGGGGCTCCCGCTATACTTGGGGTCTATGTGGAGCACTCCTGTTGGTCGGTTGCCTTGTCGGGCTAATCTTCGCTTTTGGGCCCCGCACAGTGATGCGCGGTGAGCGGCGCCCGCCGTGTACGCCTCACGCCACTGATCAATTTCGGCAGGGTTCAGTGTCTTGTATTCGTCGCACTGCGCCAGCCAGTGTCCGCCGTCGCAGTAAGTACATGCGATCTGCCCTTCCTCTTTGGCGAGGGAGTTGTAACTCGTCGGTGGTGGCGCCGACTCGTGGTAGTACGGGTGGCACCGTGGGTCCCAGTGTCTGCTGCAACAGTCAGGACACCAGGGGGTGGTTTCGGGACTGGTTTGTGGTGACACCGCCTCGGCCTGGTACATCACCGTGACGGGCCTACTTTGGCTTCCTGGCGGACGCTTGTTGCACTCATGCAGGACTTCTAGATGGGCGCCGTCACACTTGCCGCATCTTTTCTTCAGGCGGCACTCGGCTGCCATGTGGCCGTGCGCGCAGCGGAAGCAGCTGCGTTTGTCCTTAAGCCACTGACTTATTTCAGCGGTAGTTAGGTCTTTGAAGGCGTCGCACTGTGACAGCTGGTGTTCACTGTCACAGTACTGACAGACAGCCTTCCACTTCTCCTTGCGGGGGTTGTGGCTCGTCTGCCGTGACACAGCCTCGGCTTGGTGCATCACGGTCACAGACCGGCGGTTGTCGTTGAACCTTCTCGGTCCATCTTTAGGGTCAGAGCCACCCCACACGAACGTGTCTAATCGTAGACTGCTGACCTCCCTGGCGAGGAAATCAGCCAGGTCTAAGAGGGATGGTTCTGGGCCGTGGGGGTCACGGTTGTCTCTCTGCCGCCGAAAACGCTCTTGACGGGCTGGAGGGAGCTTCTCCAGTATCCGCTCCACGTTAGAATTTGCATATAGTTCGTATCTCCCCTTCTCCTTTTGTGACCCCAGCATCCCCACAAGGGATTGTACCTTGATAGAGAGGTCATCTAGTGCTCTATTGTCTTTGGCTGGGGGAAGGCGGTCGATATCTCGTATTTCTTGGATCACGTAATCCCATATGCGTCCATAGCGCGCGTCGAGGGCCACCAGAGCATCTGAGTAGGGGGTTCTTGAGTTTGAATATGCAGCGCTATGTTATGCGCTCTGGGCACTTTAAGATGCTTGAGGAGGATGGCATATTTATAAGACTCGTCGTGTACATCGGACATTATAGTCTCTAAACACATGCGTAGTTCCGTGTACTGTGCTCTGTCCTCACGCGTAAAGTCTGGGAACGTGGGTGTTCCAAGGTAAGATGCCATGGATGGCTGGGACACCGATGCGCGTAGGGGGAGAGGCCTCCTGGGCGAGTCTCCCCGTACGTGGGGTAGTGGGTTAGTGCTGGGTGGGTACCAGAGGCCGGGCCCCCAGGTGCTGCTCCTCGGTGCTGACTGTGTATTAAACTCACCCATGGGTTGGGTCGGGGGTTTGTAACGCAGTGGCTCGGGGCTGAGGTCGGGGCTGTACTGGGCCTCCTGGTCCAAGATAGGTTCGTGCCGGTGGGCTTGATGTCCTCCCCCGTCCTCCGCTAGGTCCTGGAGTCTCTTAGTTAGTTTCTCGGCGACGTAGGCGGGATCTTCCCGTTGGCTGGGTCCCGTATAGACCGGTCGGGGAGGGGGCTCGGCGACGTAAGCAGGTTCTTCCTGTTGGCTGGGTCCCGTGTAGGCCGGTCGGGGAGGGGGCTCGGCGACGTAAGCAGGTTCTTCCTGTTGGCTGGGTCCCGTGTAGATTTGTCGGCGAGGGGAAGGTGCCCTCGACCCGTGTCGTGATGATCTCCGGAAGCTCCGTGTGGAGGAGTGGGGGGTCGCCCTCTGGATCAATTGCTCTATCATCTGCGCCTGCAGACGGTCTCGCTCCGCTTCGCGCTGTGCATTGGCGCGTTCTCGCTGAATGTTTTCTTCAACCTGGAGGCGTCTCTCTTCCAGTCTGATGGTCATCGCCGCGTCAGCCTGGAGGCGACACTCTTCCAGTCGGATGCGTTCTCTTTCGTTCTGTTGTTGCGCTTGGAGGCGCTCTCGTTCCGCTGCAGAGTGTTCGCGCTCACTAAGTGTCTGTGCTTGAAGACGGTCGCGCTCACCCTGGATACGGTCTCTTTCGGTTGAAGCTGTCAGCGTGGCGATGAAGGCTTGCGCTAGTCTCTGGTCAGCCTCGCTGGGGGATGACACTGATGGAGGTGATCGGGCGCTGACAGGGCTTGGTGGAGACCTGTTCTCTTGGCGCACTCCGAGGTCCATCTCTTGAGCGCTGCTTCTTGATTTCTCCCGCGCCCCGAGGTCTATCTCTTGAGCGCGGTACTCTTCTCTTGGTTGCGCGCCGAGGTCTGTCTCGGGTGCGCGCTCTTGGGTCTCTTGCGCTCCGGTGTCTATCCCGGTGGCGCTTTCTTTATCCTGGGGCGCTCCGGGGTCTATCCCGGTGGCGCTGTCTTGAGGTATAGTCACGTCATGTCCCGCTTGGTCCCCCCCGTGAGCTAAGTCAGTTTCGTTTGAACCCACTGGGGTCTCTACTGGTGGGGCCGACAAGTCGATAGGATTGGGCATGCTTAAACTATCAGTTTTATCCGTACTTAACGTCTTTTTAGATAAGATAGGAGGTAAAACGAAAGCGTAATCCTCCAGGTATGGAGGTGGCTGACGTTTGCGCCGCGGGCGCTCTAGTTTGGGGGAGCCGTTTGGAGAGTGTCCACCGCTGGCCATATCAATATTAATATGATATTAAAGATTACTGATACCCTCCGGCTCGAAGGACCAATTGTAACTGAGGGGTTACAAAACCCTGACTATATTAAAGATTGTGATAGATTAAACCACTGCTAGGTATGTACTTTAATTACTGGCCAGACAGTACATCGAATATATGGTGGACACTCATAATAACACGGCATTGACAAAGAAATATCATTGGAGGGTATTTATTATTATGCAGTAATTGGTTACAGATATGAGAATTAGGGTTGCGCTTGTATGGCGAAGAATAGGCATAAAGTCAGTCAGTAGCATAAGTCACTGGGAATAGAATGATTCCTACGATGGGTACTAGGCTAACGCCGCCTGGCGTATAATAGCAATTATAGAGGGCAACGCTGGTACCGCCTGGAGACAATGGGTTCCTCCCAGAGTTGTAAGGTCTGGAGGAGAGAGGAATGTTCGGATACTCAGTCTGATCAATTGAAGAAGAAGGGGATTCACGTACAGAAGCCAGTCCTTGTAATCCAAAGCTCAGCATCAAAAGCAATAACTGTAATCCAATTGCACGATAGCAACGATGATAGCCAGCTAGCCTCGGTCCATGAGGCCAGCCCGAATGTAAATCCTCACGAGGTTAAATCCAAACGACAGTGGAGATTAACGATGCTCTTCTCCGGGTAATACGTTCCACAATCAATATAATCCAACCAATACTGGTTCTGCAATCGCCGCCGTCGGTTCTCCTGTGCACATGTCCAGTAGGTTCTCCGACTAGGCCTCCTCGTGTGCTGGTACCAATGTATTTAGTCCACGTGCACTGGCTAAGGTCCACTAGCTAAACAAACGAACTGCTGGGTAATGCTACACACGAACGAACTGTTGTTGGCACGATACACAATAAATTAACAACTATTTACTTCACATTAAACTAAGTCGAACTTGATGTTACTGCATTAAATCTGACACTTTTACTATTCAATTCGCACATGGTTCTCAACGCTCTGTTAGACGCACTGCTTCTCACTACATTAGAATCACACTGAACTTGTCACACTGCTGCTATTCGCACCTGCGCCGACATATATACTTAAGTGGTTATCTAGTCCCGAACCTCAGTTCTCGTCTCGAATCAATACGCTGTCTCCGGGCATGTTACGACATGCCCGGGCTCGCCTTTGAACCTGACTTTGGGGGCTTGCGGTCTGGCGCCGAGGGAGTTATCCAATAAGGAAAGCGAATATTACTAGGATTTACACGCAGGCTTAAAGGGATATAACGTGTATATATAAATAATATACAAGGTATATAAAACAATAAATGTAGATTCTCAGCTTTAATCTGGCCCTTCACAACAAGTTAATCAAACTGTTAACAAGCTCCAGTGACTTAGAAGGTTATTTTGTATATTACACAGCACGTATCTCTATACATAACAAGCCAGGCATTAATGGAGTGGGGGATATGACCATTTTCAAACGGTATGCATTTGGAGCCGAGAGTGTTCTATTTACTGTGCCGGTGAATACGTGGTTAGAATGTCTTCACACATGTGGAGCCGTCACGAGCGAGATGTTAAAAGTGCAAGCGGATATGGATCATTTGAAGAGACGTCTCTTTCCATACAAGGACTCAGAGGAAGACGATACCCGAGGGCCTGGCGAGGGTGTGATGGAAGGGGCGTGTCAACCGTAAAAGACCCTTTAAAAAGAAAAAAAGTTACAATGGACTTTAAAAGACTTTTAAAGTCCATTGTAGACTCTGTCTGGAGGAGGGATATACCAGACCTGGAAAGTGACTTTGATTGGCAAGAAGCATGGGCAAATGTCCGTCTTACATCAAGGAACCCGGACCATCAACAAATCAATCTTAACTATATTCACAGGACATACTTGACTCCTATAAGACTGAACAGAATGGGCCTTAAACAAGACTCAAAATGCTCCCAATGTACAAATGGAGACGAAGGGACATTTATGCACATGTATTGGGACTGCCCACCAGTTAAGGCATTCTGGAAAGATGTGACCCATCAATTATCAAAACTCGTATCTTGGAATATACCAGTACACTCCTCTGTATTACTATTGAATGATGTTTTTGAGTTTGCAGTAAATCCACAGCTAAAGAGATTGGTTTTATCGGGTATCACAGTAGCTAAAAAACAGATCGCATCACGCTGGTTTCAACCGGAAAAAATGTGCCGGAAGGTTTGGTTTCTTACATATCTCGATGTGATTTATCAAGAAATATCTACAGCAAGAATTCTGGGTCTCAACGAATCCAAAATGTCAATGTGGTTAGAAGTGGTGGAGAGAATAAAAGCTAGCTTATAATGGTAGTGTCTGGTTAGGAGTGAGGGATAATGGAGGTACTATCCAAGGAGGGGTCCGGGAGGGGGGGGTTCGAGCTGGAGCATATGTGTGTAGGCTTTTAGAAAATAGGTATTAGGGGTATATCCTGTATAAGGCATTTGTATAATTGGTAATTTCGTTGGATATACACTGTATACGGTAAAATATTATTATAGACTTTTTTTTGTTTTCTGTTTCTGTACTTGCATGTCATTTTAGCCACCTTGACTGTTAGTTTCATTATGCATTGTGTGTCGAGTACTGACTTTTAATAATTTTTGTTTTGCAATAATAAAAAAAAAAAAAAAAAAAAAAAAAAAAACGTTAATCATGGCCTCTTTCAACAATGGATACGAACTGGAGTCTGCTGTACCCGACTCACCGCTACTCTGCATTTTTCCAACGATGAATACCTACAAAACACCTGATCTGTCATCACAAGATACCATAGCAGATGGAGAGGATGGGGACACACAGCCTAATGGAGAATGGCGATCGCACACACCCGAGTCTGGTCTCCCACAAGACCTGCCTGACACAGAGAGATGGAGACGACTTACAGTACTACCAGTTGTGGTTGACGAAAGAGCTGGATTCCTAGATCGTCTAATGATTGGCAGCATTAAACTACTTCTGGCAGAAGTGTTGAAGTGCTGCGTAGATCTACACCTCATCTTGCATTGTTACGGATGTAGCATACAACATCCCAGTCAGAGGCATCATGAATGCTTGTTTGAATCGGCCTTGTATTACATGATTAACGAACCAGCACTAATGACTTTGTTATGGAGTTGTGAACTGATTCCTACCATCAGCGCTCTCCTGGGTCGGCTATGTTTAGCCATTCCATCACCTCTAAGAATGCAGGGGGTGTGTGAGGGGCTGCTTTACGAGTTCCGAACAGTTAAGAATAGTGAATGTCTGAAGGATTTGATTAAGGAGATACACCTTGATTACCCAGAGATTGATACTGAGGCTGTCTATGATTCAGTACAGTTATTCATGTCCACAGTGCCAAAACTAGCAAAAGTCTATAGAGTGTAATTTGTTGTTTTTATTTCTGAAAAAAAAAATTGTGTTAAAAAAATAAATAAAAAATGTCTCCTGCTTGCTTATTCACTCATGTATTATAATCCAAAGGGTGTGGTAGTTTGAAAATATGGATGGCATACTAGCTAAAATATATTATGATCCCTCAAATCCTGGCTCGTTAGGGGGTGTCGAACGTCTTAGAAAGGCCGCAGAGCTTACCATAGGAGATAAAGTGGGGATAAATGTTATTAAAAACTGGTTATCAAAACAGGATAGCTACACTCTACATAAGCCGGCTAGAATACATTTTAAGCGAAATAGAGTATTCGTTCCAAGACCTCTTTATCAATTTCAAATTGATTTATGCGATATGCAAAGCTTGGCACAGTATAACGATGGTTTTAAATATCTGATGACAGTCATTGATGTATTCTCTAAGATGGTATATGTAAGGCCTTTAAAAAATAAGACAGGTTTAGCTGTTACAAAAGCCTTCGATAGAGTCCTAGAGGAGAGTCAAAAGCCTATAAAAATACAAACGGATGAAGGTAAAGAATTCTTTAATAAACATTTCCAAGAACTGATGCATCGTCACAACATACATCACTTAGCAACTGGAAGTGAATTGAAAGCGAGCGTTATCGAATGACTGAACCGTACATTGAAGGACAGGATGTGGAGATTTTTCACAGCTAATAATACTTTTCGTTATATTGATATGTTGCAGGATATGGTTCAGAGTTATAATAACACGTTTCACTCCAGTATTAAAATGAAGCCTACAGAGGTCTCTAAAGATAACATACTACAGGTATTTCAGAACCTGTACGGAACAGTACCTCTAACGCATAAAAAAACTAGATTTAAATTTGATATAGGCACTACCGTGCGTCTAGCTCAATATAAGTCTGTCTTCGACAAGCGCTATGAGCAGACGTATACGTACGAGACATTTATTATAGAGAAGCGTTTAGCCCGTGTCCCTGTTGTGTATGTCCTTAAAGACCAAGATGGTGAAACGGTAAAAGGAGTTTTCTATGAATTGGAGTTGCAAAAGATTGTGGAAGGGGCTAATAAAACATACAAGATAGAAAAATGTATTGAGAATAAAAGGATAAAAGGCAAGATGTATACGCTGGTAAAATGGATAGGGTGGCCTGTGAAATTTTATTCTTACATCTTAAAGAGTACTCTCAGAGCTGTATGAATAAGGTTCATATATAATCCTATACTTTTTTTAAGGACGGTACTCATAATTCCATATATTAACACGATGGAGGGGTTCTACGTTACGCTACCTTCCAACGCTTGTATGTCAGTGTTCCCTAATAATAAGGCTTCTAGTTTCAATATTAATCTGGCTAAGCCCCTCCAATTAAAAGGTGCTTGGGTAGTTGGTCTGGCTGAAATAACATACCCCCATACATGGTATAATATACCCCCCGAGTCGGCATATTATGAATGCAGACATCTAAAACATCATCCCAACATGTTAGTTGAAACAATAAGGGTAGGCTCCGGGGGTTACTATAAAAATACTAAACAATTAATAAAACTAATCACAGATAGTTTACGCATGACAGGTGATATAAAGGCGGGGCTCCTTTATAACGAGATCACTAATAGATGTGTGTTTACGGGGAGTGGTGTGTACGAGGTGAGATTCTCTCCAAGGCTATCCTATGTTATAGGATTGAAATCCAATAAATGGTATGATTTAGCTAATATAGAGGCCCCATATCCTGCAGATCTAGGTTCTGGTGTATATAATCTATTCATATATTCTAATCTGTCAGACCACCAGCTCGTAGGGGATTCATACGTTCCTCTATTATCTACGGTACAAATCAAGGGTTCATATGGTGATTTGATAAACATACGTTATGATCACGTACATTATTCTAGGGTATCAAAAACCGATATAAATACTATTCAAATAGAAATCAAGACAGATACGGATCAGTTAGTCGATTATACGTACGAAAAGTGATAGTACAATTACATTTTAAGCCCATGGACATAAGCGTGTAATAAAAAAAAAGATATTATGGACCCACACATCCATCCTAACCGGTTCGTTAGTTATTATGTAAATCAGGTGGGACACGGCTTAGCTGGATTTGCAGGGGCCCCGGTACAATACGGTCGAGGGGTAGGGTCTATCTTCTCCAGATTATTCAAATTTGTTATGCCTTTTCTTAAAACAGGTATTAGCATAGCTAAACCACACATCAAGACTGCTGCTAAAAATATAGGCAAAGAGGTTTTAGACAACGTCATCCAGAAGGTCACCACTAGGATGGGTGAGCAGAGCGGTTCCGGTTTCGGCTTGAGGCCTTTGAGAGGTATGAGGTCATCGAAAAGAAGGATACCTCCTGGTTGTAGATTGACAGCTATAAAGAATAAGAGATCTTATAAGAAGAGGCCTGTTAAAAGAAGAGGTCTTAGTCAGAGAAGATGACAGACGAAGAAACGTGTAAAGGATATATTCTAAGTGAAACATCCATCAACGCTCCCAAGAGTGCTCTAGATCGGAGTTGGATATTTTTACAGCCCCTTATACACAGCTATCGATCGAGCGAAGTGATTATATTGAAATATCCCCCATAACAGCTCTAACTAGAGATTCCCCTATAGAATTTAATATACCAGGTGAAGGTGAGCGCTACTTGGACCTCAATAATACGTTACTATATTGTAAAGTGTCACAGCCAACTAAGTAACACTGGGTGGTATGACATCCTGATCTTATATATGATTATGGGGAATGTCTGTAGATTCTTCCTGGACAATGGAATAGAAACACGTTATGTGTAAACACATGTTAAAGTGCCACAAGTCAACGAGTGACACTTTGTATAATATTCTTATGTTTATTATATATGATTGGAGCTATGTATATGACCTGTATACTCTTTATACACTTATAAAACTATGTTACAGTTAATGTGCAGTCGGAGTGAAGAGCAGGCCTGAGCTGAGAGCAAGTCGGCACAGTTTAACCCTGTCCGGTCTGCATAGAATATAGCCAGCAGTCTCCCTCGTCTGCATCCCCTTGAGTTGGGGCGAGTGAGAACGAAGGGGGGGGGGGGCCCCTTCGGAATGCAATCTCTGAGCAGGGTGCTTTCCACAGCAGGTTGTCACACTCTGCGTAGAGTAGACAAGGATAGGTACAAGTGTGTGCATATATATGTGTACACTGTATGCTATATATATATGTACTGTATTATACATGTAAGTGTATCTGTATATATCTGTAGTATTTGTTGGGCTATGTACTATGTACTATGTACTCATGCTGGAGGTGTGAGTTGCTTTCACTTCAATACTGCTTGGTCTGTACAGATGCATCTGTCTCCCTCCCTCCATGAGCCTGCAGTAGGGAGTTGACCATAACTATGCGACCTTGCCAGACAGGGCCTCTTTCCGGAGCTCTCCGGCCGGCAGACGCATTAAACTGGTTAACCCTTTGTGGGGTCTGAGTGAGATGGGGAGTGAGGGGACTTTCCACAGCAGAGAACAAAGGGAGTCTGTTCCAGCGAAAACGTTACAATTACTTTTCGAGTTACGGCCTAGTGGAGTAAAATGGGAGGAGAGCCAGTCCCCACGAGCCGTGCATTGACTGGCTGGTGAAATGACATCACGGTGACAGCGCTGTATTTGGACCAATAAGCAGAAGAGATCTGGGGCCCTTTATAAGGGCCAACTGGCGAGATCACAGGCAGATTTTACACTGAGCTGGAGAGAGAGGAAGATGTTGCTTACAGACTTTTGGGAGAGATAGGAAGATGCTGCTGCTTGACATGGGGAGAAAGCCGAACCAGATGAGATGTTTTGTTTTGTGCATATTTTAACTGAAATGGACACTTTCCACTTCAGTCTCTTCTTGTAACTAGCTTTTTCTAATTAAAAATACCTCTTTATAAATATCCTTTGTATCCTTTCTTCTGACCAGACGACCGGGTAAGCATGAAATGTGTTTTGCCTTGTAACTTCACCCCATGCATTTTTGATTAATGATGTAAAAACTTTAGAAGTGGGGCTTTATCCATACGGAGGCCTAAAGAGAAATATGTCAACCACGCGGTCCAGTAATGTGCCTGATTTATGATGTGAAAAACCTCCTGAGTAAGGCTTTAGCCAGACGGAGTAAAAGGAGAAAAATGTCAACCACGCGGTCCCGTGTTGCATTTTTGATTAATGATGTAAAACTTTAGAAGTGTGGCTTTATCCCTACGGAGTAAAAGGAGACATATGAATAGAATGAAATAGAATAAGTGGCTTTATCCCTAGCTATAATGGGATTATCAAGTAAAGCCATACAGTGATAATACGTGTAACGGATAAGGGAAATGGACCTCATCTGACAAAAGAGAGTCCGTCCCAGTGCAAATAAAATAAAAGATTCCGCAACTTCAATCACTCGACCTAAGGTCGATGACTGACGGGGGTCGGAACGGTGCATTCGCTATCTCTTGTCGGTCAGTAGTAACAACAACATTTTGTAGACTCGTTCGGTTCTGCATGTCAACCACTTCGCAGGACGCTGTTTGATGTCAAGATGAGCAGACCAATGAGTTATGAAGTTATCGATCTGACCTAAGACCTAGCGTGGGCATTCAACATGGCGTCCCTGGCGATGTGCATTTATACTAACCAAAATAGGTGCTAAACGGCCGAAGAAGACAGGACTACTGTCAAAAGCCTCTGGAGTAAAATTAAGTTACAGATTTGGCAAAAATTAAAGTAGAAAGCTCTACTGGCGACTCGAGTGGAAGGCTGTACTCGGGGATATCACAAATGAATAGAAAGCTCTATCTTGGTGATTAAAGCAACGTTTACTCACAACTAAAGGGTAACATAATGTTTATAGAGCTCTGGGGGGAGTTACAAGTGCAACATAATTTCGTGCTTTGCCCACAGGAAGCGAACTGGCCCTACCCAAGACGAGAGCCAACTAGCCCAAAGATACTGTTTGTGAGGAGGGGAGACTGGATGTGAAGCGAAGTCAAAACGACCGTTCACAGAAAGGCGATGGCTCCCTAGCCCAAAGACACTGTTTGTAAGGAGGAGAGACTGGATGTGAAGCGAAGTCAAAACGACCGTTCACAGAAAGGCGATGGCTCCCTAGCCCAAAGATACTGTTTGTGAGGAGGGGAGACTGGATGTGAAGCGAAGTCAAAACGATCGTTCACAGAAAGGCGATGGCTCCCTAGCCCAAAGATACTGTTTGTGAGGAGGGGAGACTGGATGTGAAGCGAAGTCAAAACGACCGTTCACAGAAAGGCGATGGCTCCCTAGCCCAAAGATACTGTTTGTGAGGAGGGGAGACTGGATGTGAAGCGAAGTCAAAACGACCGTTCACAGAAAGGCGATGGCTCCCTAGCCCAAAGATACTGTTTGTGAGGAGGGGAGACTGGATGTGAAGCGAAGTCAAAACGACCGTTCACAGAAAGGCGATGGCTCCCTAGCCCAAAGATACTGTTTGTGAGGAGGGGAGACTGGATGTGAAGCGAAGTCAAAACGACCGTTCACAGAAAGGCGATGGCTCCCTAGCCCAAAGACACTGTTTGTAAGGAGGAGAGACTGGATGTGAAGCGAAGTCAAAACGACCGTTCACAGAAAGGCGATGGCTCCCTAGCCCAAAGACACTGTTTGTAAGGAGGAGAGACTGGATGTGAAGCGAAGTCAAAACGACCGTTCACAGAAAGGCGATGGCTCCCTAGCCCAAAGATACTGTTTGTGAGGAGGGGAGACTGGATGTGAAGCGAAGTCAAAACGACCGTTCACAGAAAGGCGATGGCTCCCTAGCCCAAAGATACTGTTTGTGAGGAGGGGAGACTGGATGTGAAGCGAAGTCAAAACGACCGTTCACAGAAAGGCGATGGCTCCCTAGCCCAAAGATACTGTTTGTGAGGAGGGGAGACTGGATGTGAAGCGAAGTCAAAACGACCGTTCACAGAAAGGCGATGGCTCCCTAGCCCAAAGACACTGTTTGTAAGGAGGAGAGACTGGATGTGAAGCGAAGTCAAAACGACCGTTCACAGAAAGGCGATGGCTCCCTAGCCCAAAGATACTGTTTGTGAGGAGGAGAGACTGGATGTGAAGCGAAGTCAAAACGACCGTTCACAGAAAGGCGATGGCTCCCTAGCCCAAAGATACTGTTTGTGAGGAGGGGAGACTGGATGTGAAGCGAAGTCAAAACGACCGTTCACAGAAAGGCGATGGCTCCCTAGCCCAAAGATACTGTTTGTGAGGAGGGGAGATTGGATGTGAAGCGAAGTCAAAACGACCGTTCACAGAAAGGCGATGGCTCCCTAGCCCAAAGACACTGTTTGTAAGGAGGAGAGACTGGATGTGAAGCGAAGTCAAAACGGCCGTTCACAGAAAGGCGAACTGGATGGCTCCTAGCCCAAAGATACTGTTTGTGAGGAGGGGAGACTGGATGTGAAGCGAAGTCAAAACGACCGTTCACAGAAAGGCGATGGCTCCCTAGCCCAAAGACACTGTTTGTAAGGAGGAGAGACTGGATGTGAAGCGAAGTCAAAACGACCGTTCACAGAAAGGCGATGGCTCCCTAGCCCAAAGATACTGTTTGTGAGGAGGAGAGACTGGATGTGAAGCGAAGTCAAAACGACCGTTCACAGAAAGGCGATGGCTCCCTAGCCCAAAGATACTGTTTGTGAGGAGGGGAGACTGGATGTGAAGCGAAGTCAAAACGACCGTTCACAGAAAGGCGATGGCTCCCTAGCCCAAAGATACTGTTTGTGAGGAGGGGAGACTGGATGTGAAGCGAAGTCAAAACGACCGTTCACAGAAAGGCGATGGCTCCCTAGCCCAAAGACACTGTTTGTAAGGAGGAGAGACTGGATGTGAAGCGAAGTCAAAACGACCGTTCACAGAAAGGCGAACTGGATGGCTCCTAGCCCAAAGATACTGTTTGTGAGGAGGGGAGACTGGATGTGAAGCGAAGTCAAAACGACCGTTCACAGAACTGCAAGCTAACTAGCACGACATCGGCTAACAAGCCAGTGCTAACAC
Source organism: Notolepis coatsorum (assembly GCF_963971535.1). Taxonomy (NCBI): domain Eukaryota; kingdom Metazoa; phylum Chordata; class Actinopteri; order Aulopiformes; family Paralepididae; genus Notolepis; species Notolepis coatsorum. Next base: position 166,798,405 of record NC_140169.1, on the reverse strand, counting down.
CCATGAGCTGGCCCTAGCCAGACGGAAGCTAACTAGCTTGCCATCCGCCAACAAGCCAGGAGTGAACTGAATGCTAACTGGATGGCTACCTAGCCCGAGGCTATGTGACACGAAGCCAGACGGAAGCTAACTAGCTCGCCATCGGCTAACAAACCAGTGCTAACACGATGTCTCACAATCATTCCCACATCATAGAGGAGGAATTACCCTCGGATGAGGGATTGGGAGTGTTTATACCCGACCTGGGTCTGGACTACCTAGGAGAACGGGAGGAACACCCAGAGTCCCCTGAAACGTTTGCGGGAAGTGAGGAATTCACAGAACCAAGCAAATCACAATACCCAGAGCTGCCGGCTGTACAGCAGGCAGTAATTGGCACAGAAAATAAACCTTACGGTTGTGACCAGTGTGGAAAGAGCTTCAAGACGAAGCGTCACCTTAAACTACACCACGTGGTACACACAGGAGAGAAACCTTACTGCTGTGACCAGTGTGGAAAGAGCTTCAAGACGAAGCGTCACCTTAAAGGTCACCACTTGGTGCACACACACGAGAAACCTTACTGCTGTGACCAGTGTGGAAAGAGCTTCAAGACGAAGCGTCACCTTAAACTACACCACGTGGTACACACAGGAGAGAAACCTTACTGCTGTGACCAGTGTGGGAAGACCTTCAAGACTAAGGCAGAGCTTAAACCCCACAGACAGCGGAGACAGCCATGCAGGGTGCCAACCTGCAAAACTGGAATAGTTAAAGGTTATGTGTCTTGCTCAGGGACATTTCGACACACTACATGGGACAAGCTGGAATCGGACCAGAAACCCTCTGATTTCCAGACGACCGCTCTGCCTCCTGAGACACTGCTTATGCAGGCTGAGAATGCGGTCAAGACGGAAGCGTCAATTAAAGAGCAATGGTTGAATCATGAAGATTCTCAACGTGAACAATCCATAGATCTAGACCACAGGGAACTGACGGTGGAGGAATCACCACAAAATGAGGAGAGTGATGACGACTGGATGGTTATGTGTGTGGTTATGTCGGACCTGACATTTGAACCCATAAATGGAGACCCTGTTCTGCCACAGGATATTGGAAATGGACAGAACCAAGAAGACGATGTAGTCATTTTTCCTCTTTATGAGGCGCAAGGCTCCACCTCAAAACGAGTATCTCCCTCCACTGACATAGAGGCGTTCAACTCTCTAGACGAGTACCTAAAGGCCAAAAACATCAATTATGAGCACTGTTCCATTTTCTATGGCCCAGAAGAGGAGGATGGTGACATTCAGATGAAGGATCAGAACCCGAGGCCACAGATGACACCTTCAGGTGAAACTGAGTCTGAGCCTGAACAGGATGGGGAGCTAAATACCTCTGAAACTGAACACAGTTCTGATTACTCAACATATTGAGTAATAGCTCAAGAGAAGCTAGCACAAGGAAACGCTAGCTCACCAAAGGGGCTTCAAAGGCCCAAATGATGGAAAGAGAAGCAAGGACCCCCGGTCAAGATCCAGGGGAAAACATGGGGGAGAAACTAACCCCAGAGCAGCAAGCAGAGATGAGGGCAACAAAGGGAGAAATTACCTTCTGGGGCCCTGACACAAGTGACTCAAGCAAGTGCAAACTGCACTTGACATACTGTCAAGAGGAATAATATAAAGTGTTATTGTCATTTAGGAAGAAACATGACATAGAATACTACATGCATTTTGTATATATTCTAAGTATAATATGTAAAGATGTCCGTCCTTGCTCTAAACCCAGAGTAAAGTAAAGTGAATTTGTAATCTATTTCATTCAGAAGGGATTTCCTGACAGCAACCATTTGGTAGGTTAGCACCCTACCAACCATATCAGCTGCATGAGATGTACACTCACCAGCGCCTATGGGTAACAAATTGAGACTCTGCAAACTCTCATCAAGCTTAGCACCTTGACGCGGGGGGACAGAGCGAGCATCAGGGTCTCTGTATCCGACGGGCCTATCAGATTTGTGGAGACTTGGAAGCCTCAGCATACAGGACGCTGTGGTGCTTAGGCGGCCAAGTCACTGGTTTATAGGTCTGTCAAAACGGATTGGAGGTTCCGGGGCTTAGAACATGAGTTCAAGTGAGTTGGGCTGTATACTAATTAAATAGGTATCAACAGCCGAAAGAATATTAACTGAAATAACTGCTGTCAGGTGTCTCTGGAGTAGAATTAGTTACAGATTTGAGTCAACCTTACTCAAGATTGGTCTTATCGGCAGAACCTCTCCAACCAAGACTCTTCCTAATGTTCGAGATCTGGAACACTGGTGACGTAGATGGTCTGCAGAGCGCAGCAGACAGCCAAAAGTAAATTGGTAAAAAATCTATCAGGAACAAGAGAGGGTTGATAAGTAACGACTTGAAGTAGCGTTTACTCATGACTAAAAAGTTACGTAATGTTTTCTTACAGTCAAAAACGTAGAAGGTTCTACTTAAAGAAAGAATCACGCTTAAAGTATATTTTTGTGATTACGGTAAAAAGGTTTACTCATGACTAAAAAGTTACGTAATGTTTTCTTACAGTCAAAAACGTAGAAGGTTCTACTTAAAGAAAGAATCACGCTTAAAGTATATTTTTGTGATTACGGTAAAAAGGTTTACTCATGACTAAAAAGTTACGTAATGTTTTCTTACAGTCAAAAACGTAGAAGGTTCTACTTAAAGAAAGAATCACGCTTAAAGTATATTTTTGTGATTACGGTAAAAAGGTTTACTCATGACTAAAAAGTTACGTAATGTTTTCTTACAGTCAAAAACGTAGAATGTTCTACTTAAAGAAAGAATCACGCTTAAAGTATATTTTTGTGATTACGGTAAAAAGGTTTACTCATGACTAAAAAGTTACGTAATGTTTTCTTACAGTCAAAAACGTAGAAGGTTCTACTCAAAGAAAGAATCACCCTTAAAGTATATTTTTGTGATTACGGTAAAAAGGTTTACTCATGACTAAAAAGTTACGTAATGTTTTCTTACAGTCAAAAACGTAGAAGGTTCTACTCAAAGAAAGAATCACCCTTAAAGTATATTTTTGTGATTACGGTAAAAAGGTTTACTCATGACTAAAAAGTTACGTAATGTTTTCTTACAGTCAAAAACGTAGAAGGTTCTACTCAAAGAAAGAATCACCCTTAAAGAATATTTTTGTGATTACGGTAAAAAGGTTTACTCATGACTAAAAAGTTACGTAATGTTTTCTTACAGTCAAAAACGTAGAAGGTTCTACTCAAAGAAAGAATCACCCTTAAAGTATATTTTTGTGATTACGGTAAAAAGGTTTACTCATGACTAAAAAGTTACGTAATGTTTTCTTACAGTCAAAAACGTAGAAGGTTCTACTCAAAGAAAGAATCACCCTTAAAGTATATTTTTGTGATTACGGTAAAAAGGTTTACTCATGACTAAAAAGTTACGTAATGTTTTCTTACAGTCAAAAACGTAGAAGGTTCTACTCAAAGAAAGAATCACCCTTAAAGTATATTTTTGTGATTACGGTAAAAAGGTTTACTCATGACTAAAAAGTTACGTAATGTTTTCTTACAGTCAAAAACGTAGAAGGTTCTACTCAAAGAAAGAATCACCCTTAAAGTATATTTTTGTGATTACGGTAAAAAGGTTTACTCATGACTAAAAAGTGACGTAATGTTTTCTTACAGTCAAAAACGTAGAAGGTTCTACTCAAAGAAAGAATCACCCTTAAAGTATATTTTTGTGATTACGGTAAAAAGGTTTACTCATGACTAAAAAGTTACGTAATGTTTTCTTACAGTCAAAAACGTAGAAGGTTCTACTCAAAGAAAGAATCACCCTTAAAGTATATTTTTGTGATTACGGTAAAAAGGTTTACTCATGACTTGAAGTAACTAAATGCTTACTTAAAGTCAGAACTTAAGTAGAAAAAACTCTACTTTGTGAATAGCAGGCGGAAATAGCCATTGCGAATAGCAGGCTGAAATAGCCATTGCGAATAGCAGGCTGAAATAGCCATTGCGAGCAGGCTGAAATAGCCATGGCGAATAGGAGCGAATAGCAGGCTGAAATAGCCATTGCGAGCAGGCTGAAATAGCCATTGCGAATAGGAGCGAATAGCAGGCTAACTAGCCATTGCTAACAGGACGAGGCTACTCACATGAACAGACAGGTATATGATAACCTTGGACATGCCGGAAGTAAGAGGATGTTGGTATACCTGAGAACTAACAACATTCTCATACCTAAAGCCAAACAAAGAGCGATAACAGTCCGAAAGGCCTGTGAACAATGTGCGCTGGTAAAGGGACAAAACCTGAACCAGTGCCACACTCTTAGACGGGGGGGGGGGGGGCTGTCCCCCGGAGTCAGCGGACGACGCAGCGGATGGCAAGAAGGAATATACTGACTCAGGTCAGAAATCGGAACTGGAGGAAGACCGGGATAGGTCAAGCTCCAGAGCATCCTCAGGGTCCTCATCTAGACCTCCCAGACCTCCCAGACCTCCCAGACCTCCCAGACCTCCTAGACCTCCCAGACCGGACAGAGAGACATCGGCCTGGACCCAGGTTACAGGGCGACGAGAGCCCTGAATGGACCTGAAAGAGAGAAAAGAAATGAGTCCTCTGTGGACTGTATCTGTGATGTCCTGCGAGGCCTACGGACAGGGTCACACGATAGGTCAAGCTCCAGAGCATCCTCAAGGTCCTCATCTAGACCTCCCAGACCTCCCAGACCTCCCAGACCTCCTAGACCTCCCAGACCGGACAGAGAGACATCGGCCTGGACCCAGGTTACAGGGCGACGAGAGCCCTGAATGGACCTGAAAGAGAGAAAAGAAATGAGTCCTCTGTGGACTGTATCTGTGATGTCCTGCGAGGCCTACGGACAGGGTCACACGACCAGGCCAACCACACTTCAATAGAGGACTGCTGCTACAATTCTCGGGGACCCGTGGGGGTCGCCCGAGAAGTGACAAATCAACCTACCTCAAACTATGGGAGAGATCCAAGAGGTCAGAGGGGGTGACCCCAAGATGACCAAGATGACCAAGATGACCAAGATGACGAAGACGACAACAACCTGGGTGCATCGGCCGGGAACAACAGATGCAAGTCTTCCCGCCGGATACCAAGCAACAACGTGACCCCTATCCTGTCGAGCCGTCCAGCCAGGGAACAACAGATGCAAGTCTTCCCGCCGGATACCAAGCAACAACGTGACCCCTATCCTGTCGAGCCGTCCAGCCAGGGAACAACAGATGCAAGTCTTCCCGCCGGCTACCAGGGTAACAAGGTACCAAGATGGCAGAGGGGGTGTGGAGAGTCACAGCCACGTGACCCCACAATCGCCATCTCGTCCCCCAGTACAGACGCTATTAAGACAATGGAAAATGACCGACCAGGATGACAGAGGGGGTGTAAAGTGTCACAGCCAACTAAGTAACACTGGGTGGTATGACATCCTGATCTTATATATGATTATGGGGAATGTCTGTAGATTCTTCCTGGACAATGGAATAGAAACACGTTATGTGTAAACACATGTTAAAGTGCCACAAGTCAACGAGTGACACTTTGTATAATATTCTTATGTTTATTATATATGATTGGAGCTATGTATATGACCTGTATACTCTTTATACACTTATAAAACTATGTTACAGTTAATGTGCAGTCGGAGTGAAGAGCAGGCCTGAGCTGAGAGCAAGTCGGCACAGTTTAACCCTGTCCGGTCTGCATAGAATATAGCCAGCAGTCTCCCTCGTCTGCATCCCCTTGAGTTGGGGCGAGTGAGAACGAAGGGGGGGGGGGCCCCTTCGGAATGCAATCTCTGAGCAGGGTGCTTTCCACAGCAGGTTGTCACACTCTGCGTAGAGTAGACAAGGATAGGTACAAGTGTGTGCATATATATGTTTACACTGTATGCTATATATATATGTACTGTATTATACATGTAAGTGTATCTGTATATATCTGTAGTATTTGTTGGGCTATGTACTATGTACTATGTACTCATGCTGGAGGTGTGAGTTGCTTTCACTTCAATACTGCTTGGTCTGTACAGATGCATCTGTCTCCCTCCCTCCATGAGCCTGCAGTAGGGAGTTGACCATAACTATGCGACCTTGCCAGACAGGGCCTCTTTCCGGAGCTCTCCGGCCGGCAGACGCATTAAACTGGTTAACCCTTTGTGGGGTCTGAGTGAGATGGGGAGTGAGGGGACTTTCCACAGCAGAGAACAAAGGGAGTCTGTTCCAGCGAAAACGTTACAATTACTTTTCGAGTTACGGCCTAGTGGAGTAAAATGGGAGGAGAGCCAGTCCCCACGAGCCGTGCATTGACTGGCTGGTGAAATGACATCACGGTGACAGCGCTGTATTTGGACCAATAAGCAGAAGAGATCTGGGGCCCTTTATAAGGGCCAACTGGCGAGATCACAGGCAGATTTTACACTGAGCTGGAGAGAGAGGAAGATGTTGCTTACAGACTTTTGGGAGAGATAGGAAGATGCTGCTGCTTGACACGGGGAGAAAGCCGAACCAGATGAGATGTTTTGTTTTGTGCATATTTTAACTGAAATGGACACTTTCCACTTCAGTCTCTTCTTGTAACTAGCTTTTTCTAATTAAAAATACCTCTTTATAAATATCCTTTGTATCCTTTCTTCTGACCAGACGACCGGGTAAGCATGAAATGTGTTTTGCCTTGTAACTTCACCCCATGCATTTTTGATTAATGATGTAAAAACTTTAGAAGTGGGGCTTTATCCATACGGAGGCCTAAAGAGAAATATGTCAACCACGCGGTCCAGTAATGTGCCTGATTTATGATGTGAAAAACCTCCTGAGTAAGGCTTTAGCCAGACGGAGTAAAAGGAGAAAAATGTCAACCACGCGGTCCCGTGTTGCATTTTTGATTAATGATGTAAAACTTTAGAAGTGTGGCTTTATCCCTACGGAGTAAAAGGAGACATATGAATAGAATGAAATAGAATAAGTGGCTTCATCCCTAGCTATAATGGGATTATCAAGTAAAGCCATACAGTGATAATACGTGTAACGGATAAGGGAAATGGACCTCATCTGACAAAAGAGAGTCCGTCCCAGTGCAAATAAAATAAAAGATTCCGCAACTTCAATCACTCGACCTAATGTCGATGACTGACGGGGGTCGGAACGGTGCATTCGCTATCTCTTGTCGGTCAGTAGTAACAACAACATTTTGTAGACTCGTTCGGTTCTGCATGTCAACCACTTCGCAGGACGCTGTTTGATGTCAAGATGAGCAGACCAATGAGTTATGAAGTTATCGATCTGACCTAAGACCTAGCGTGGGCATTCAACATATATTTAAAGGCTAAGATCACAAATGGCGATGGTACTGATTTGGCTGCCAATGCGGATGTCTCTATAATTAATTATCCATTAAACACCCTTTTTAGCCAAGTAGATGTAACTGTCCAGGATCGTTTAATCAGTCAATCTAGTTCTACGCATCCTTATAGAGCTATGATTGAAACATTACTGAATTATTCTCCCGATAGTTTGAATAGTCAATTTACCGCTGGTTTATTTGCTACCGAAATACGTTATACTCGGTTTAGTTGAACACGATGGTTATAATGGTACCCCTATTAGAAATCCGTTCAATTTCCAACATTTTTATTTAGAGTATGCCGCCTTAAGTCAGGACGGTCGTCAGATCCCATCAAAAGCGTATCAGCCCCAGTTTGCACAAGGAAACGCTGTGCGGGAATACTATAGTTTATTTTCAACCACCGGCCGTCATCTGAAGGATTCTGCTCTGATTTTTGATCGAAGTGACTTTCTAGCAGGCTATGGCTTATATTATTTTAATCTAGACCCTGATGAGGAAGGGTTGGCCTCATCCCCCGCTGCTACAGGGAATCTACGTCTGGAGATGAGATTTCAAGAGCCTCTACACACCACCGCGACTCTAATCGTATATGCTTGTTTTGACTCAATTCTCGAAATCAATGACCGACGACAAGTGTTGGTAGATTACTATTAGACTATGAATAATGTAGAACTACAAACATTATGTTCATCCTTGTTGGGGTCTCGTTTTCAAGGTGTTTGGGCTTGTAATGAACTAAAAAGCAATTTACAGAATACCCGGACTAGACCTTTTTATTTTATAGTTAATACAGATCCTAGCAATAAGCCAGGTGTGCATTGGCTCGCTGTGAGTCTTGATAACGAACGAGAGGGTGTTTTTTTTTATTCCTTCGGGCTCAGCCCTAACTCTAAAGCATATCCGTCAGACATTAGTGAATTTCTACAAGAAAATGTTACAGAATCCTATTATTATTCAACTCGTAGAGTGCAGAATGAACTCTCAGCCTATTGTGGACATCATTGTGTATATTTTCTATGTCAAAGAGCAAGAGGATACAGTCTGAACGATATCATATTTAAGCATTATACAGGAGATACTTTGAGAAACGACCTCCTAGTTAGTAGATTTGTCATGAAATATAAGAAATGTATATTAAAATGCAGAGGTAGCCATAGACAAGCGTGCTGTAGTTTAAGAATGTTAAATGATTGTATGTAACAAAAATAATAAAACACACATGTTGAAAGTATTTCATTTTGTTGTTGTTTTTTATTTAAAAAAAAAAATACAAAACATTAATGCATTTCACAAACAGAGCCAATCTGTATCCGGTTCATTATTTTGTCTCCTTTTTCTACGGGTGGAATGATTTTGAGAAGGCGAATTCATGTCTCCTTCTGAAAATCCTGTGCGGGTCTTTAGAGCATTCAAAGAGGAACGTGCATCTTTATTTGCAATATATGATAGGGGTATATTAACCTCCGATAAGGTTTGTAGAAATACATCATAACCAGGACCTGGTGCAGAATGTTTAGAGGTAGTAGTTAACGCTTTTAAGTAATCAAGCATATGCGACCCTTTTATGGGGATACCGTCGCGAATAAACTCGCCTTTAAGATTCCATGATTCCGTGGGTATAATTTTTAATTGTTGCATAATCATGCATGCTTTTATTTGACTTCTAACGGGGAGTGCAGAGACTAATTGGTCAATATCTTGTAGGGTTCTGACCTCTGCCACTTCTATCGGTGCTTCCATAGGTAAAACTGTGGGGGTAACATGTTCTTTTTGTCTGAGTAAACCTAGATAACGATGTAGAAGAATATTCATTTTCTTAGCCTTATCCGAATCCGATGCATAGACAGCTGGATTATGTAATCGTGATGCATTGGTGTTAATTGGAGGCCACACCTGTTCCTCTTTGTCTGTAATATCGTTCAGAATATTATACATTCCTGTATGTAATTTATCTGACGCTTTCTCGGTGATATTAATAGGAGTTGTCATCCTGTTTGTGGAGACAGGGTTCCATTGACTCTTAGGAATTAGAATAATTTTTTGCATGCTGGTCCTTATTAGTTTTTTTTATGAATAAGGACGTTAAAAATGGAATGGCTACGCTGAGTAACGGTAGAAAAAAACCGTCCCCAGTTTGCATAAGCTTTTTTCTCTTCTTTGACAGATTAACTTTGTTATCAGCCAAAAGCTTTAGGATCTTCTTTTTTCTTCTCAGTTTATGTATGTGGACTTTGTTAAGAGGAATAACACCTTTCAGGACATTTAATGCTATCTCACACACACATCTCAACAGATCTGGTGAAGCCCTAGTTAACATCTGCTTTCGAATGATGGGAGGACTGCTATATAAAGCCTTCAATACATCCATATGACCCCGTATACGAAAAGACATGATCCTTATTTTCTAATGTAGACGACAGGGGGTCCTTCTTGAGGTAGTAAGCCGGTTCTAAGTCGCAACTGATCAGGGCAGTGCGGTCGCAAATCTATTAATAGGTAGGAATAGGGCAGTATAGTAGCCTCTTTGAAACTATCCAATAGGAAGGATCTCTCGCCCGGATACATTTGGCCCGCTAATACTGAAAGTTGTAACCTATCCCTAGGGTTTTTAAATAAAATCAAGTAGCTTGCGTTAAGACTAATTGTACGGTTATGTTTACCCTGTTGAAATAGATTTTGTGTAAGCATTATCACACTCATCTTGCGGTGATGTCTGTACTGGGTAAACATTTTGGCCACTTCAAGATGTTCACCCGCTGAAAAAACCATATCATCGAGAATAATTAAGTGATTCATACTCCTAGGGAATAGTGTCTCGTCGTTAAATGATTCTGGCAACCCTTTGACAAAAGTGATTTTTATTGTCTTCAACAGTTCATCATACATTGTTTGATAGCAATCATACACCATACAATATTATCTGGTACATTTGACAAAGATTCATTACAATTTTCTAATATTTTCTGTACAAGATAGGTCTTCCCACAGCCACTAGGACCTGCTATAATTGTGGACATTGGGAGCTCTAAACGAGGATCAAAATCATATTCTGCTGTAAACTCCATTTTCTTTCACTCAATACCCAAAAGGTTTCGTCGTACCGTCAGAGTATAATCGTCTTTTATCGTAAACCACTCTGACCTTCTTCAAGACGTTGGCGTTAGAAAGAGATAAATCTTTTTTACATCTGTTTATATTGAATTGGGGAGCATAGAGGATCTGGTCGGGGGCTGAAGGGTCACGTTTTAGATAATGTTCAACTAAATTACACATAGACCCAAATGAAACCGTTCTGCAGCTATCATAAGTCTGGGTTATCCCCTTAGCTTTCAAGACAACATTATCTTGGTTTGTACGATAGGCATATGATTTGGGTCCACATGTTACCCAATCGATGATAGATTCGCCAGGTCGTAGCTCGCTAGTCAGCTCGCCTAGATAGGATCCTAGAGGCAAACTCTCACCATCCTTATCAGTCTTATAAATCACACTATCAGTGTCATGATATAAAACATTTTCACCAAGTTTATGCAGATAGCTATACAGATGCATACGACCGTAGCCTGTCACAAAGGATGCTATGAAAATATTGGTATTTCTTTGACTGAGAAGATGACGCTCCATATAACACCACTGTACTAATGCTATGTCATCATTAAGGAATGAAAAGTACTTGACATCATATTCTGCTGAGAATAAAAGTTTGAAGAACTCTGCAGGGTCTCTTAACAACACAGTGTTTGGTAAATTAGAGCGTTGAGCAAATTTACCCCAAAAAGAATTCAACATCAATTTGAACAGACACCTTTTTGCGGGGTTCGATATGATTGAGGCCTTATCTAACAGTACCCCTTCGCGGCTATGGTATTCGGCTATGTATCGATCTTTATCGGCCTCGGTGACCACGTCAGAGGGGTAACCGCTCGCTTCGGTCTTGCCTTTCAAGAAAGCTTTAACGTACGAGCCAAAGATATCGTTACTACGTTCAGGGAAATCCCATACTTGGTGGATTTCTGCTACGCGATAGCCTTGCTCTATAGCTTTGTTTAACTCGGGGGTAATCCATACACCTGTTAAAGAGCGTTCAACATGTGTGCAGACAATCACTTTCCTGATTGTTTGCGAGAGCACACGTTCGGCACAATGGGAATAGTAGTTTACCGTTTCCTCTATAGGGGAGTACCGGGTAGTATAATCCCTGCGGAGGAATCACAGTTGCTTTGATCAGTCCAAAATAAGTGTTTAGGTCCTTGAAATCACAGCGTATAATAACTGGATGACCTGTAGGGTAAAAATACTCTGAACTGCTCATAACGTGCGGATATAAAGAGCATACATCGTTATACGATATTGTCTCATCAGGTGTGGTTGTGTAACGTAATCTAATAGCTGATGTGCGTCCTCCGTACAAAGCATCTCTAGGATCAAAACATCGTCCGTCAGACTGTACGGGTATTGTTTAAGGAACGATTGAAGTTGTACGTCTGTATCTTTCAATTCTTTCCAGTCATGTTCCCATATAACAGTTGTGTCGAGACTGTATGTTGCTTTTAAAACATCTATCTTAGCTAAACTATCTGTATACATTTCTCCATACAGTTTACGGGTCAAAGGATTCAGATCGTGGGCCTTGTAGCATTTTGTACACCCGTGAAAAAAGCAGCCGTAAATTTCGTAAGCGTGTTTCTCTAGGCCGTTGTCATGATATCCATCGAGATAGTACGGGCCTACATGTGTCTCACCACCATTCAAAGCATGTTTTATGGAAATACCATGTTTTTTAGACATGTATTCGAGCCATTGTATGGCTGGACTAGAGTAACATTTCTGACTTTTATAATTGTTTGGATCTGGTACGGCTAAACCGTTTGGCTTTAGATATTTTGTTTTGAAAACTCGTAAGCAGGCCATTGCTATGGTGATAGATTGAAAGGGGTCGACCGTTGTTTCTTTAATGAAATCCTCCCGAAATTTCAGACATCCTCGGCTGAGTATATCCACATCGTTGGTACAATAACGTAGCGCCTCTGATGCAAAATTAAAAACACCTGTCTTAACGCTGTCGTACCAAAGAATTTTTTTTCGCTCTTTCTGACGTGGACATTCCATCAGGGTTATAGCACTCTGGTGCAGGATAAGAACCTATGTAGTTAAGGTTCTCTAGAGAGCTGAATGGATGGGGAAAATAGCCTTTCATTTGATCAGTGAACCCCATCGCTGAGGGCAATTGACTTAATTTCATTGGTAGAAAGGAAACAGAGTCTATATAACGTTGTTGAAATGTTTTATCGTTTAAACATAGGATTTTACTACCTTGTGTGATTAGATCGGGGGTTAATCCATCTTTAACCATCGGATTTAAGACTAGATAGCTAGTCTGGGTATGATAGTATGATCTGGGCCATCAGTTGTAAGGATGTATCTGCGAGTAATGCTTGATTTGATTGCACTGATCTGATCGAGTATCAGGTAGAAATCCTCAAGACCTTCACGACCTTTAGTGAGGTTTCTATAAACCACGTCTTGCACATTGTTACCTATTAACGATACCTGTATAAAATCTCCGTCTGTTGTTTCGCTCTCGATTCTAGTTAGAATGCGCTCCATGGTGTTCGTAATAGTATTATGGAATGCCTCGAAGTCTGGTGGACCCTTCGCAGGTTTTACGTTAAAATGTTCTCTCAACTCTATGTTATTATAACGTCCACGGCGATGTATTGTAGCACGACCTCTACCAGTTTGTATAGTAGGATTCTTGGCGTTTGAGGGAGGTTTCAAGAGGGTGGTTGGTATGCGTGTATCATTAGAGGTTGATGGTACGGAACTCGCCACCGTTGCATGTATTTCATCTAATTCTATTAATACCTCATCCCAAGCGGCAGAATCTATAGGCTCGTTGTCATCATCATCGTAGCTATTTGTGTATCGCATTTGAATATTAGCCTGTGTCTCACTTATAGCTGCTAGCATGGAATCATTTTCGATCGATGTATTTGAGCGTAGCGCTAGAATATTACATTCTGCCTCACGTATAGCGGATGATAAGGAATCATTTTCGATCGATGTATCTGAGCGTAGCGCTAGAATACTATCCTGTGCCTCACGTATAGCTGTGAGCAAGGCATCATTTTCGACCGACGATGGGGTTGTTTGTATGGAAGGCTGGATTATAGTTACAGGGGTATTCTGTGTCGAATTATTCAAACATGCAAGAGTATTAATCAGCTCTATTGTATGCATATAATCTGCAGGATCAACATATGTGTTGGTGATAGGGTTAATCATAACACGCAGCGAATCTAGAGCTATGTTGAATAACCAGGTGTTAGAGTCATTAGAGAACAAAAAGGCTTCAAGGTCGTCTATATCAGGCATTGAGCAATCGCCTATATCAACATCGCTTAAATTATCCTCCATGATTAGTTCTTTAAAAAAATAAAAAATAAAAAATAAAAAAATACTCCCCCCCTACCACATGTTAATTAGAATCGAATGTGTCTGTATCTACATAGATCGCTGTTATATGGTACAGCACCATGAAGTCGGGCATGACATGATAATACTATACGTCTGTTTCTAGTAGAGTATGAGGCTTCAGGAGTCCTGGGTGGCTGTGAAATTATGGCAGTTGACACACCGGAGACATGGCTGTCGTCTAAGGCCTTCGGGGTCTGGAGAGGGGCGATGTCCTCGACGGCTTGTTGGTCGGCGGCTTGTTGGTCAAGGAGATTTAACTCCTGCAGCGTCTCTACGCTCCATACGTCATCGTTAAGGCAGGCTGTGTAGAATAGAAAAAAAGTTTTAGAATACTATATTCTTAAGACACACACACACACACACACACACACACACACACACACACACACACACACACACACCTACACACACACACACACACACACACACACACACACACACACACACACACACACACACACACACACACACACACACACACACACACACACACACACACACACACACACACACACACACACACACACACACACACACACACACATGTACATACACACCTGCATTTTCGAAGCCGGTAATCTGGGCAAGTGCATCGACATCCCATTCATCAATAAAATCTTGCTGGGTGAGGGCTGGATCGCGTTGTAAGATTTCCAAGTTTCAAGTTTCAAGTTTCTTTAATAGTTGTCATACAGAAGTACAGAATACTTTCATACAAAATGCTTCTTACTGTTACGCTCCAGAGACTGTGCTAGGCAAGATAGTATCAAATAACATAGTAAAGCATGTAATTTAGAAGTAGAAAATGAGGTCACAGTGTTCAGTATAGACATATGTACAATGTTCGATGCAGAATAGACGTAAATGAGTTACCATATAATATACAATACTATGCAGTGTACTAATGTACAGTACTATATAGTGCAAAGCAGAAATGGGATGAGGTACAATTTAGGTACAATTTACAGTAAGGTGTACGAGTTGTAGTGCAATCCTTCATCAATAAATATAAAGTGTGGGGAGTGGGTGCTACAGTGTGTTTGTTTAAAGTGGGTGTGTGCTATAAAGTGTGTGGAGTGGGTGCTACAGTGTGTTTGTTTAAAGTGAGTGTGTGCGTGTGGATGTGTGTGCTATGTGCGTTTGGTGGTTGTTGTTGTGTAGTGTTCATTGTTCGTTTAGCAGCCTGATGGCCTGGGGATAGAAGCTTCTTCTGAGTCTTTCTGTGCTCGCCTTGAGACTCCGGTATCGCTTGCCTGACCGCAGCAGTTCAAAGAGGCAGTTGTTCGGGTGACTGGAGTCTTTAATGATTCTCTTAGCCTTGCCCTTGCAACGCTTGTTGTAAATGTTCTGGAGGGTGGGGAGCCCCCCTCCAATTGTGCGTTCGGCTGAACGTGTCACTCTTTGTAGTCTGCTTCGGTCTTGTGCAGTGCTATTCCCAAACCAGGAGGTGATGTTGCCAGTCAAGATGCTCTCTATTGTACATGAGTAGAAGTTCTTAAGGATCTTCTGACTGACTTGGAACTTCCTTAGGCGCCTGAGGAAGTAGAGGCGTTGTCGTGCCTTCTTCACAACACTGTCAATGTGTGTGGTCCATGTCAAGTCCTCGGATATGTAGGCTCCGAGGTACTTAAAGCTGTTGACTCTCTCAACCGGTGCCCCGTCGATGCTGAGGGGGCTGTAGTCCTTGACCCCCGACCTCCTGAAGTCCACAATCATCTCCTTTGTTTTGCTGACGTTCAGGGAGAGGCTGTTTTCCTGGCACCATCCCGCCAGGACCTTGACCTCTTCCAGGTAGGCCCTCTCGTCGTTGGCAGAGATCAGGCCCACCACCACTGTGTCGTCAGCAAATTTGATGATTGTATTGCTACTCCGCTGAGCCACACAGTCGTGTGTGTACAGGGAGTAGAGGAGGGGACTCAGAACACAGCCCTGGGGGGCCCCTATGTTGAGGGTGATGGATGAGGAGGTGCAGTTGCCTGCTCTCACCACCTGGGGTCTGCCAGTCAGGAAGTCCAAGACCCACTGGCAGAGGTCATAGTTCAAGCCCAGGTCCCTGAGCTTGGCTATGAGTATGGAGGGGACTATGGTATTGAATGCCGAGCTGTAGTCGATGAATAGCATTCTCACATAGTTCCCCTGCCTCTTGTCCAGGTGTGATGCTGCTGTGTGCAGCACATGGGCTATGGCGTCCTCCGTGGACCTGTTGGGGCGGTATGCAAATTGCAGGGGGTCCATGTTGATGGGGAGGGAGGAGCAGATGTAGCCCTTTACTAGCTTCTCAAAGCACTTCATGGCTATGGAGGTGAGAGCTACAGGGCGGTAGTCGTTGAGGCAAGCAGGCTTGGATTTTTTGGGTACAGGGATAATAGTGGACTTCTTCAGGCAGGTGGGGATGACAGCCTGTTCTAAGGACAGGTTAAATATGTCAGTGAATACCGGGGCCAGTTGGTCGGCACAGACTTTTAGGACGCGGCCGGGGATGCCGTCCGGACCTGCTGCCTTCCTGATATTCACTTTTTTAAAGGTCCGCCTCACCTCATGCTCTGTTACCCTGAACACTGAGTCTCCATCAGCAGCAGACCCCCCCCCCCCCCCCCCCATTGCCGTGGCTTGTGGGCTGGTGTTGTTATTACCAGCATCAAACCTTGCATAGAAGGTATTGAGGTCATTTGCTAGGGAGATGTCACTGTTCAGTTTGAGGGAGGCGCCTTTGTAGTCTGTCATCGTTTTGAGCCCCTGCCACATAGCTCTAGAGTCAGCCTGTTCAAACTGGAGTTCAATTTTATCCTTGTAGCGCCGTTTGGCCTCTGTCACTGTCCTCCTTACGTTGTATCGCGCCACCTTGTGGGCATTCATGTTGCCTGCCACTAGGCCGTCGTTATATGCTTTGGTGCGCGCTCTCAGAGCTTCACGGACGGATTTGTCTACCCAGGGTTTTTGATTTGGGTAAACTCTCATTATGGTAGTGGGGATTGTTTCTTCCACCAAAGTACGAACATAGTCCAGCACTGTCTCCGTGTAGACATGAATGTTATCTGTGTCGCGGAACACGCTCCAGTCTGTGCAGTCAAACGCAGCCTGGAGTGTCTCCTCTGACGTCAGATCCCATTTCTGCACCTCTCGTGAGACTACGGGAGTGCTTTTGATTCTCTGTTTGTACTTTGGTGAAAGGAAAATGGATGCGTGATCTGACTTACCAAAGCCACTAGCAGAATGAGCCTTGTATCCACCCTTGAATTGCGTGTAACAGTGATCTAGGATGTTACCGCCTCTGGTGTTACAAGTCACATGCTGATAGAAGTCAGGTAATACCTTTCTCAGATTGGCGCTATTGAAATCACCCACCACTATGATGGCGGCGTTAACGTTCGCTGCCTGGAGTTTGTTTACCTCGTCGTGGAGCCTGGAGAGCGCGGCACTATTGCTGGCTTGCGGTGGAATATACACTCCTACAAGGATGATCGCCGTTAACTCCCTCGGGAGGAAGAAAGGACGACACTTGATGGTTATATATTCCAGGTCTGGGCAGCAGTGGTTCGATAATTCCTTCACGTTAGCTGGATCGCTCCAATTGTTGTTAAACATGAAGGCAATACCTTCTCCACGTTGTTTGCCGGATATATAACCTATATCTTCTTGGTCTAGGTGGTCCAGTCCTGAGATTGTAGCCGGGTTCCAAACGGCTGCAGTGTTCACCTCCACCACGTCTTCCTCCACCTCCTCCTCCTCCTCCTCCTCCTCCTCCTCCTCCTCCTCCTCCTCCTCCTCCTCCTCCTCCTCCTCCTCCTCCTCCTCCACCTCCTCCTCCACCACCTCGTCGTCTATCTCGACCCACACGCTTCCGTCTGTAAAAGTTTTAAAAAACATGTTAAGGGATTATTTTAAGTAAAGATTACAGTAATATATCTTGCTGTATAAATGTATAAAAAACACACCGTTTGCAAATTAATCCCAGATGAACGTATCACCGGTCTCCTGCAAATCTTCTCCTGTTTTAGAAAGAAAAAGAAGAAAAAAAAGTCACGTCGTTATAATAGACATCAGAGCACACAGATATTCTGAAGATAGAATAGTATTCCTTAATTTGTACTTACCATAGGGTATTAGTGCATCAGAGTATTGCCCGTGGTATGATGCTGCAAGTTAGAGAACAAGGTTTAAAAGAATTATCTTGAGCTTAATTGGTGTATCAGGAATAAAAAGACGATACATTAAGACATACCGTTCTCTGAAGCCATTCTGTAGTCTGTCTGTTTTCAAGGATACAAATGAATGAAGAAGAGGGCCCTTACTTAAAAGGGGACTCATAGTTCCTCTTTTTTATGACGACCTGTTTGAAAACGCAGGCCCTCCCTTTAGCAGAACACAACTTAACCTCCACATGTAGCTTTTTTATAATTAATGTAAATAATAACACGATATAACTTAAGGAATGGTATTGGTATTGATACTAGCCCTGCCGGAGGCCTCACTTTAATCTGTTCTATGGAATGAAATGCCTCATTGTCTTAAGGTGTTTCATACAAAATATAATCGCTCCTTTATACCCCTGGGCCCTCATTCATCAACCCGACTTACGCACAGATTTGTGCTTAACCTGTGCGTACGACCATTTCTAAGCAAAGAGTGGGATTCATCAATTTCAACTTGAACTTGACTCCGTGCTTATGTGTACGCACAGCTCGGAGCACACTTAGCTGACGCCCAGTGGTAGAACATCGTTACTACGGCATAAGCGCTCCTCAGTTCTGCATTAGTTCCAAGGCGGAAATAAGCTTCCGTGCATTAGTGTTCAACTTCTGTATGACCCGTAATTCATTATAGTTCATTATAAAATAGCGACAGTAGTGTAATTATAACGGGCTCACACGCGAACAAGAGGTTGGCCTGCTTGTTTGGCACGGGGGGGCAGACGCAAAACACCAACCTCCAAACGCGATTAAATATTGTTTCAAATAAAAAGCGAATTATTTTGTGTTTCATGTTTCCAAATAAGATTGGTCACGAAATGCTTTCTACTTCAATTTGTTGATTAGAATAGATGACCTCCGTTGAAACTTCACTGAGACTAACAGTCTATTTGTGAGCTCCCGCTCAGATGTGATAATAATAACAATAATAATAATAATAGCTTCATTTTATATAGCGCCTTTCAAGAGACCCAAGGTCGCTTTACATAGATAGGGGGGGGGGAATAACAAAGTAACAGACATAGTGGACAGACACACAACATATAAATATGATGATGGAATTCATTCAAGATCCTCTCCACCCTCGGGTCTTTGCCACCGGCACGGTCCATCGTGATATTGGAGATGGATCGAGCAATAGACTGTTACTGTAGCTGTCAAAGCTCCATCACAAATGCAGTTATGTGAATAGAAAGGGATTCCACTAAGTCAATGTTGCGATGCGCATTTGCCTGATACATGTTGTTGCTGCATGCCGGGAGGAAGGTGATGCTGAATGTTTTCAATTCATTAAATAAAACGGATACTTTTTGCAAGGGTTTACTGACTGTCATACAAATAATCAACCAACTACATACTGTAACTTTTCAGTGCACGTTCTTATTTAAATTGTGACAACAGCCTTGTGAGTTCCCGCAGTGACCCGCACACAGACATGATGGAATTCAAGTTCAAGTTTGTATTGATCACATATAGGCAGGCTACACATGGCGTATCGCTACATCATTGGCAGTGAGATTCATTGTTCTTGTATATGCTCTCGTATTATTGTTTATATAGGCTACCCAATACTGACATCAAAATAGATTGTATGACTCTAGAAATCATATGCAGCAGGTAGAAAATTGACGGAAAATCTGTCGCGATTTGGAATAAAATTGAGGAGAACTTTAATCCCTGGGTATTAATCAAACAAAACGGGA
Organism: Notolepis coatsorum; assembly: GCF_963971535.1. Lineage (NCBI taxonomy): Eukaryota > Metazoa > Chordata > Actinopteri > Aulopiformes > Paralepididae > Notolepis > Notolepis coatsorum. Next base: position 166,778,654 of record NC_140169.1, on the reverse strand, counting down.
AAAGGCAGTCATATTCCAGCACGGTCTTTATTAGTGTTTGCGCTGCCCAGGCAGCAATGGTTAATAGATATCATATCCGACATCTACGTGTACACGTCTGTCAGCCTGTCACATAACACGCTTCCCTCGGCTTAGTCCATTTTTCCACATTTCATGGGGGTATTCCATTACCGTATATGGTTAATCGGGGCGGTTCTGGTATGCAAATACTTAAAACAGTGCACGAGCTCAAACGTAGGATCAAAGTCATATTTATCAAGACAGGTGTGCGTAGAACCTGCGTACGCACGTGTGGTGAATCCCGTTTTTTTTTGTGCATGCACTGATTCTAAATTCTGTGCTTACGTGTGGAAATAGAACATTTTCTACGCCACGTTGATGAATGAGGGCCCTGGATTCACTATACTATGAATCAGTCCAGATATTATACATTATTTTTTCACTAATAGCATATTTAATGTGTGAATGAAACAAATCTTTCATGTAGAAATAACACATATCATCAATAGACCTAACAGCCAGACCATCACTGAAACAATATGATTTGTTTTTGTTAGTAGCCTATGTAAAACCCTGCATAGTGTAGGGAACTTTCGCAGAGTACATTTCACAGAGTAAATTTGACTCAAACAGAGTACATTTGGATAATTGAATGTGTATAATACATTCCTATCTCAGACTTCACAAGTATGATAAGGGTTACTGAATGTATCATGGATACATTCCTATTAACTGGCCTCATCATCTATAGTGTAACTGAGGGGTACAATTCCCTGACTGTATTGATAAGTATGGTATCATTAAACCACTACCGTTTTATGTACTTTAACTACTGGCCATACAGTACACAATATATGAATATGATGAACACTTCCCACAATGAAATCGGTTCCAGTCAAAGGTATTAATCAAGTATTTAATGGAGCAAAAGGTACATATGATACTTATATTACATTTGATTGCACTTGTAAGGCAAATGAGTATTCGTAGGCAAATCAACACTGAATGTCCATTCTCTGGTTACGCAGGAGGCAAGTATACAACCTGGCTCTTAGGGAATTATATCTATGGTACACTTAATGATATAGCGGGATATACTATATATACCGAACACTGTGACCTCATTTTCTTCTTCTAAATTCATGCTATATTATGTTATTATGTTATTTGATACTATCTTGTCTAGCACAGTCTCTGGAGCGTAACAGTAAGAAGCATTTTGTATGAAAGTATTCTGTACTTCTGTATGACAACTATTAAAGAACTTGAACTTGAACTGGAAGGGGTCCTCCCGGTTGTAAGCCGGCAGGGGGGGTAGGAGAGCTGTCGGTAGTAGAACGTCTGGTCAACGATATCTAGGGAGACTTCGAGTACAGAAGACAGTGCGATAGACTCTTGATCCGCAGACGAATACAGCTTGGTTCTCTTGTAGGCTGTAGCTCCACAGTGAAGAAAGCTAGGCGGCCTCAGGCTCTCTGAGCGCCGACTCGACCTTGACTCCTCTCGGGGGTAAATCCAACACTCACAGGCGTCGGCGATTATCCGCTCCACAAATCACAGTACCAAAGCAAATATATATTCCAGCCGCACAGGGCTATGCAGACGTCGGGTAGGTAATCCAGTGTACATGTCCATTCGGTCCTCGCCTAGATCTCCTCGGATGAAAGCGCCATGTGGTCGGCCCAGCCTGGATAAGAATCTAGCTAACACGAGGAAGCGTTGGAGATGCTGGTCACTTTAGAACTCTAACCGCACGATGCACCATACACAATAGACTATTATTAACTTAATAGAAATACGTCGCACTCGACGGTACAGTGCCAAACTCTGACAATTCAGTTATTAATTCGCACGCGGTCTCAATGCTATTCTGGGGCCAAACAGGCCATACTTCACCGCACGTCGTATCGTGGGTGAGGCTTCACGTTGGTTACTAAGTTTCTGACTAAGTGCCTCTGTATTCACTTGCGCCATATTTATATGCACGGTGAACAAATAGTGCCACTCTCATTTCTGTCGCCGTATCCCTGGGCAGGGCCGGGGCTAGTACAGACATGTCTTGTCGGTAACTTTGAACTTGACTCCGGGGGCTGGTCCCCTGGCGCCTGGTCCTTTGTCCAATAGGAGAATGAACTATTATGGGCTATAGTAGGCTAAAGGGATATTCCATGTATATGTACAAGGAATATACAAGGGATATCAAACGATATACAAATACTATTCAATATATATCAACAAATAAATATATATACTCGGTTTAATCTGATCCTTCGTAACATATAGTAATATACTACTTGAATAAAAATGGGTTCCAGAATATACTGATACGTCAGAAGAGAGAGGGGGGAGACAAACAGAGCATGGGGAGAATTCTTTCTACAGAAACGGGAAGTTGCAGGGTCATAAATCTGCTTTTGACAGAAGCTAAATACAGTAGTTTTGAACCACCCCAGTAGCCATCAACGGAACCCCCTCTCCTTCAAGACCACGTAGAGGGTAACATCGGTTGGTCTTTTTCAATCGGTCTAGCGGACACACACACACACGTTTTATGAACACATACAGCAAACTGGCAGAGAGGTTGGGGGTTATTCAGTTTACGGCTTGACACCATGCAGTTTTCAGAGTCGTGACAGTGTCAGAACCACTCTAATGTTTCTGTATGTCATAGCGATGGAGGAGTGGAGACATTCTACTGAGAGGGTGATATTCAGTTTGACTGAGCGGGTATTGAACATTTCTGTAGAATAATACATTCTTAAGAAACACACAAATAGCATTTGGAATACACAAAATGTATTTTATTCTTAATTCTGTAACTTAAACCACACACATTTGAAATGTTTAATCGGAAGATGCACACACACAGTTTAAATGTTTAATCCTTGGAATACACACATTTATTCAACCTTGTGAAACTATATTCTGAAGATACACACAAAATACCTTCTGAAGATATTGTGAAATGTTTAAGACTTTTGGAATACACTAATACATATTGTGAAATGTTTATTCTGAAGATATTGTGAAATGTTTTTTTCTGAAAACCTTGGAATACACACAATCTGAAAATAAAACTTTTGAATCTTTTATTTTGAAAAAATTCTAAAAACGGAAGTCCTCACCCTTACAACCCCTCCCCTTCCGTAACCAGATGTCCCTCCCCTTCCGAAACCGGATGTCCCTCCCCTCGAAACCGGATGTCCCGCCTCCTTGCATCATCGACCAATCAGAGAAGGGGGCGGGACTTAGGGGCCATAAATAATCTCAAAATGGGGCGTGGCTACAATCAATCAAACTTTCCTTATAAGGAGTGACACATTGTGCATCCTTAATCTCTCTCTAATATATACATATGATGGGGAGGAAACTGTACATTAGGAGGGGGTGGGCGGGCGGGAGAAAATATATACATACGGTGAGGAGACTGTCTATTAGGAGGGGGTGGGGGGGGGGGGGGTACACTACCTGGCTACAAACACTCATTCAAACAGCTTGAAAGTAAGTAACATGCCTAGGTCCTAAAGCTAATGGGATTATGTGTGACTGATTTACAGTAATATTGGCTCATTTAACACTGTCATAATATAAGCTTTTGAAATTGGCCCTCTCAAACACTGCCCTCTTTTCTTGATGCAACAGTTGTTATTGGAGGGTCGAGAAAAGAGGCCGTGGTTTGATAGGTCAATTGATAACCTAAGTCACTTGATCAGTCACTTGATTGCAATCTGTTAAATAAAGTTTTCATTAATTAATTAATTCATTCATTCATCATTTCTCCTTCCCCCCGTCTCTCTCTCCTTTTCCTGCACATTCCCTATTCTCTTCCCTCTCCTTCTCCCTCCTCCTTCCACCGCTTCCCTTATCTGTCTATTCTTGTATATCTTTGACTTTGACTGTATTCTTATTTTTTTAAATACCTAAATCAGTGCTTCCCAATCCTCTCCTCGAAGCACCCCAGCCGTTCCATGTATTTGTTAAATTCCACCACCAGCACACCTGATTCAACTTAACAAGCCCTTTATTACAGTAGTTGAATCAGGTGTGCTGGTGGTGGAATTTAACAAATACATAGAAGGGCTGGGGTGCCTCGAGGAGAGGTTTGGGAACCACTGACCTAAATGTTTATTGTGAGCGATCTGTGGTGCTGAATTTCCCTCTGGATTAACACATTGAGTGCCACGGACGTCATAACTCGTTTGATCAGCCCCCCCCCCTGAGTGCAGACGACGTGTATTATCGTTTTATTCTTTTATTAGCGATCTGAATTCATATTTCATCAACCGAGTCTCCCGTTGGTACAGCAACCCCTCCAAGTGCTCAGATTGGAAAAAAGCGCCCCCTATCGTCTATCCCTGTGTAACTGCAGGTCAGTCGCTTAGACTGACCTGGGATCTGTAGATCTGTAGAGGTGGAGCCAACTGGCTCCTTGTGCTGGCAAGCCGTCTGATGAACATGGAAGTGATCACGGGACGGAAAGCAGCCTGGATTATATATTCACAGCAGCCAATAATCAATCAATCAACACGATCGATATTTGGAATGGCAATCAGGAATTGGAATAATCTTTTTGGAGAACATCTGATCTAAGGTAAGGAGTCTATTTTGAGCTGTATTCACTGAGATAACACTGTGTCCCTATGTGTGTATGTGTGTGTGTGTGTGTGTGTGTGTGTGTGTGTGTGTGTGTGTGTGTGTGTGTGTGTGTGTGTGTGTGTGTGTGTGTGTGTGTGTGTGTGTGTGATCTTGCGGGAACGAGAGAATAGATTTTTCAGCTCGCGTCTATAGCGTGCATACGTACACATATACTATCGATAATCTAGCGTTTATTTGAAAACTATTCATAAATAGGCAGACAAATGACAACGTGTCTAGTGTATTCGAGAATATTCCAATAAATGCCGTTTATGAGGGAATGTTTCAATTTTCAGAACATTTTTGAGAGAACGATATCTTTTCGAAATGATATAAAAAGGATATGAACCGATTAAAAAACAATCCGTTTCGACAATGTTGACTGCAAACAACATTTGCAAACAAGCGACGGGCAGATTAGACACATAGCCATAATTTAAAACATATATTAGGCGTTTTTAACGCTAACATTGAAGTGGGTGGTGGCATTCAACAGGGTAAATCAACGTTAATCAAAGGCACTGAAAGTGTTAATAAAGTACTTCTATGTGTAGACATCCGGCTTTGACATGGACGGTCGCATTTCAAAGAGCTCCCGGCCAAACAAACGATACTACAAATCAACAAGGTACTTTGCGCATTTCTTACTTTCCCTCCTGTGGATAGATTATTTAACGTTACGAAAAAAAAAATAAAAAAAAGTAAGCAAGTGATTTGAACCGGGGACCATATGGTCCACAGGTATGGCACTTACCAGTTGAGCTATACAATCTTTTATGAATTGTTACTGACTAATCCATCATTTACACTTTTCAAGTGCCAATTTACAATATTATACATGAACTGCTTGTTTTTTTTGTATCTGTTTATTACTTGTTTTTTATTATTATTTATTTTCAATTTATGTTCGAAATAAATAAACTCATTCATTCAAGATATAGTTACTGTCTGTACAATACTGCTGTAGGCCTATAATACTTATGTAAATAAGTAAGGCAATTGAAATATATCTGCAGTACAGCTCAATACATACAATTGTTAATGGGATGCAGTCCAGAGAAAGACTTCCGTCTTGTTTACATCAGGGTCCCCCATTTTCAATTCATCATAAATGTACAGTTCCCTCCCCCTTGTATATATTTACTGTATGTCACAAATGTAACAGTACTGCATGGTCTGCATCCCCTTAACAATTGTGTGTATTGAGCTGTACTGTACCCATTCTGCAATCTGTTAATAAAGTTTTCAATCAATCAATCAATCAATCAATCCGGGCCTGTGACGGTCATGTGTACCCATTCTGCAATCTGTTAATAAAGTTTTCAATCAATCAATCCGGGCCTGTGACGGTCACGTGTACCCATTCTGCAATCTGTTAATAAAGTTTTCAATCAATCAATCAATCAATCAATCCGGGTCTGTGACGGTCACGTGTACCCATTCTGCAATCTGTTAATAAAGTTTTCAATCAATCAATCAATCAATCAATCCCGCAGTGCAATACTCCAATTCAGACATTGGGTGGGACGGTCACGTGACCCAAATCAGCCAATGGGAGCGAGGGTCCGGAGAGTGTGGGTCCGCAAAGTGTCACGGTCCTGAGAGTGTCGGTGCTGTGGTCCTGCAGCTGGATACTATTGGAAACTAAAGGAAACCCAATGCGATACCAACTTCATTCAGTTGTGACACTGAGGGCAATGATTATTTGAGTATGTTCTGATCCTCATGAGCCTCATTACAGACCCCCCCCCCCCCCCCCCCCCTCCTCCAAATATAAGAAAAAAAATACATGTTATTTCTATTTATGTAGAAAGAGAGATCCATTATGTTGAAATCAGTTTGCAAATATTACTGCTTCCTCGATTTCACCTCTGCAAGACAGGGGCGGAGGCGGAGCCAGGCGTTGTAATTTTGTGTTAAGTATTTTTATATAAATTGTTATGACTTTATTGTTTTAAAATCACAATAATGTTGTGGGTCCACGAGACCCAACAGAACACTGGGTGAGTACCAAAAACACCACACAAGGGTTACACATGTTGTAAAACTGGATTAGGGTTGATTCACTTCCAATTTAATGAATACATATACATTTAATTTAATTACCTGACCTCCAAGCACAGTGGGAAATTAAATTGACAAGATGTAGTTTTTCCATGAACTAATTAAGTTCTGGAGCGTGTCCAGAACACATTGTGACCACCGGGGAGTCAACACACAATTTTAGCAGCTATAGCCTCAAATGGTCTGGTGCGACAGCTTGGTCAGCCTTCTCACGGTACCAGACGTATGCCTAGAAGGAACGAGATGCGGTAATTTCTTCATGCAGGGTATTTCTCTGCAACCGTTGAGCCACATTGACCACTATACTAGGGAAACCACCACGAATTCACTCTGCAGAGAGTCTGCATGTATGGGCACTGGCAGGATAATAGTAGAAAGACATAAATATAGGCAATAAAATAGATCTGAATATATAAATGTGAGAATACAAATATAAATAATAATAATAATAATAATAATAATAATAATAATAATAATAATAATAATAATAATAATAATAATAATAATAATAATAATAATAATAATAATAATAATAATAATAATAATAATAATAATAATAATAATGGGACAAGGTTTTCAGTAAATTTTAGTCTTTCATCCATATAAAAAATGTGGTTCCAGCTGAGCACTGACTTTTCACATTCCGAATCAATTATTTCCGGTGTGAACGCGCCGGCCGGGTCAAGATTAGGTTCGGGAACCAGCTCCAGCACGGAGCTCTGCTGCTGTGAAAGGCCTATTTGAGCACAGAGAAAGTGCTGCTCGCGACGCCACAATTACACATCATCGCTTGAACTTTTTTTACAGGGGCTTTTTTTATTTGCCCAAATAAACTGATCTTGGGAGTCTAATTTATAATAAGATAAGATATTGCTTTATTGATCCCCTTGGGGAAATTCGGGTATCATAGCAGCATGGGGGAGGGGGGAGGGGAGGGACAGGTATGTCTCCTCACTTACAAAGCCCTCCACTCCCTAGCACCTGCCTACATATACAACCTCCTTCAACACTACACTCCCTCCCGCTCACTCCGCTCATCCAACTTAGCCCTTCTGAGCACACCACACTACGGCCTTAAGTCCACAGAAAACAAATCATTCTCCTCCTCTGCTCCCCGACTCTGGAATCAACTCCCATCACACATCAAAGAAGCCCCATCCGTAGAAATATTTAAGTCCCACCTCAAAATCCACCTGTTCAAAAAACTCCTGACCCTCCAACCCCTGCATCACTTACATTTTCACATCTGTACACACATATATTTTAGTATTATTACTTATTTAATTTTCTCTCTGTCTTGTCTCTAAGCTGTCTCCCTTTCTCTGTAGTATCCCCACCATGTTGTCATTGTGAAAGTCCATGTACTGTGTTTGTCCATGTACTGTGTTTGTCCGTATGCTATAATGTAATGTATGTAAAGCGCTTTGAGATACCTTATGTAAGGCGCTATATAAAATAAATGTATTATTATTATTATTATGGGTGTGGTAATAGTAGAAAGACATAAATATAGACAATCAAATCTTGATCTGAATATAGAAATATGAGAATAAAAATATAAATAATAATATAATAATAATAATAATAATAATAATAATAATAATAATAATAATAATAATAATAATAATAATAATAATAATAATAATAATAATAATAATAATAATAATAATAATAATAATAATAATAATAATAATAATAATAATAATAATAATAATAATAATAATAATAATAATAATAATAATAATAATAATAATAATAATAATAATAATAATAATAATAATAATAATAATAATAATAATAATAATAATAATAATAATAATAATGGGGCAAAGTTTTCAGTCAAATTTTGTCTTTCATCCATATAGAAAAGCAACGCATTACTCATCCTTGCACTCATGTACACTGGCAATGAATCGAAGAAACAAGGGTTTTCTTCAGCCCACAGGCTTTCCTACTGAAATTCTCCATCACATTGTGTTGGTCTAGAGTAGACTCTAGAGCAGTGGTTCTCAACTGGTCTAGCCTCGGGACCCAACATTTTCCTTAGTCTTTAAGTCGCGACCCAACATTTTGAACCACTATGATTTATGTAAAAAAAAATATTTGCAGTAATACGCAATCTTTCAAAACATGAAATAAACACAAAAAAGTGCAACAAAAGTGCAACTATTGCTAAAAACCCAATGAAATAAAAGAATAATAAATAATATATGCTTCTTAGCAGATTTCTTAGCTTAACATAACAGACCTAAGTTTGGGGGAACTAATGGGATAACTGGGATTGCAATAAAAGTGCAACTAGGGCTAAAAACCCAATGAAATAAAATAATAATAAATAATATGCTTCTTAGCAGATTTCTTAGCTTAACATAACAGACCTACGTTTGGGGAACTAATGGGATAACTGGGGTTGCAACAAAAGTGCAACTAAGGGCTAAAAACACAATGAAATAAAATAATAATAATAAATAATATATCCTTCTTAGCAGACTTCTTAGCTTAACATGCAGGGAACTAATTGGATAACTGGGGATGATGTTTGCTCCTGACAAGAGTCTCAAAGTCTGGGGTGATGGTAGACAAAGCAACTCTGAGGTCATGCTCAATGTCCAATCTGTTCCCCCGCTTTGTCTTCAGCTGGACCAGAGCTGAGAAGCCACTTTCACAAAGATAGGTAGTGAAAAAAAAAAAAAAATTACTAATTTTTTTTTTTTTACACACACATCCGCAACCCACTCAAAATGGCCCCGCGACCCACTTTTGGGTCGCGACCCACCAGTTGAGAAACACTGCTCTAGAGGCCTCTGGTGCCTTTAAAGAAACAGCCTGGGGCGTCCATGAATGAAAACTGAGAGGAATACTGATTACCAGAGGGGGAAACTGGGTTAATCACGCCTGAGGGTTAATCTAACCCTCTAAGAACTAAGGTCAATCAGCAATATTATATCCACTCATAATCTATGCTTCTATGTGTTTCTAAAAACAGCCGGCATAGTGACTGCTATACACCTCTACACTGACTACGCCTGCCCTACACTGCCCTGTAAAAGCTGACCGCAGTAACTACACAAACAGTGAAACTGAGAAAAATGGCTTGAACGTTCTTTGACTATGCAGTGATTTTGTAGTTACTGCAATTCTGCATACCCTTTTTCTCTAAGATTGAACTCTAAAACGTTGTCACAAGATAAAACAGATAAGTAAAAGAAGTCAAATTGCACTTGTTCTAGTTATGTTTCATCTGTCTGAGCGCTTCAGCTCCAGCCTTATTGGGATATATTCGTCATCCGTGCGCCTATTGTCTTAATCTGAACTCTCTGAAAAATCCTCTGCCGCACCCTGGCGGTCTGTTCGTGCTACTACAGGCACAGGCAACCTCCCTTTGGTTACATATTGTCTGGAGCCTGTTGACTGTAATTACTAATGTCCAGGGCCGCCTGGGAGAAATGCGAGGCCCTGTGCGAGATTTAAACGCCCCCCCCCCCCCCCCCCCCCCCAAAAGGTAAAAAAATAAAAAATAATATATATATATATATATTTTTTCATACAGTCAACATATTCTTAAATAATAGCACTGCCCGAGGCTGGGCATGATACAGTCAACATATAGCAAGAGAGAGAGAGAGCGAGAGAGAGCTCCCGTTCTACAGTCTATATACTGTGTACAGAGAGAGAGAGAGAGACACATTGGAAATAAATTGAAATGCTATTTGGCCCTAAACAGAGAGTACACAGTGGCAGAATACCTGAGCACTGTGACTGAAGATCCTTGACTAGGTACAGACTCAGCGAGCACAGCCTAGCCATCGAGAAAGGCAGCCATAGGCAGACTGTGTGTGTTAGAAAGAGAGAGAGAGCATGTGTGTTTGTCGTGTGTGTGTGTTAGAGAGAGAGCATGTATGAGAGAGATAAGCAAAGATGAGCCCCTAAAAGGATATTCAACTTTTAATGGAAGAACAAAACAGAAGGAAAAGATAACTTCACAAAGGCAACATGAATATACATAGATCCAAAAGGACAAAGATCAACACTTAAATCCAAAGAGAAGAGGGTCTATACCAGAGAAAACAGCTAAACAGCATTCAGCTAAATAGGCTAGCCAGGTACTGACACCAGGCCACACACAGCTTTGGCCAACGGCCCAACGCTACCCAAGCTACACAAACCACCAAGACAATTCACACACAGCACATGTCGTATCTCCAAATGTTGTGAAGTAACATATGTTTTGCCTGGAAAAAAACATCGTTATTAACAAAACATTCGGGAGGGGAAGGAAGGAAGAGTGGGGTAATGTCAGGACATCTTACCTGCACGAGGAACGCAGGGCGAAAGGCCGCAACACAGGTCTCCACGTTGACGAAAGGCCTCTCGCTGGCGGGACAAAAAGAAGCTATGGCCGGAGCCTTGTCATGGTGCAGGCCCGACTACATCTTCTGTCAAAGATGATGTCGTAGTCAGAGTGCCAGAACCCCCTGCTATTCTCACGGCTAATGTCAATGGTCGTAGCACAAGCTAACAGCTAACTCTAGGCTAACTGATAGCATCAAACTAACGTTCCCAGCCGAGCGCAGCCGGCAGCTAACGTCGTAGCTAAACAGCTAACTGGCTAACAGTTAGCTCAACCCGGCTATCGCTAACCATTAGCTAACGCAGAAGCAAGCTATGCGGCTACCACTGAAAAACTGTACAACATGAGAAAAGCAATACAGGTGCTGACACCAGGCCACACACCGTTAGCTACTAGTACTACAACAGCTAGTCGGCCAGTTTGGCTCCAGAGAGAGAGAGAGAGATCCACGGCGGGAATAGAATAGAGTGCATTAAAAACTCACCAAACGTCCAAGAGGATGGAGACAACTGCGTGGAGTTGACGAAGTTCATCTGCCGAACGACCATCCTCTTCATCTTGGCATAACAATGCTGCACGCGCTGTCTCTAGGTTAGCTAACGCTAGTTAGCCTTTAGCTAAGCTAGCTACTAGCCGACATCATCATGGCTATATCCCGACTGAACCACACTTAATATTATAACGTAGCTAAAGCTAACTAGCTGTCCCTGTCTTTAGCCGGGACTGAACTGTCTAACATGCAACAACTTTCATCTTCAGTCCATCTGCCGAACGATGTCCTCTTCATCTTGGCTGGCATAACCTAGGCTCCAATGCTGCACGCGCGAAATAGTCAGACGCTAGTGATGGGTCGGTCATGAGCGACTCGTTCATAAGAGCCGATTCATTGCCGTGAGCGTGAGTCGAATCGCTCACGTCTGGCAATGAGTCGGTTCACGCCCCCCCCCCCCCCCCCCCCCGGCACGCACACAGACACACACAATGAACTCAACAGACGCTACCTTACCTGGCTGTAACCCCTCCCCTCATTGAAACCAATTCTGCTGCCTGCAGAGCCTCAGAGCCAGGAACGTGTCTAATGTGAAATATATAAGCATATAAGCAAAACTAGATTTGAGGTCTGTGATGAAAAAGGGCCTCGCGGGAAGGGGGGCCTCGCAATTTAAAAAAAAAATAAAATAAAAAAAAAATAAAAAAAAATAAAAATAAAAAATATTTTTTTTAAATTAAAAAAAAAAAAAATTGTACGAGGCCCCCCTTCCCGCGAGGCCCTGTGCGACCGCACTGCTCGCACACCCCCTGAGGCGGCCCTGTATATATATATAGATATATATATTAACCCTTTCATGCATGAATTATGACAACCTCAGTCAGGATTTCCCCCCCATGTGTTGTCATTGCTCTTGGAGCATGAAAAACAAGATTTTTCAACATGTCCACTTGAGTGGACAACATGCATTTATAGTTTTCAACTGAAAATATACTGCATTAATAATTATATGGTATAACATAGTAATACTGTGAGTATTAACAAAACCAATCAAGAAAATTATATAAAATGAAAAGTCCATTGTGATTCACATATTTACAACATATGTACAGTATACATACAGACATACAGTATACACACAGACATACAGTATACACACAGACATACAGTATACACACAGACGTACAGTATACACACAGACATACAGTATACACACAGACATACAGTATACACACAGACGTACAGTATACACACAGACATACAGTATACACACAGATGTACAGTATACACACAGAAGTACAGTATACATACAGACATACAGTATACACACAGATGTACAGTATACACACAGACATACAGTATACACACAGCACACAGTTGTACAGTATACACACAGACATACAGTATACACACAGACGTACAGTATACACATAAATACAGTATACACACAGACATGCAGTATACACACAGATATACAGTATACAGAACAATATACAGAAGGGGGCTGAGTGTCGTTGCCATGTCCTGAACAAACCGACCATAATAATTAATTAATCCCAGGAAGGAGCGCAGCTGGCCCACATTTGTCGGGGCTGGGGCCTCAGCAATCGCCCTGAGCTTTTCTGGGGATTTATGAAGGCCCGTGGCGTCAATATAATGTCCCAGGTATTCCAGTGAGTCCTTGAAAAACTCACATTTCCCTCGCTGCGCCCTGAGACCAAACTTCTCCAATCGACCCAGCACCCCCTCCAGATTCTTCAGGTGCTCTGCATCATTACACCCAGTTACCAATATGTCATCCAAAAAGCAGTGCACATTGGGAAGCCCCTGGAGGACTTGATCCATAATACGCTGAAAGATAGAGGGCGCTGACGTTATGCCGAAAGGCAGTCGGTTATAGCAGAACATCCCCTTGTGCGTTGTGATGGTGAGATATTTGCGTGAACTCTCCTGCACCGGCACCTGCAAGTATGCGTGAGCCAGATCCAGCTTGCTGAACCGCTGCCCCCCCGCTAGCGAAGCAAACATATCCTCTATCCGGGGTATTGGATAATGTTCAGCACAGAGGGCCGGGTTCACCGTCACTTTAAAATCCCTGCAGATGCGCACACTGTCATTCTTCTTAATGATAGGCACAATGGGGGTCGCCCATTCACTGAACTGCACAGGCGAAATTACATTTAGCAGTTGCAGGCGCTCTAGCTCAGCGTCCACCTTTGGCCTAAGTGCATAGGGAACCACCCGGGCCTGACAGAACTTCGGCTGATGTTCGGGCTTGAGTGTCAGAGCTACTTCAAAGCCCTTCAATGTCCCCAGTTCGTCCTTAAATACATTGGCATGCCCCTTTAACACTGCTTCCAGCGTGTTCCCCTGCATGCCTTGTCCAGATCTAACTGTTTTTATGGCTCTCCAGTCCAGTCTCACTCTTCTCAGCCACTCACGGCCGAACAAGGGGGGTGCATCGCCTTTCACCACATATAGTGGGAGCCGTGCTTGGTCTCTGTTCATTTGAACCTTCACCTTTACCACCCCCACTGGTGCGATCACTTCACCTGTATATGTTTTCAGCAGAATGTGGGTGTGGCGCAGGCGGATATGACTGAACTTTTCACTATACATTTTCTCTGATATAAGTGAAACGGCTGCCCCCGTGTCAAGCTCCATGTCAATCATTTGCCCCTCCACTTTTGGCCTAACCCAAATCACTGATGAGGCTGAACCGCCCTGCTGAGACACATCACCTGCTGCATCCACCCTGTGCAGGGCTAATTCCCCATCTGAATCAGACCCTGTATCACTCTGCATCCCCCTGGTGTTCATCTTATTTATCCGCCTTTTTGACCTTTCTCCCCCTCTGTCTCTTTGCTCCCATCTTGTGTTAATCCCCCCTCTGTCTCTTTGCTCCCATCTTGTGTCACTTGCTGCTTTATTTTCCTGCTTGCTCTCTCTGCATGTACATGCAATATGGCCTTTCTTACCGCAACGGTGACAGGCCTGGTCCTTGAAGAAACAGCCACTCTCCACATGATTTGTCCTCCCACACCGGGTGCATTTTCTCCCAGGTGTAGATGAGAGAGACATCGCATTCACTTTTACAGAGCTGCTGAGCTGTTGTGCCTCCCTCGCCACCGTTTCCATAGCAACGGCTATTTCCACCGCTCTGTGATAGGTGAGAGCATTCTCGGTCAATAGTCTCTTCTGTATGGACTCGCTGAGGAGACCACACACGAACCGGTCCCGTAACGCGTCTGACAGGTACGTGCCAAACTCGCAGTGCTCCGACAGCTTCTTCAAATCCGCAATATACAGGGCTATTGTCTCCCCCTCCGATTGATGTCTTTTATGGAAACGGAATATTTCCGCAATCACAATGGGCTTGGGAGAAAAATGGCTTTGCAATGCTCGCACAGTCTGAGTATAAGTTATATCCCCCGGTTTATCCGGAGCAATCAAAATGCGCAGTAACCCGTATGTTGTTGCCCCTATTAGACTCAAAAACACCGGAAGCCTCTTCTCATCGGAAATGTCATTTGCAGCCACACAATGTTCAAACCGTTCCACATAAGTCGGCCACTGCTCCGTCGATTCATCAAAAGCCACGATATGCCCGATGATACCAGCCATCCCTCTGTGTGATTGTCCCGCAGCAGATCCGCCCTTCGCTAACCGGCGTCAGTGTAGATTCCTCTTCCACTCGTTCCGTCATCAAACAAACGTTAGCGTGGATTCTTTTCAACCAGTGCCGTCACTGGATGAACCGTACTCGTCGCCATTTATTATATATGTGACCCCGTACAATGGTAGCATATTAATCACACTGGATACGCTGTTTACAGGGACTACAGACCATGGCTGTAGCTATCTTTATTGCCATAACAACGAACCCGGAAGCGGGCTGAGCTGTCACCTTAAGAAGTGCTCGCCCTCCCCCTAGAGGGCAGGAATAGGAATGGTGAGGTCGTAACACACCAACAGCCACATACATCACAGGTATGTTCTGAACCTAGTGCAGAGTCAACACCATCAAGATCCAACACACCAATATCCTGATCACAAACCTCCATAGCTCTACTCTCTACCACAGAATACAGTTATGAAAGAAAGTACACTCCCGTAGCAACACACAATACTACCCAACCAATCAGACTTCAATAAGCCCTACAAAATAGCCACTCACCTATAGTACTCAACAATGTCCCTGTGCAACACTCAACAGCCACATTATGCAGTATGACAACCTGACCAATTCGATTTAATGTCCACATCTAACATTCATAAAAATAATAAATGTCGGTTCTAAACACCTAACTAGGATCACACTGGGTAACACTAACTACCCCGTCTAAACTACTTCCCTAGCGGAATGAGGACTACACATATCTTCAGTCGCTTACCGATTTCATTGCGCACTCCACCGGAATAGACGACGCGTGCCCCCCTCCCCCTAACCAAGCAGGTGATCCACCCTTTACCTATGTGGAAAAAAATAGAATGGTTAAGAGCATAACTCACAACAACGGTTTACAACAGTCAAGTGTGCAGCACGAAAATATGGATATATAATAATACAACTTACCAAATGAAAAGACGCAACCTACCTGACACGCTCCAATCGACAAGTCCACATGTCACATGCCCATGTCATGTACCAACAAGGAACTATACAATTGTGCAAACTCGCAAGCTCCCATGTCACAAGGACATGAAAGACCGGAATAGAGCCCCCATGTCATGTACCAAGGTCTAATGACCACATAGAATAGAAACTGAAGCAGGCTGCACATGAACAAAAACAACCCCCTCAGTAGATGCTTTTAAAGCACGGTCCCGGCAGATAGGAAAACAACACAACCGCGCTTTCAAAAGGTAAATTATATTTATTAGCTGTGGCAGGAATTCAAACCTCCACCTGTAATATGAATATCTAACAAAGGGAAAAAACAACCCACAAACAATTAACAAACAGGGAGAAGGGTAAGGGAAGAACAAACAAGATAATTATAATTAAGTTATATTGAAATTCTTTATTCGGAATAACCCCTTGAGATGTAGCATCTCGTTTTCGAGGGGATCCTAACACAATACAGCGTATGTACATTTTCAGAAAAAGAAAAAAAAACACAAAAAAACATTGGACATCAAAACAGTCTACAACAACAAAATCAACTGAGAAATGAAATTACAAAATAAGTAAATAAACATACAAGATCACAAAATAAAATAAACAGGACAAACAAAACAAAACAAAAATCCAGCAAGGATAGGAATGGATTGTTACTTCGTACAAGATAAGTAATGAAAGTCATGATAGTATGCAATATATAAACGATAAAACTAAAAATGATAAACTAACAATGATAAAAATGATAAACTAAAAACATGTACATGTACTATGGAAGTAAGAAGACAGCGCATTTTTAAATAAATAAAAAGATGAGATGGAACGAGTATTTGCAGGTAAGTTATTCCAATCAGAAGGGGCTTTGAACAAAAGGCTTTCTTGGCTGTTGCTTTTGAGAGTGTTGAAAGTGTAGGTATGCAAAAATAGAGTTGGCTAGAATGCCTTAAATAATAATTGGAATAATATGGAGTCAAGTATTGTTTTAGATATTGTGGATAATTAAGATGAATACATTTGAAAATAAATTGTAACCAGTGGCGCTGTCTTCTTACAGTGGGAGAGGGCAAATTCAGTGTTTCATACATTAGACAGTGATGAGTTGTAAAAGGGCATCCAAGAGCAAATCTGCATAATTTATTGTAAGATGTATTGAGAGGAATGAGATTTGTTTTGGATGCAACCTGGTAAACAATATCTGCATAATCCATAAGTGGCAAAATAAGTTGAATTACAAGCTTTTTTCTTACAGAAAGAGTTAAACAGTTTCTGGAGCGGTAGAGAATACCCACACTAAGATACATTTTTCTTACAATATGATCAATGTGACACTTAAATGATAATTCAGAGTCGAGCCAAACACCCAAGTATTTTGTGTGTTCGACTCTTTCTAAAGGTGTACCATCTAAACTATGAATAGCACATACACGAGATTTGGCTTTAGATTTGATGCACTGGGGAGTACCAAAGATCATTGTATATGATTTGCTTTTGTTGAGTAGTAATTTGTTAGCAGCTAACCAATGTTGCAAGGAATTAAAATCAGATTGCAGAGCTAATTCAATGTGTGATAGAGTGGATTTGGAGGTGTAAATTACTGTGTCATCAGCATAGAGCTGAATACAACATTCAGAAATAATTGAAGGGAGGTTGTTTATAAAAATAGAAAAAAGAAGTGGACCAAGAGTTGAACCTCTTTGTTGAACTAATAAATCAGATTTTCTACCTTGAATTGCTACACATTGCTTTCTATTATGCAGATAGGAATTAAACCATAATAAAGAATTCCTTGACAAACCAACAGAATATAATTTATCTAAAAGGAGGTAGTGGTCAACGAGATCAAAGGCCTTGCTTAAATCAATAAAAATAGCACCAGTCAAGTTACCATTATTAGAGGCAGAGAAAATATCACTAGTTAGTTTCAATAGTGCTGTAGTTGTGGAATGATTTGATCTAAAGCCAGATTGATTGGGTGATAATATATTGTGTTCATCTAGATAATATGATAATTGGTTATAAATTAACTTTTCAAATATTTTTATAGTGGAGCAGATAATTGAGATTGGACGGTAATTATTAGGTTCTAGAAAATCACCCCCTTTATGCAAAGGAGTGATACAAGACCACTTCCAGATAGCCGGTATTTCACAAGTGGATAATGACATGTTGAAGAGATCACAAAGTGGATACATGATAATGTGTGATGCTATAATTAGAAATTTGTTCTCAATGTCATCTAACCCGGGACCACTACCTACCTTCAGATCATTAATTGCAGCATGGACCTCGACAGGTGTTATTTTTTTAAAAGAGAAGGAGCTGTTACAGGGCTGAATATTGTTAAGAGCAATATAAGGATCATGCATTGTGGGAGAAGAGACAGAAGAAAAGTGTTGATTGAATGCATCCGCGACTAAATTAGGATTGTGTAAAATAATATTGTTGACTCTTATTTGGTTGGAGGATATATTTTTATCCGAACCAGTTAAATCTTTTATTTTCTTCCAAACGTTTTTGGGATTTTTAAAATCACGAGTAAGAGACTCTATAATAATTGGCTTCTGCATTTCTGGTCATGGTTTTGGACACATTTCTCAACTGCCTGTACTTTTCCCAGTCAGCAGGATCCTTAGATTTACGAGATGCTGCCCAAGCTTTGTCTCTCTGCATGAAAATACCTATAAGTTCAGAAGTAATCCAGGGGAGATGCCTTCCTTTGACTTTTATATTTTTATAAGGAGCATGCTTGTCAATAGTTTTAGTAAACTCAGAGAGAAAGAAGTCCCAAGCACAGTGAACATTTGGTATTAGTTGGTACCTATCCCAGTTGATGGAAATCACGTCATTGATAAATTGGCCAATGTTCATTTTTTTATATTGCCTGATTTTAATCAGTTTGGGTGGTGATTTAGGAAGTTTAATTTTCCAAATACAATACACAAGTGAGTGGTCACTGAAACAATCAGACATTACTCCTGATTTTAAAATTCTATCTGGATGAGAGACCAGTATCCAGTCAATTAGAGATTGAGATGTGGGTGTGACACGAGTGGGCTCATTAATTAGCTGGCTTAAGGCGAGACACTGCAGGTGAATAGGCAAATATACTTTTTTTGTTGATTTTGAGATTTTGTTATATTTTGCTTCCTAAACATGTCTTCTATGAAACTAATGACAATAAAACGTCAATAACACACATTTAGTTGTTTATTTTACTTCATTTTGCCTTATTGCATCCATAAATGTGCACATATTTAATGGGGAAGTGCCTCATTTGCATATATAAACATACATTTCAGAAAACTTGCAATATATTTTTTCTTAGTTTATATGTACATAACAAACTGGGAAAGTTTCATAGTGATATCTATTTAAATATTTTTTGCCTATTAGGGGGTACTACACTGCACTACACTGTTTGTAGCCTGTGTGTAGTTCTGTTCAGTTCAATAACATCATTATTATTATTATTCAGTTATCAGACATGTGTTTAGGTTGTCTATTACTAATGGTTTGATTAGATATTGTGTTTGTAAATATCTGTTTCAAAAAAAAAGTAAGGCATTTTACAATACAGAACTTTGAAGGCGTTTTCCCAAAAATGAGTTTTAAGAGTTTTTCCTCATACTCTGAGCCAGAAATCTCCACTTCAGTAGCACTCACATACACCAAACCTTCCAGTTCTATTCATATCTATGTTCTGAAGGTATTTACAGAAGGGTTTGTTGATATCGCATTCATACCCTGATTTATATCACATTTTATTCCTAAAAACATGGCGAAATATGGAATTTTACCATAAAAATTGACTGAATGGAGTATTTTCTGATTTATGGAGTGATAAAAAGAGATATCCAAAATCCCCTCTGTAATAACCTTTGGCTCTAATATGTCAACAAAATGAAACTATAATTTTGAAAATGGCTTTATCCAATGTTCAGATTTCTGTCCTGGAATTATATGCAAATTAGTGCATATTTAAGTAGATAATGCCTCATTTGCATATTTAAACATACAATTTCAGAAAACTTGTAATACAAAAAAAGTCTTGTCTTAATATAAGTAATCAACTGGGGAATTTTCATTGTGATATCTATTAGTTAATTTTTTTACCCTATTCACCTGTAGTGTCTCCCCTTAAATTCAAATGACCAAATATGCTTTTTTGTTTGTTAGATGATTTGTCAATCCAATTTGTATTAAAGTCTCCCAGAATAATAAGTTCATTTTTATTACTTATAGAGTTTATGGTAGAGGCTATAGAATTAAAGGATTCAGCAGGTGAAGAAGGAGGTCTGTAAATATTTCCTATAGTAATATACTTGTTTTCATGCAGAGTTACCTTTACAAAAATACTCTCAAAGTGAGACGGCTCAACAACAGGTGTAATTAGTTCGGAAGCCAGAGTGGATGACACATATGTGGCTAAACCACCTCCCTTTGTTCCCCTGTCAGCTCTATATAAGACATAATTTGTGAGTTTAATTTCATTATTAGATATTCTAGGTGAGAGCAAGGTTTCAGACAGGGTTATAATATTTGGTTTATATAGTTCAACCCATGCACGAAGTAGAGTGATTTTGGTACGAAGGCTTCTGATATTCAAATGAATAATTTTCAAACCTTTAACACTATCCAGTTGTTCATACGTTTAATAAGGATACTATCATTGACCAAACATAGAGAAAAGCAGATCCATAAAAGATTATAAAACACAAGAGCACACAGAGACAGGACAAACAGACAGAACACATAACTGGCACACACAGAAAACAGAAAAACAAAAAACAGAAAACAAGACTGGCACATTGATCCTTGACCCCTTAGGCCCAAGGATTTAGGTGAGTAGGCCAGAAACTCCACCTCACTGAGCTTTGTCTGTTTATGTTATGTATATGTAGCTCAGTAGTAACTTTACAAATGGTAAGATAAGTTAGTACCACATGTGAGGTTGGAAAGGGTACAGTGTACATTTCAGTGACAAGATTCATTAAAGGGAATATATATATATATATAAATACAACTAATAATTCAATATATACATATATATATATTATTTTTATAATAATAATACCCTCAGTCCAACCTGAAAAGAAGAGAGCATTACATAGTACAAGATAACAACCTAAAAGAAAAACTGAAATAAATTATTCCTCTTAATGTAAAGATAACGAGACTACACCTTGCGACACTTTACAACACTATGCTACCGCTTTACGGCAGTAGAAAGTAGACGGAGGCGCCACACTTTCTGGCAAACAAAAAAGTCAGCGTACCCAACCTGTTGGACGTGAGTTTAGAGAACGAAAGAATATCAGCCAAAAAAAGACTGACAGAAACAAGGCGATTCCACCGGTTAGTTCAAAAAGTCACTATTTTCATGTCGATGGAGTTAACAACGATCATGAAGAGGAATGTTTAACAAACGTGGGATATTTTCGAGAGATTGACTTAACGTTAGTGGCGAGTGAATGGCTAAAGCTAGCCTGTTGGCATCGATTGGAGTCAGCAACATTGACATACAAGAACATGAGGCGACATCTTCGAAAGACTTGACGAGAATGAAAGTTAATTACGCTGTAGTCTTGAAGAAAGCTTCGGCAGTTTTGTGGTCACGGAACAGCTCCTCTTTGCCGTTGATGGTCACGCTCAGGGTGCTTGGAAAACGAAGTGAGTATTGTAGTATATTCCCAAGCTAAACGGTTCTGCTCTGTACCAGAACCGGCGCTGATCTGCTCTGCGTTGTGATTCAAAAACTTTAAAGCCCTGGGAAATACTTATGACGCTCAGCGGTGCAGGCAGGAATCAGGAAGGAAGAGGGTAGTTATTTCAAACGGAGTGGTTTATTAAATCCACAAAGTTATACAAAAAATTATCTGTTTCAATTAAAAGTAAAGAATGCTATAGTTGTGATAAAAGACACTATGCCGTCTTGATCACAACCAGACTAATATTACAGTAGAGTTGATAAGTCGTTGATGGCTTTGTTCTCTTGGCTAGTGAACAAAGTATAGTTCTGTTTTTCCCTCCAAAAGCGATGTCCTTTGTTGTCCTGCCCGCGTCGTGTGTAGATGGGTGTGGTTCCTCCTGGTGAGTTGGGTTTCAGAGTCCCCCTCCCCATCACAACCTCCCATTATATCCCAAGGCCCAGCGTCTCGGTGTGATGACATCATCAAATTCTTTCCTCCAATGCCAGGCCTGCTAAGTTTGGATTTGAAAATAGGGGTTTGGCTTAATAGGCCAACCCCCCCATACTTTGTTTAAGCCCAGAGAACAACCATCAATTACAACCTAATATTTGCATTTATTCATTTCATAATTTCTATATTTGAATTACCATTAATTACATGAACCCAGAGATATCATACTTAAAACACATTTCTTATCATTAAGCCTATTTTCACCTTAAGTGAAAACTAATCTTATTCTGTAGTGCAGTGGTCACCAACCCGTCGATCTTGATCGACTGGTCGATCTTTGAGACTGTCCCTGTAGATCTTTCCATGAAAATTAAAAATAATTTTTTTTTTTTTTAGATCTTACACTGAGAGTCCACATTACAGTTCTACTTTTGTTTTGATGTGAAAAGTGATGCTGCACTTAGCACTGACTGAGAAAGTACACATACAGTTCTACTTTTGTTTTGATGTGAAAATGATGCTGCACTTAGCACTGACTGCACTTAGCACTGACTGCACTTAGCACTGACTGAGAAAGTAAACATTACAGTTCTACTTTTGTTTTGATGTGAAAAGTGATGCTGCACTTAGCACTGACTGAGAAAGTACACATTACAGTTCTACTTTATAAAATGCTAATTGTAAATATGTTTGTCAATGTTAATAATATGAGAGTCCACATTACAGTTCTACTTTTGTTCTGATGTGAAAACTGATGCTGCACTTAGCACTGACTGCACTTAGCACTGACTGAGAAAGTACACATTACAGTTCTACTTTATAAAATGCTAATTGTAAATATGTTTGTCAATGTTAATAATATGAGAAAGTCCACATTACAGTTCTACTTTTGTTTTGATGTGAAAAGTGATGCTGCATAAGATGACTGCACTTAGCACTGACTGAGAAAGTACATAATAGTTCTACTTTGACGTTTTAATGTTGGACCAAAGCATTGCATGTAATTAGAATACAGGCAAATAAAAGTCATTTAGTTTAAAGTACAATCTTGGCTGTCTTTTTCTCTCAACGCTTCAATAGGTAGATCTTGCCTTCACCAAAAAAAAAAAAGCGATCTTGGGCTTAAAAAGGTTGGTGACCACTGCTGTAGTGGATTTAAGTTTATACGCTAGCGTTCATTAATAATAGGCTTTTATACAGTTTCATTAATCATATGATTTTACACAGTTTAGTATGACTTCAGAATTATTACCACAATGTAAACAGGCCTAATTGTATTTCATATCAAACTAATCTAAATGGGTTACCAGACCTTTGAAGATGTACTTAGTTATTAGCAAACCAGGTGGCCACATATGTTCATAGGAACATATGTGTTTAGCTAGGGCTTCCTGTCCCCCACTCAGGTGGCGAGCCTTTGTTCTACAACCCCCTAAGGGGAAGTAGGTTATCTTCCTGATTAGCCACCGAACCCGTTTAACAACCTCTCTCTATTGTTACTTCAGCTGCCACTATATGCAAATTACCTCCTGGAGTGAGCACAAGGTCTTTGTAAACACACACACTCTATGAGCTAAGTCACCCTAGTCAAATCAGGTTTAAACTATTGTTCCACTTTGACTGTTTCTATAAGACTATTACACATTAGTTTGATTTGAATTCCTATTTCATGATCTATGTTCAAAATATACCACAGTTTCCACACTCGGATAGTTTATCTATCCTTAATTATGTCAAACATAGATCCTACCTTCTACTCACTACTATCTGGATAATACTTAAGACATTTTAAATCATACTTGGATAAAATACATATGGTTTGCCACACTCGGATCCTAAAATTCAACCGTACATTCTTTTTCTAAATCTCCTTCTTATGTATACTTATAACAAAACACCTTTATTAGCAGTCCATTTTGGTTATTTGTGCCCCGTGTACAGTCTTTGACAAGCTGTTTCGTACCAAGATCAATTTCCATTGGTTTCCTAATGTGATTTGTCAAATTCTGACTTGGAACAGTGAGGAGGGGGGGTCAATGTTTTCTAGATCGACCTGGCCTCCTCCTTATTTCTCAGAGCTGGTGCAGTTCACGACTGCTGAATGCTACCACCAACTCTGGGAGGTGGAATTAGAAAGCAAATTGCCTTTCTATCACACCCCGTCTTTTGTCGAGACCGCATGTCTCGTGTTGAACTCTATAGGGGTAGGACCCCCTGCTGTATTTCTCTGTTGCTGTCACAGCTGTGAGGAGGTCGTCGCTGGCTGCTCAATCCCCGTTGACCCTCGGATTAGTGGAAGAGGTTTGCTTCTCTCCCCCTCCGCCTGGTCGTTGATAGGGGCGATAGCAGCTCCACCCTTTCGCTTGTTGACCCCCTGGTCAATGGTTAAGGCCTTGCAGCCCGTCTGTTGACAGCCGGAGTTGTTGCTGAGGCCTAGCCGCCTGTCTCCTCGTTGGTTGCCTGTCGTTCCCCTCTGAAGCCTCAAGACCCGGTCACTGCGTTGGCCGGAACTCTCCAGGCCTGAGAGGTAGGCTTCTCCTGGTTCTTCTCTAGGTGCCCTGCAGTGTTGGTCCCCATGGACCTCTGGGTAGACACTAGCCAGTGTCTGGTTCCCCAGTACCGATGGAATCCTTGGGTCTGCTTCGTACCACACTCGGATGCATGTCGGTTCCCCAATCTCCCATTTGTATCCTGTAGTGAATATAGATATCGCTTCGGGACAGTGCAGGTCACTTCTACCACAACAATTGATTGAGAATCCATGCTTTTCCTCCCTCAGACTCTCTTTACTGGTCTGAGTTTTGACAACTTTCTTTTCCAAATTATTTTTCTATATATTCTATGGCTTCTTGAGCGTTAATATTCAAAATTCAGAAAAATTCACATGGCTCTCCTTATATTATGCTGTCACAACAGTATAACCCCACCACCCTTCGATGCGGAATGACATTCAAACATCGTTACCTTCGTCCCTGGACAGCTGCTCCCCGGCCCGGACAGTCAGCACTGACACATCCACTCTCCCAGTAGTCCTAGGTGTATGGCAACAAATCACAGTCCGCCTTAAACACACATCTTCCACACTCTCCGCCAGCCTTCACCAAGCCAACGGAGTCCCCCACAAGCCAATCATCAATTGCACATGTTCATACCCTACACAAAGACTAATTTGGCCAATAGCGACCAAACCTATTAAGCTTATCAATGTACAGAGAATCATGCTTCCCAACACTTTCACCAATCACGACACACCCCCAGCTCCTAGAACCGGGCATTTAATGGGCGGAGAACAAAAATCCATGA
Organism: Notolepis coatsorum; assembly: GCF_963971535.1. Classification (NCBI taxonomy): domain Eukaryota; kingdom Metazoa; phylum Chordata; class Actinopteri; order Aulopiformes; family Paralepididae; genus Notolepis; species Notolepis coatsorum. The sequence continues at coordinate 166,753,050 of NC_140169.1, read as the reverse complement.
ACCAGCTCATGTCCATTCACTTTGTTCCCAGTCCATTTTATAGACATATACTACCCCGTCCTGATGTGTCGAGATCACTCCCAGCTTGCCAGGTACCCTAAGAAAAAATATATAGAAAGAAAAGAAACAGAAAACAAAACATACAAAGAAAAACCATGCCAAACCAATAAATGAAAAAATAAACTAAACTTGTGAGCCTTTCTTTTTTCTTTTCAACTCATTTTTAACCTATTACCTAGAGCAGGGGTCAGCAACCTTTTTGACATGGAGTGCCTGTTTGAAATATAGTTGTAACTAGTGTGCCTCAACAATATTCTATGCATCGTAATTGTTTTCCCTCATAATCAGGTATTTTCAATGATAATTTTTACATTATTACATCATTATTGTTATTGTTATTATTAACAATATTATTATGATGGTTATATCAACCCTAAATCTGAGTTGGGGGGGGGGATGCAATGCAGACAAACAGCTGCATACAGTGCGACCATTTCACTCACATTTGCCCATTCATTTTTGGACACATCACACACCATTGGTGTGTGTACTGTACTTGTGCTGTCATAGCTCCACCTACAGGCCTAATGGAGAACACCAGGAGAACACCAGGATGTGAATGGAGGGTGAATGTGAGGTATATCGTGTAAATAAGTTTTGATTGATCGCAAGACTACACTGTACAAAAAGAAATTATATTATAAGTGACCAGAACTTAAAAATATTGAGTTCAGTTACTGTGCATTAAGGTTTTCAGTTTTCAATCCATAATAAGTTAACAGAAAAATAAGTACACAACCACATTATTTCAACCTAATAAAACTATGTTTATTGTCATTGTTTTAAGAACACAAGTTGACTTGGTAATAACTCACATTTTGAGTAGAAAAAATGGCTTTTAACATGTGCAATGTTCAATGAAATAGAAAAATAAATAATAAAATTTGTTGATTAATCCCACTGGTCACAATGGTGACCGTAATAATGTTTTTGTTATAAGGCTCTGCAAATGTTACTGAATGATGTAGCAATGTATTTCCAGCTAAATTGAAATAATAAACAAATAAAGGGTCTCAATTAAATATGTGGTAGTAAAAATAACCTGTGGGAGGATTTCAACAAGATAAATGCGACAACAGTGCAAAATGTTTCACTATAATATTTAAAAAAAAAAAAAAAAAAAAAAAATTATTGCTGCCCCCTGTGCCTATGAAAATGCCCCCGCGTGCCTATGCAGGCACGCGTACCTGGGGTTGCCTACCCCTGACCTAGAGGCTTATGCACCCCCGTATTAACTAAGAAACAAAAAAGGGAAAATCAAATGAATAAACAAAATGAACGCTCCCGGCCTAAGTCAGGAATTGCTCGTAATACACTAGAAAAGAGAATTTCTACAGAAAATAAAAGTAAACACCTATTCCTATTACTCATAACTGTTAATATCCGTCTATCAATACCATAAAAAACTAGAAACAACTATGGGTCTTTTTAATTTCTTAATCATGCAGTCCACCCTTTGACCAATCTGAATATTGACCAAGCATGGATAATTTACTGACCACTAGCTTCCGCAGTGTCACATCATCACACTGTCTAATATTGAATACCTAATATTAACTGTTTAACATAATTTGATTTTCTTGTTAGTCTGATTAGTTCATGCATTTGTCAGTTAATCATACATCCATTTTCAGTAACTTCCATTCATAATCTAATCACCTAACCCCTCTATTTATTTTTTATTCTATTTTTATTCTAATCTAATCAGGAGCATATTTTATTATTCAATCTAGTCCATCTTTACCCTAATCAGTTGCATATATTCTTATTCTGCCGGTGGCCTCTGCAGACATGACCTTTGAAAATGACCTTTCAGTCCACAGATCCAGCAAACCTGTCTGTGTCCCCTGGGTTGTGGGACCCGGTGGGTCGCCCGCCTGTGATCGGATGGCCCTGGGGACATCGGGCCCAGAGCATGTCCTTGCTGTATGTCATCACCGTCACGGTTCCCTTGAGCCTGTTCTGAGGAGAAAGCCACATACCTATTTGGTTCAGTCACAGTTCCTTGAGCCTGTTGTTGAGAGGGGCCCGCTACCTGTCCAGACAACGAAGCACACGGCATTGCTTGGTCCCGGTTGCCTAACACCGATGCCCGAAACATGATCTCAATAGCTGTCGCTTCTAGTAGTGCAGTCTTTCTTGCCAGTTCTTGTTCCAACCTCTTAGTCTTGTGTGCGGCTAATTCCGACGCCCGAAGCAAGACCCCAATCGCTGTATTATCTATCAGTACATACTTTCTCGCCCATTCTTGCTCCAATCTCCGCGTCTCGTGTGCGGCTTGACCGATCTCCAGCTGTGTCTTCATCAGATCTCGATGAACTGCCTCGTGTTGTTCGAACGCTGTCACAAACGCTCTCTTTTGTCTATAGGACAACGCCTCTTCCCCCATCTCAGCGCTGGCGGATTGACTTCCCATCGCTGGGCCCCGCCTCTCATCTTGGCTCTGGTGCTGAGGGGGTCCTAGACAGGGGGAGCTTGCTGGCTGTGGACACTGTACTTGATACCGACCTTGGTCCTGATCACAGTCCCTCGATATATGTCCGAGAATCCCGCACAACCAGTACCCAAATGGCCGAGCTCCGGATCCCACCCTGGCCCTCACTGACTGGCTCCTCGTCACCGGGCCACGCCTCCCAGTTTGGGGCTGATGTTGGGGGTGGGGTAAACCTGGGCAAGGGACACTGGTGGGCTGTAGAAACTGTTCACGTATTATTCCATACCTGTTGTCAGTCTCTATTCCCGCCGTCGCACGGCCAGCGTCAACTCCCTGGGACTGCTGTAACAACATCGCTCTCCTCAGTTGCTTTCGTTGTCCCTTGGTTAACTGGCAGTCTCCCGCAACGGACACTTCAGCGTGGATCGGCTCGGGTAATACAGTTGTCTCTGGGTCGCTTGCTGCAACGACTCCCTGTGGCGGAGTTAAAGACATTATTTCCAGTCCCTCCGTCACACTGGACTCCGGAGGGGAGGCAATCACATTCAAGTCAATCAGGTTAACGTCACTGTTCAATTCGGTCAATGTAATGTCTGCAGAGGTTATCGGCATTACCCCACTACCGGCATTATTTCTTTTCATCACCTTTCGTAATCTCTTTTTCTGCTTTTTGATTTGGGTACGCATTCTATACCGGCCTCCTTTTTTACATTTAAATACAAGGTTCTGTAATGGCCTGAATACCTTTGGCCATTGTTTCGTCACTTTTATTGTGACATCTCCAGTCGTTGAAATAGACAGATTGTCTACCCTTTCTATGGTTAGTGCATCTAACCCTCCAGTTGCTCCTATCTGTGTATTTTCCATTCTCACCTTCTTTCAAACACTCGTAATATCACCGTTTAGAAAGCAAGTTTCTCTGTATTCAAACTATTTTTACCAAACTTGAGTTAATTTCACTCACACTGATATATTGGTGCAAACAGGAATTGATAACTCGCTGTGTGATACTATATCCCGATGGCAACAGCTCATTTGATTTCCCTGTCTTGAGTTCGAGATTTGTCAGCACTGGCCTGTCCGTCCTGGAGCAGCTGTGAAGAGAGAAGAAAAAGCATACACTTAATTATCAGTGGCATTTCCCATCAAACCATCCATCTTTAAGCATGGAATGTCGGGCATCTCCTATACTAAAATAACTTGAGAGCATTTGTGCAATTTTCATTTTGAATTATCAATGACACAGCCTTAATCGTTTTTCAGTTGTCTCCATTGGAAAACTGGATCTCTCAATCCCGTTGTCATGATCCTTCTTCACACAACTCCGGGGAACCTTATTTTGCATCAGCCTTTTCCCTTCCGTTGGTCAATCAGAAATTTGTTATTTACAGCCTATCATTTCTACACATCTGTGCTGGACATGGTATTTTAGGTGAATAAACTCACTTTAACTCTAATAATTTAGGTGACTAATAGCACTTTAACTCTTATTGTTCTTTGCAAATGACTATGTGTATATTTAATCCTTATCTTCGCTTCTATGTGTAACTATATTTATTTCTGTCCGTGAAAGCCTAAAAATGTATTCCGCCCATATTACATTTTACATACCAGTAACACACATATTTCACACACAATTTTGCACACAATCACTACATTCCCTCGTAACACCTAACCACTTAGGTGTTAAACCCACTACTCACGAGAATAGAAATCAATTTTCAGTGCCTTATGTCACTGAAGTCCCGTGCATTCGGAACAGCGTCATATACAACCTGTTTAATAACCCACAGGCGCCGACACTACCCCCACATTGAAATCCCTGCAGACCAATGACATCTTCACTGGTCAACCCGACCTGTGGCCCACGGCGTCACCCCCAGTTTGCAACCTGGAACGCGAAACCCCGGGCCTCCTACTTAAGGATATCCAAAGTTCATATCACCCTCAACCACTGCTGCCCACACACAGCACCTCCAACACCAATCAACCACCGCAACCACCGTCACCCAAATACCCACACACAATATAACCCAATGCGCGTAGTGTGGCAGCGAGCTCTCGACGAGCGCACGCATAGCGCATCCCCGCCACGCGCGGTGGCAGACCACGAGCCCACCCCCGCCAGCCAATACCACTACCAGCACTAGAAATACCCTAAAAATAACAACAAAACTGAATATTGAACAACAACAAGGCCTCAAACAAGTCCCAAACTCAACCAACTGCCTTTGAATCCTACAGTAAACAGCAATAAACAATAAACCCACAAAGAAAACAATAAACAATATACAGGTCCAAACTAGGAGAGAAAGAGAGAGCGTTTTGGGGGGGCCGAGGGGGGAAGAGAGAATGGACGAGAGGCGGTGCAGGAACGAGAGTCCTCGTTCATATAACACCACATCACAATATAGCCTGTGCCCATAACCATGCGGGGAGTGAGGGGGAGGGAGGGAGCAAGAGGGAGAGAGCGAGAGAGAGAGGGGGGGGGTAAGAGAGAGAGAGAGAGGGGGGAGGTGAGAGGGAGAGGGAGGGAGGAGAGAGAGAGAGAGGGAGAGGGAGGGAGGAGAGAGAGAGAGAGAGAGGGGGGGGGGGTAAGAGAGAGAGAGAGAGAGGGGGGGTGAGAGAGAAGGGGGGGGGGGCGAGAGAGAGAGAGAGAGAGAGGGGGGGGTGAGAGAAGGAAGGAGAGAGAGGGAGCGAGAGAGAGAAAGAGAGAAAGAGAGAGGGGGGGGGTGTAAGAGAGAGAGAGAGAGAGGGGGGGGAGGTGAGAGGGAGAGGGAGAGGGAGGGAGGGAGGAGAGAGAGAGAGAGAGGGGGGGGGGGGCAAGAGAGAGAGAGAGAGAGGGGGGGGGGGTGAGAGAGAAGGGGGGGGGGGGCGAGAGAGAGAGAGAGAGAGAGGGGGGGGTGAGAGAAGGAAGGAGAGAGAGGAAGCGAGAGAGGGAGAAAGAGAGAGAGAGAGAGAGAGGGGAAGAGGGGGAAAAGGGAACGGACGAGGGGGAGGGGGGGGCCAGGGCCCCACATTCCACTACCAGATTAAAGCACAACAATCTAATCTAACCTTATTAGTACACTAACCTCTAAATGAAAACGTTCTGTGTGCAGAACCCAAAAATAGTTCCAAAAGGAAACTCACCATGTCCTCTGCTGCCCCCTACCGTATTCCTAAATAAACTCCACCTTCCCCTCAACAATGGACGCTCGGCGCCCCTACCAAGATGGACGCTCGGCGCCCCTACCAAGATGGCCGCCTCATCGCGAGACATCCCGAGAGCCTCGTCATGCTATGTCGTCAGCACAGTTAGCTTAGCATATTAGCTTCGTGCGCGCGCAGGTCGCCAGTCCGCGCACCCTTATGACGTCACAACCGGCGACCGCATTAGCCGTTAGTGCGGCTAGGTAGCATTAGCTTAGCTTCCCCCATGATACCATAAAAACGTTCCCCAACGACCCATCGTCCCGTTTCGCCGTGCGGGCCGACACCTCGCAATGTTAACACAACACCACATTCCCCACAACAGAACCCTAATCCTCTCAAAACGCCAGTGTAGTGATTTAAACAAAAATATAAAAACATAATATCCTATAGGCCCTCACAACACACTAGCTTGGCCCCGCCGCCTTCACCACCGGTGTGCTCAGAACGACTTCCGGGTCCTAGTTACATACCATCCCGATCACCTAAAACATTAAACAACTGCTTTATCCGCGTCGAATATGAACATTTTAAAGTGCCTAACACATCCCCGTAAACCCAAGACACTATCGATCGACTTTATACATGCGAACCTACGCCGCCCCGTCACTAGTATCCTCCGGTCGCCCCCAGGCTAACACAGTAGCCAACCGCCGCTGCGTTCCACCGGCCCTCGAAAAACCGGCGTTATCATTACATATCCCCACGGCTAACCGGTGACTTAAATTACATAATAATACAACAATAACCTCATACGTATCATCAATCATACTTAACCATAGCCATCCTCTAAACATTCAATCATACTGCCACTCCTAACAACAAATAAAAACACAAACAACCATTCAGACTTACATACTATTGTCCCTCGAACGTCGCGCGGCAGTTCTCACATTCCGTTTCACTTTATTCAATAACTTCCGCGCGACTATTAAAAACGAGACCAAGTGTAATCGTACATCTTACTATACTGAATGTTTAAGTTTACAACAGCTTTGTAATTGAATCCCCACTAAGTACCAAGTCAGTCTCTCAACCGAAATGTTTAAGCACCACCGTTCGCCCCTTATCACAGCGCACATAATTAATTAATATGCCAGCGTGTTTAATGTATCAAACAGGATCTCCTTAGGCAGTTCGGGTTTCCTTAATTCACAAACTCACCTTGCGAACAACCCTTCCGCCGTCTTGATCCACTTGAATATGTCCTAAAAACGAACATATTTCTTCATTTAATTCGGCCGATAATCCCCACAGATACCAGGTGCCGTCGTAATGCCGGTCAACACGCTCAGCCAGAAAACTATGTTATTGCAGCCTCGCAAACACTAGCCAGCCCCGCTTATATTAATCCTTCCCGTGTTATTCCTGTAATCGCACAACAAGATTCCTGATTTACACCGGTCGCCCTTCGTTTCTACTAAACCCGATTACATAATCCAAACAGCGTATGAGCCACGTATCCACGTCTCGGTGAAACAACTTGCCCGGTGCCGATTTGAGTACGCGGCACACTCGACCAGACCCGCCTCACAATATTTTAATCGTTTGACAGCACTAATATATATATATATATAATATAATATAATAATATATATATATTAGTGCTGTCAAACGATTAAAATATTTAACTCGATTAATCGCATGATTGTCCATAGTTAACTCGCGATTAATCGCAAATTAATCGCATTTTTTTTTTTTTTTTTTTTTACCTTAAACAGATCTTTTTCAAGTTCCAAGTTTTAATACTCTTATCAACATGCGAGTCAACAAATGCTTGCTTTGTGCAGCCATTTAACACAAAAGGATGACCCTCATGCATTGCAAATTTGCATCAAATTCAAAACAGAGTGATGCACAAAATAACTTAAAAGAAAATAATAATTTAAAACAATGAATAAAGTGTGCATGAAATAATAGGGGAAAGAAAACGTTAGGAACTTGTTACATTCACACACACAAGGGCTGATTAATCACACACCCCCCTCTCTCCCTCACACACACACTCTCCCAGCTCTTTTTCTCTTTTGCCCCTTCCTCATCTCTCTCACCCCCCTCTCTCTCTATATCACACACACACACACACACACACACACACACACACACACACACACACACACACACACACACACACACACACACACACACACACACACACACACACACACACACACACACACACACACACACACACACACACACACACACACACACACACACTTCAGAAACAAACATAGTATCAATGAGAGCATCAATAATACACCTGAGTGAAGTCTAGTAAACATTTTTTTTTTTTTTTTTTAGTTAATCTTGAGTTAAAAAAATTAGTGGCATTAATAGAATCGGGAGTTAACGCGATATTAACGCGATATATTTGACAGCCTTAATATATATATATATATATATATATATATATATATATATATATATATATATATATATATATATATATATATATATATATATATATATATATATATATATATACTCACCTGGTAGCTGCACCAACACAAATACAATGCCTACCAGGTAAGTGGTGTGAACAACATGAACACACAGTGAATCAGTCCCACACAATAGTGGACAGTGTTATAATAACTATTCCACACAAACAACAGTGGACAGTGTTATAATAACTATTCCACACAAACAGTGGTAAACAATGGCAACCTCCAACTCTATGGTCACTGGCAAATGACTCCATGAGGCGCCCGGACGAGTGTGTGCTGTCAGGTATTTGTCCACCCGTCCCTCTCTAGGTGATTGCCATCAGCTGTCACCCATTAGGCAATCAGCACTCTTCAGTGTAGGGACGGGCGGGCGGCACCTAACAGAGAAAAAGAGACAGCATTAGCTATCATGCACACACACACACACATCACATCCAAAACATAACATATTTAATTATTTACATATACTAACCTGATGTTCAGATGGTGTCATAAATACAGTAATAATGGTAATGACCAACCCACGTACCCATGTACGTCACACTATGGTGATATGATATTTTGGGCATATTGCCCAAGAAGGGGGTGCGTGCGTGTGTGTGTGTGTGTGTGTGTGTGTGTGTCCTGAATATTCCAGCAGCTTTTGTAAGGGAAATAGGTGTGTATGTTGTGCAAATAACTCTGTTGAACATTGTTCTCTGCAGGTCCTCCTGGTTTCCCTGGGATGAAAGGAACCCCAGGTGAGTGGAGAAGCCATCACACACGTAGAACATTTAGAAGAAATCTACCATGGGTTCTCCTATGCCTTCTATAGTAATTATAAGTCAGTTGATAGGTCTGTCATGTCATATACCAGAGCTGCTTTTAAAGAGTAAACTAAACTAGAGGAAGTATAGAAAGTCACGCCTCACTGCTGACATCGACACATATCACAACCTCTTGTTAACATTCTCCAAAACCATTACTAATGCCAAAGCTTCTTTCTTTCACCATAGGATCGAGGCCTCTGCCAAGAATCTTCGCAAACTGCATGCTACCATGTCCTCCCTCCTCACTCCCCCCCCACCTCCTCCTCCCTCATCTTTTTCTGCCGAAGACTTTGCGATCTTCTTTGAGGAAAAAGTGGAGAACATCCGCAGCTCCTTCTCCCAACCCCCACCCATTCCAAACGCTGAATCGAGAACCTCATCCTTCACTCTGTCATCTTTCTCTCCCATTACAGAAGCCGAGACCCTGACACTGGTAACGTCGAACCGTCCGACTACATGCCAGCTGGACCAGCTACCCTCCCCACTCCTCCAGACCATAGCACCGGACATCCTCCCATTCCTAACTGCAACCATCAACTCCTCACTCAACTCGGGGGTGGTCCCCACCTCCCTAAAACAAGCCAGAGTCACGCCCCTCATAAAAAACCAACCCTGAACCCCACCGTCATAGCCAACTATCGCCCTGTCTCTCTTCTCTCCTTCCTTTCTAAAACACTTGAACGTGCTGTATCCAACCAACTTACTGCTTATCTCTTACAGAATGACCTCCTAGACCCCAATCAGTCTGGCTTCCGGACTGGCCACTCCACAGAAACTGCCCTCATTGCGGTCACAGAGGCACTTCACTTAGCAAAAGCGAAAGGCCTCTCCTCTGTCCTGATTCTCCTAGATCTATCTGCAGCCTTCGACACAGTCAACCATCAGATCCTCCTCGCGGCCCTCGCAGGAATGGGAGTGGCTGGATCTGCGCTGACATGGCTGACATCATACCTCAATGACCGCTCCTACCAAGTGTCATGGAGAGGGACTCTGTCGGCCACCCGCCCCCTCCGGACGGGTGTCCCCCAGGGCTCGGTCCTAGGACCCCTTCTCTTCTCCCTCTACACTAAATCACTGGGTAACATTATCACATCTCATGGCTTCTCATATCATTGTTATGCCGATGATACTCAACTCTTCCTCTCCTTCCCTCCCTCAGATATCCACGTCTCTGAGCGGATCTCGGCCTGTCTGTCCGACATCTCCGCCTGGATGACGACCAACCACCTCAAAATGAACCTAAGCAAAACAGAATTGCTCCACCTGCCGGCCAAATCCTCCCCCCTGACCGACCTCTCCATCACAGTCGAGAATGCAGCTGTGACCGCGTCGCCGACCGCCAAGAACCTTGGTGTTGTCCTCGACGACCAGTTGAACTTCTCTGCTCACATCGCAGCGACAACCAGAACCTGCAGATTCCTCCTGAGCAACGTCAGAAGGATACGCCCCTTCCTGACAAAAGAAGCCACCCAACTCCTCGTCCAATCAACAGTCATCTCCCGCCTCGACTACTGCAACGCACTGCTAGCTGGCCTCCCGGCCACTGCCACCAAGCCTCTTCAACTCATTCAAAATGCAGCGGCCCGCCTGATCTCAAACCTACCGAAGTCAGCCCATGTCACCCCACTTCTTAGGGACCTGCACTGGCTCCCCATTGCTGCACGTATCCGCTTCAAGGCCCTCGACCTAGCATACCGTGCGGCAAAGGGAACCGCTCCCGCCTACCTCCGGTCAATGGTCTCTAACTACACACCCTCAAGACCCCTACGCTCTGCGTCTTCTGGCCGCCTCAGATCTACTCCTATCCAAGCTCCCGGAGGGTCATCAAAGAGAAGCCGCCTATTCTCAGTCCTTGCCCCACAATGGTGGAATGAACTACCCATCCCAGTTAGGACAGCCGAATCCCGTCCAATCTTTCGCCGTCGACTAAAGACTCACTTCTTCAACCATTATCTGAAATGATAAAAAAAAAAAAAAAAAAATCTAACCCCGACTAACCTTAATGTCATGCACTTGTCCTAATAAACTAACCTACACTGTAACACGCAACACTTTGATGAACATTGTTACTCAGCTGATAGAGTTATACCCTTCTTGCTGTCTTGTCGCACAGAACTTGTAAGTCGCTTTGGATAAAAGCGTCAGCTAAATGACTAAATGTAAATGTAAATGTAAACACCTGGTCATTTTGCTGACCACTCTGTCCCGCCCCAATCTGTGATGTCAGATATGTCAACTACTGTATATTTTTAAGTTGATAAAAAAAATATTATATATATATTAACCCTTTCATGCATGAATTATGACAACCTCAGTCAGGATCTCCCCCCCATGTGTTGTCATTGCTCTTGGAGCATGAAAAACAAGATTTTTCAACATGTCCACTTGAGTGGACAACATGCATTTATAGTTTTCAACTGAAAATATACTGCATTAATAATTATATGGTATAACATAGTAATACTGTGTGTATTAACAAAACCAAGAAAATTATATAAAATGAAAAGTCCATTGTGATTCACATATTTACAACATATGTACAGTATACATACAGACATACAGTATACACACAGACATACAGTATACACACAGACGTACAGTATACACACAGACATACAGTATACACACAGACGTACAGTATACACACAGACATACAGTATACACACAGCACACAGTTGTACAGTATACACACATACGTACATTATACACACAGACGTACAGTATACACATAAATACGGTATACACACAGCTCAGACTTACTGTATACACACAGATGTACAGTATACACACAGCACACAGTCGTACAGTATACACACAACACACAGATATACAGTATACACACAGACGTGCAGTATACACACAGACGTATTATACACACAGACGTACAATATACACAGAAATACAGTATACACACAGCTCAGACGTACAGTATACACACAGACATACAGTATACACACAGACATACAGTATAAACAGAAATACAGTATACACACAGACATACAACAGTCACAGTAATAAGTATGTATGGTAGTCAAAATATAGCTAGTGATGCATGATGTCCACTTGAGTGGACAGATGATTAATTGTGATTTCCTCCCAATCTAAAATCAATACGTAGAAGATTTAACAATAACATGACTCCTTAGAAGTTACTTGATGCAACATGCAAGGTATTCCTAGAATAGAAGGAATGGGGGGCTATGTTGCAATGTTGACGAGAACCAGAATCGACTGATTTTTCCACTTTCTCCTTCATACACACGGTATATACAGACATGACTGCAATATTAAACGTTGGGATGTTCAGTTTATTCACAAAGTCAATACATGTTAAACTGCACACTGTTGATCCAACGGATGACATGGACATTCAGGTACAGATGCATCAAACCTTAATGATCATCTTCACAAGTGTGGGGGGGGGGGGGACATCAGATTTGTAACTGTTTCTTTGTGAACTAATGCTAACATAACAAATCTGCACTGTGACTGTGACTGCAACTTGTTCCTGTTTGCGGACGACTCAGCCCTGCTGGTCTCTGACAAGAACAAATTGCAGGTTGAAAAAACCCTCAGCACGGAACTAGGCAAAATCTGCATATGGCTCGCTGATAACAAACTATCATTACACATGGGCAAAACAGAGTCCATTCTCTTCGGTTCAAATAACAAACTCAGCAAGACCGACGGCTTCTCAGTTACAGTGGGTGACAATATTGTCACAAGGAAAGACGAAATTACCTACCTGGGTTCCATCCTAGAGGCAAATCTTTCCTGTGACAAAATGGCATCCAATGTAATAAAAAAAGTCAACCAACGAACTAGATTCTTGTACCGGATCTCCTCTCTGGTAAACAAGAATACCCTGAGGACTCTGGCAGGAGCACTCATTCAAGGGTACTATGACTATGCGTGCACCTCATGGTACCAAAGCACCTCAAAGGCGCTTAAAACAAAATTACAAACATCACAAAACAAACTGGTCAGACTACTACTTGACCTGAACCCCAGAACCCACCTCACCCCTGCCCACTTTGCCAACCTAGGATGGCTTAGAGTAGACGACAGAGTACAGCAACTTGCAATGGGCCTGGTCTACAAGATACACTATACGACCGGGGTGCCCATGTACATGTCAAAATACTTCCCAAAGGTCAGTGAATACCACAACCACTACACCAGAGGAAGCTCAACAAATCATGTTAAACCCAGATTCGGCTCAAACAAGGGACTAAACACGTTTCGCAATTATGCCACAACAATGTGGAACGCCCTACCCAAAGCTGTAAAGGAATGTGAATCCCTGCCCACATTCAAAACCGCCCTTAAAGAGCACCTACGGGAGGCTGCAATTCGAAACTGGCCACCGTAAATGCCCAAAACCCCCACCACCTCCTAATAGACAGTCTCCTCCCCACCGCATGTATATATTCCCTCCCCGCCGTATGTATATTCCCCTCCCACCCACCCACCCCCTCCTAATGTACAGTCCCCTCCCCATCATATGTATATACTCTGTCAGGATCTAGGGGTAACAGTACTGTATATTTGAATACCGCCTATGTCACAAATGTATCAGTACTAAATACCTATATGTCCCTATGCCATAAATGTCATGTATGTTATGTATGTCATAAATGTCTATATGAATTGAAAATGGGGGACCCTGATGGAAACAAGACAAACGTCTTTCTCAGGTCTGCATCCCCTTAACAATTGTATGTATTGAGCCGTACTGTATTGTACCCATTCTGCAATCTGTTAAATAAAGTTTTCATTCATTCATTCATTCACACATTGCAATGATTTAAGATATGGACCGTCTATAGCAACAATAATTTGACAAACATTTCTTATAGTGCGTTATCTTAAGTCATGTTGTATAGTTTCCTTTGTCAAGTGGCAAAAAGTGCAAATACTCTTCAAAAACATTAAGGATTTGGGTAGCATTTTCTTAGAAGATAAAACCATTAAGACAATCGTTTAAGTCCACCTGGACCTTGAGCCGAGAGTGTTGATATAGAACAATCTTATTCTTATTTCTGACCTGATATTACGTCAAGTGTCAACATTTTAGTTAGCTAGACTAGATAAGTGTCCAGATGGCGTCTCTCACTGGGGTAACGGATCTAGGAGGACGGAGGTTGTGTTGAGCTTTAGGCGCAGAAAGGGGGATAACCAGTCTTCCATATTCAGCTCACTCAGCGAGGACCTGAGGGCAACCTAGTCGTAACCATTTTGCTGTTCGTGCCAATAAACCTGTGTTATAACGAATACCGGGATCGTATATTATAGCAAAGGGAGATTTAATTATACTTATACTTCGCAACATCCAACAACACAACGCAGAGTCCTGTCCTGGGGATAATTCATGAATTAAAAGTCAACAAAATCTAACAACGACTATCAATCAACAATTTGTATCTCTCCAAAACTATGAGAGATACAAATGGCATAAAGGAGACGAGCCCCCGATCACTGTTTTCATTCCGACTTTTAAAAGAAGCCTAAAAGAAACGTGTGGTTAACCATTTCAGAGCTGAAAGAAGGACTTTACAGTAAAAAGAAATAGGCTTAGTTCATCAATTTATTCACAAATTTTAAATCATATGTATATACTGCACACCGTTGACCAAGAAATTCAAATGATCACTTTTGTAAACAGCCAGGTAAATCAATGCAAACTTAGCAATCATCATCTTGGTGGGGAAAAAAACTAAAAAGCTCTAAGGACTACAGGGGCCGCTGGTGGGTGGGGTGCGTGCCTCTCTAAAACCGGTACGTTTCCGCGCGCGCGCGGGGGGGGTACTGTATCTCAAGCACCCATCATCTTCTTCACCATGTATCCAGGTGCGCTGTAGAGGAACAGCCCCAGCATGGCCACGAACAGCAGCGCCAGGACGATCTTGATGGTCAGCCACCTGTACTGGTTACAGATCAGGTTTTTTGCAGCTTTGAAGGGAATGAGGAACCAGAGGAGAGCGATGTCTGGCCGGCTGGTGGAGCAGATAAAGGAGAGGAGGTTAGTCAGGCTGGTGGAGCAGATAAAGGAGAGGAGGTTAGTCAGGCTGGTGGAGCAGATAAAGGAGAGGAGGTTAGTCAGGCTGGTGGAGCAGATAAAGGAGAGGAGGTTAGTCAGGCTGGTGGAGCAGATAAAGGAGAGGAGGTTAGTCAGGCTGGTGGAGCAGATAAAGGAGAGGAGGTTAGTCAGGCTGGTGGAGCAGATAAAGGAGAGGAGGTTAGTCAGGCTGGTGGAGCAGATAAAGGAGAGGAGGTTAGTCAGGCTGGTGGAGCAGATAAAGGAGAGGAGGTTAGTCAGGCTGGTGGAGCAGATAAAGGAGAGGAGGTTAGTCAGGCTGGTGGAGCAGATAAAGGAGAGGAGGTTAGTCGGTGTCAAAGACCTAATTGAGTTTCTCAGACGACTCAAAAGCCACACAACCATTCAAATGCATTGATTCAAGGCTTCATGGTGCTCTGTAGGGAACCTGTGTGCGTTGCTACAGCATACCTATGCATTAAAAACATTTAGGAATTGATTTCCACCATCCAATCCAATCCAACTTTATTTATATAGCACGTTTAAAAACAACAAAGTTGACCAAAGTGCTTCGCAATCAATCAATAATATAGTAAAAAAAAAACACATAGACTAATCACAATACAATGCACACAGAACTACAAACAGATTGTCCATTGAAATAAGCCCCCCCCCTTTCATATCTCATGAACCGTTTGTCGTGGAGACTTATGGGAGGCGTCAATTAATTCAATACAGGTGACTACTTTCATTGGTTTAGGTTAACCACGCCCCTATGTGTAAGTGTGTAATAGTATAATAGTGTGCTACTGTAATGCTGTGTAATAGTTTAATAGTGTGATACTGTAATGCTGCGTAATAGTATAATAGTGTGATACTGTAATGCTGTGTAATAGTTTAATAGTATGTAATACTGTGTAATAGTGTAATAGTGGGTAAGAGTGCAAATAGTGTAATAGTGTAATAGTGTGATAGTGTGATAGTGTAATAGTGTGATAGTGTAATAGTGTGATAGTGTGCTAGTGTAATAGTGTGATAGTGTAATAGTGTAATAGTGTAATAGTGTAATAGTGTGCTAGTGTGATAGTGTACTAGTGTTTTAGTGTAATAGTGTGATAGTGTAATAGTGTGATAGTGTAATAGTGTAATAGTGTAATAGTGTGATAGTGTGATAGTGTGATAGTGTGATAGTGTAATAGTGTGATAGTGTGATAGTGTAATAGTGTAATAGTGTAATAGTGTGATAGTGTGATAGTGTGATAGTGTAATAGTGTAATAGTGTAATAGTGTAATAGTGTAATAGTGTGATAGTGTAATAGTGTGATAGTGTGATAGTGTAATAGTGTAATAGTGTAATAGTGTGATAGTGTAATAGTGTAATAGTGTGATAGTGTGATAGTGTAATAGTGTAATAGTGTGATAGTGTAATAGTGTGATAGTGTAATAGTGTTTGTGTAATAGTGTAATAGTGTAATAGTGTGATAGTGTAATAGTGTAATAGTGTGATAGTGTGATAGTGTAATAGTGTGATAGTGTAATAGTGTGATAGTGTGATAGTGTAATAGTGTAATAGTGTAATAGTGTAATAGTGTGATAGTGTAATAGTGTGATAGTGTAATAGTGTAATAGTGTAATAGTGTGATAGTGTGATAGTGTAATAGTGTGATAGTGTAATAGTGTGATAGTGTGATAGTGTAATAGTGTAATAGTGTGATAGTGTAATAGTGTAATAGTGTGATAGTGTAATAGTGTGATAGTGTACTAGTGTTTTAGTGTAATAGTGTGATAGTGTAATAGTGTAATAGTGTAATAGTGTGATAGTGTACTAGTGTGATAGTGTGATAGTGTAATAGTGTGATAGTGTGATAGTGTGATAGTGTGATAGTGTGATAGTGTAATAGTGTGATAGTGTAATAGTGTAATAGTGTAATAGTGTGATAGTGTAATAGTGTGATAGTGTGCTAGTGTTTTAGGGTGACAGTGGTTCAGGTTGTATAGCAGCCGTCTGGTAATCAGAAGGTTCCTGGTGTGATTCTGGCTCCTCCCAGCAGTGTGTCGAGGTGTCCTTGAGCAAGACACTTAACCCTTAACCCCCCCCCCCCGATGAACAGGTTGAATGTGTGCATGTGAGGCATAAGTTGTTTGGATAAAAGCACTATATAAATGCAGTCCATTTACCATAATAGTGTAATAGGAATAGTGTGGCGAGATCTGCTTTCATTGGTCTATGTTTGCCCCGCCCCCTATACCTGTGCCCCGCCCCCTATACCTGTGCAGGCTACTGTCTGTCAGCTGTCCTTGGTAGAATAGTGACTTGTCAACACAGATGTTTTGTTGTTTCTTTCTGGCAGACAGTGGATGATCTCTGTGTACGTTGTGTGAGTCTGTTTGTATACCGGTAATCATAATTAATGGTAATAGATGGTGTCTGCATTCGTTAAATAATGTAGGCGTGTTTATGAGAGAGAGAGAGAGAGAGAGAGAGAGAAGAAAATGTAATGTGTAGCTGCCGCCTGGTGGAGATTTGTGCTCTACTGAGCACACCTTTCTAGTTGCTTTGGCGACACCTATTGGTGATGAGTGGTCATTGCTGTAGCATCTTTGCATCTTATTGAAACTACTGAGTTAATAATCTCCTATTCATTCCATATGAACAGCCGTTGCCGCTGGTGACGTAAAACGCATCGCTTCCTGTGTGCCGGAGGGTTTGCTTGGGAATGTCCAGCCAGACACCAGGCCTGTCCCTAACCTCGTGAGATGAAGCCTGGTAAAGAACTACGGCCGAAAGTGTGTATGGGGTAGAACTCCCGGTGTATGTACTTCCCCTGGAAGCTGCCTCCGAACGGACCAAACTTTTCCGGATGTTTACCGGACGTCGCGGTCATGTAGTAAATTCTTCAGGCAAAGCCGTTGGCAGTGGCTTAAACGAGGAAATATTGTGCACTTCACACGTTTCTATAATTGTTTTGTCGAAACCGGAAAGCCTGTACTTCCTGTACTTCCGTTTACACACTTTAGGAGGCATAGCTTTACCAGCCCAGCCCGTCCCCGACTAAGGATTTGTATAGTCGACTTTGATTGGCTGAAATTTGCCGATAGTCGACTGGTAGTTCCATCTGGGCTGTGGGGGGGTGTGCTTAATGTCTGAAAGAGTCGACTGAAGGCTTCTTGTCCTCTGAAAGCATGCAATTGTAGGTTTTTTGTTTAATGTACTGTATATTCTATATGCCCTGTTTTAATGTTGAAACTTGTTGTGTGCCGTGTCGGTCAGGACTCCCTGGAAGAAGAGATCTTGTATCTCAATGGGACATTCCTGGATAAATAAAGGATAAATAAAAAAAAGTGTTCCACTGATGGATACATCTTGATATGTCTAGTGTGAAATCCTCTTTCAGTGCCTCTGTGCCCGTTTTCTTAGGCAGTTAGCCTCGCTGGTATGTGCGCCATTAGTGTTAGCCACGCTTCTAGGCCTCTTTGCTTTTGGAAAGAATGATTAAAAATTATAATAATAATTCTTTTTTTCTCCTTTGCATTCGACGGTCGGCAGTCGACTACGGCTCCTTTAGATTGATTAGTCGAGGTCATCCCTACCAGACATCATTGTTTAGAACAGCCATGTAAAAGCATTAATCATCTGCGTGTCGGTAGAATCACTATTGTGTCATATCAATTGGCAACAGAGTGGCGAAATAGACATTTATTATTTTATTTATATGAAAATGTTCGAGATTATTATTTAAAAGAAGGGGAGTTAATTAAGATGAGCACTAACGTTCAGCATTTCTTCTTTGACACCAAAGACAATGATGTCAGTTTTGCAAAGGCAGCCTTCAGGTTCAGAGGCCCGTTTTAATATAAAATATGGGGCCCTTATCTTACCCTGATAACTACTCATCACCCCCCCCCCCCCCCCCCCCTCCACACAATGACATTTACAGGACAATGTAAAGTGGGCCTTGGGCATAAACTGAAATATACCTCTTTGAAGTACAAACTAGCTTTCTCTTACTTACAGGAATAACATAAGTCAGATAACACACACACACACACACACACACACACACACACACACACACACACACACACACACACACACACACACACACACACACACACACGCACACACACACACAGTGTATCTGCAGGTTTCAACAAGTTCAATTTAAGACTTTTTAACACATTTCAATACCATTTAGAGTTACACTTTATACCAATTTTAACGACCATACTAGCAAAAAAGAAAAACACATAGCGACACTGAACTGGTGGCTGCACTTGCGCACCAATTAAAATTCTCGCATTTTCCATACAAGCTCTTGCCAGACGCACCAAGCTTACAGTAGCCTCGCAGAAAACAACAACTTGAATACAAAAACATTTCATATATTGAATATTATTTCACCTCCCAACTGCCCCCCAAAGAAATGTAATACCTGTGCAAATTAAATTTAAGACTTTTTAAATAACTTTCAAGGCCTTAAATTGAGAATTATGAATTTTGAATACCCTGCAGATACGCTGTCACACACACACACAGACACAGAGAAGCCCAAGAACAAGGAGCGTTGGTTGTTCTTGCCAGTTTATTCACAGTTCAAAGTCAAGTGTATATACTGCACACTGTTGACTAATAAATACAATGTAATGCTTTTTATAGCCAAATAAGTCAATGCAAACTTAACAATCGTCTTGAGAAATAAGAAGAGAGAGAATGACTATTGTATCACAAACCAACCGGACCAGCAAATCTGCACAACCCTATTCCAACATTTCTTATCAAATATCACATCAATACATCTGGTTATCTCCAAACCTTTTTTAAAGGAACACGCCAACATTATGGGAAATGCGGATTGTCAGAATCAGACAAATCATGTTAAACCCAGATTCGGCTCAAACAAGGGACTAAACACGTTTCGCAATTATGCCACATCAATGTGGAACGCCCTACCCAAAGCTGTAAAGGAATGTGAATCACTACCCACTTTCAAAAACACTCTCAAAGAACACCTACGGGAGACTGCAATTCGAAACTGGCCCATGTAAATGTCCTAACCCAACCCCCTCCAATGTACAGTAAATGACCAAGTATGGTTGTCAATATTACAATGTACAGTTTTGCTTGTACAGTTGTACAGTGTTCCCCCCCCCCCACCCACCGAACCACCTCCAATGTACAGCCCCCCCCCACCCCACCTACACAACCTCCCCCAATGTACAGTTTTTACGTCAAATGTATATACTCTTTTCTGGACTCTTTTTGTATCACAAACAGTAGTGTATTTGCTAATCTGGTATGTCATAAATGTATAGATGTAGCAGTACTGACTATCTGTATGTCATATATGTCCTGATGAATTGAAAATGGGGGACCCTGATGTAAACAAGACGAAAGTCTTTCTCTGGTCTGCATCCCCTTAACAATTGTGTGTATTGAGCTGTACTGTATTGTACCCATTCTGCAATCTGTTAATAAAGTTTTCAATCAATCAATCAATCAATACCAATTTTATCTGTTGGCCAAAAAAATAAGGCTAGCTGATCCGTATCCACTTCCATTCATTGTGCTGAGCTAGGCTAGCCTGCAGCCGGATAGCTTTCTAAACAATATAGTAGTGAAAATGGGAAGAGGGATTTCTGTTGTTAAAAGATGTGCTCATTTGTTACCACTAAATTCTATCAAACAGGTCATTCAAGCTCTGGTTTTGTCAAATCTTGACTATTGTCCTGCAGTATGGTCGAATGTAACGACGAGTAAACTGAAAAAATTACAAATGGTACAAAACAAAGCAGCACGTATAGCGCTTCGCTGTGAGTACAGAACTAATGTTGCAGCGATGCACAGTTGTTTAACTTGGTTACTTGTCAAACATAAATTACTCTGCTCACTCCTTGTATTCACTAGGAATATTTTTGTTACAAAGATCCCCTCAATTTTATATAACAATTTATCAATAAGTCTTGACAGACACAACCATTCCACCAGACATGCTTCTGCACAAGGTTTTACACTTCCAAAAGTGAGGTTGAATGCAATGAAGCGAACTGTCATGTTCCGTGGTATGCAGGAATGGAACTCTCTTCCCAGACATGTTAAGCAGGAGAATAGTAAATGCTGTTTCAAAATCTTGGTAAAACAACATTTTCAACCAAAGAAATTGACATTCCCTAATAGATAGTGTGTACGTAAATTAAAATGTGTCTGATAAATAGATAGGTATATATGGATGAAAAGGCATGTGTCTGATAGGGATATATTGTTAAAATATTGTATAATTTTGTATTTTTATATTGTATTATGAATTTGATTAGGGTTTTTATTGTTGTTTTAATTGTCTGTATGACATGTAAATGTTGTGAGTGTAGAAGGGTTTTTATTGTTGTTTTAATGGTCTGTATGTCATGTAAATGTTATGAGTGTATAAGGGTTTTTATTGTTGTTTTAATTGTCTGTATGACATGTAAATGTTGTGAGTGTATACATCTGTAACTGTATTTTATGTGTTATGGACCCCAGGAAGAATAGCCCCAGCACTGCTGTGGCTAATGGGGATCCAAATAAACTTAAACTTAAACTTAAACTACTGAACGCACAGGGAGGAAACTGGTCTCTATCTCCTCGTCTGACTCTGGAGAAGACGGTGAGCACCATTCCCATAATGTTGGGCGTGTTCCTTTAAGGACAAACCTAATTCTCTGCTCGACAACAATGCGTTGCTGAAGTCCTGCAACAGGGTTTCAAATGGTCACACAGCTTCATAAAGTCACCTGATGGAGAACTACAACTCAAGGAACAGCAACCACAAGACAAAAGCCCCCTCCTCCACACGATAGCAGTAATATGTTGAGATGAATCCAAAACAGATTAATCCAAAATGGTCTTAGCTTAGCTATTATAGCCTTGCTATTTAATAATGCTAATCCAATAATGCATGAATTCGTCTTCAGCCAAATGGCAAAAAAAGAGAAACCCTACGAAGGCGAAAAGGAATCACTAATAACTTGGGACGCCTTCCTACGGAGACGTTAGTCCCTGCGGGTGGAACTCAAGCCCCCAGCATCTTCTTCACCATGTATCCCGGCGCGCTGTAGATGAAAAGTGCCACCATGACCAACAACAGGAGAGCCAGGAAGATCTTGATGGCCAGCCACCTGTACTGGTCGCAGATCAGGTGCTTTATGGCTTTGAAGGGTGTGAGGAACCACAGCATGGCAATATCTGGGCGGCTGGTGGGGGTATATAGATGATAATGATTGGTTAGACCAATGGGAAAGAGAATGCCAGTTGATTAGACCAATAGGATAATAGAGCATACCAGTTGGTTAGACCAGTGGTTCCCAAAGTCGGGGTCGCGACCCAAAGGTGGGCCGCGAGCAGCCACGGATGGGCCGCGAGATGATTAAAAAAAATTAATAAAAAAAAAAAAAAAAAAAAAAATTATTTTGTTATTTTTTTATTTAAATTTTTTTTGTCAGGCCACTGAACTTAGAAGCAGGCCAGGACAGTGTTTCTAGTTGTATTCTAAAATTCTATTCTATTGTATTCTAAAATGTGACTATTATGGTTTTATATTAACTTAATAAATAAACAAAAACGAAAAATCTACTTATTTCAACGAACATTTCAAACTAAATAACAGATTATGCACATAAAACGTTGAAAACAACCGAAGCAACAATAGTATTTTAATGAGGCTATTATTATTATCATTATTATTTTGCAACAAGTTAGCCCTCTCATAAATAGCACATATAAATGAATAACTAACTTGAACTAACTTAATAGGATTGAAGTGATATTTGGCTTAAAAAATCGGTCGCCTGACAAAAAAAAATAAAAAAAAAAGCCTGACGATGTGCATTGGGCCGCGGCTCTCTGACGCCTTATTTTCTGGGCCCCGGCCTGAAAAGTTTGGGAACCCCTGGAGACCAATAGGATAATAGAGCATACCAGTTGGTTAGGCCAATAGGATAACAGTTGATTGATTAGACCAATAGGATAGAGAACACCAGTTGGATGGACCAATAGGATAGCTAATACCAGTTGGGTAGACCAATAGGATAGACAATACCAGTTGATTATTAGACCAATAGGATAACAGTTGAATAGACCAATAGGATAGAGAATACCAGTTGGATAGACCAATAGGATAGAGAATACCAGTTGAATAGACCAATAGGATAGAGAATACAAGTTGAATAGACCAATAGGATAGAGGATACCAGTTGGATAGACCAATAGGATAGAGGATACCAGTTGGATAGACCAATAGGATAGAGGATACCAGTTGGATAGACCAATAGGATAGATAACACCAGTTGAATAGACCAATAGGATAGAGGATACCAGTTGGATAGACCAATAGGATAGAGAATACCAGTTGGATAGACCAATAGGATAGATAACACCAGTTGAATAGACCAATAGGATAGAGGATACCAGTTGGATAGACCAATAGGATAGATAACACCAGTTGAATAGACCAATAGGATAGAGGATACCAGTTGGATAGACCAATAGGATAACAGTTGATTAGGCCATATATAAATGTAATAAATAAATGTCAAGCCAGATCCTGTACTCAGATCCAAATCAACAATCAGGTTTTCGTCAGTTTATTCACAAAGTCCACGCCAATGACCACGAAATACAAACGCATGTAAACAGCCACAATAAATCAGTGCAAGCGTCATATTCACAGGAATAGTTCAACCAAGAAAAGATCATAACTGCAATGGCAAACCTAGCAAATCCACACCACCACATTGCGACAACATATTTTATTGAACATACAGTCCACGGCGTGAGTATTGGGATAGTTAGGTTGAATATGATTATGATGTGCTCATCTTCAGATGTTGCGCAGGCTTACAGGGTGTACAATTATTGTGCAATAACAGATGAATACCTTCATAATATATAACCGATACATATAAGATATTTTATAAGTTGGTAATGACAAATAATGACTTGTTACCAGGTATTCCTGGTTATTATTATGTAATTACACAGTAATTACCCTGTAATTCATGCACCATGAGATGAAGCACCATACCAGTATATACGTAGATGAAAAGGTATGTGTCTGATAGGGATATATTATTATTAAAAGATTGTATAATTGGCTGATATGAACATAGATAATGTATGTAAAAGCTAAATAGTATATTATGCTGTATTGTATTATGAATTAATTATGAGTAGGTATTATTGTATTGTATTGTGAATTCATTAGGCGTATATATTGTTGTATTGTATTATGAATTTGATTAGGAGTTTTAATTGTCTGTATGACATGTGAATGTTGTGAGTGTATAAGTCTGTAACTGTATTTTACGTGTTATGGACCCCAGGAAGAATAGCCCCAGCACTGCTGTGGCTAATGGGGATCCAAATAAACTTCAACTTAAACTTAAACCACCAGGGATCTGTTCCTACTTCACTTCCCTTCCCTCTTGAGCAAAGTGAAATGCATGCATTAGTAGCATTTAAATCAGGAGAGTAAACGGGCGGGGCCAATAAGGTCTTCCATCTTTTCCTCCCGCTGGTCTCCATGGATACAGGGTGTTTTGGATCGTTATCTTGCCGCATAATGGATTTCCGTCCGATGAGTCAGGTGACATTTATCTGAACGGTGGTGTGACAGCACGTTTAAAAAAAATTACTGTTGTTTTGTTCTGTTGCTATAGTTACAATGTGCACCCCCGCATGCCCACGCCTTCATGCCCGCACCGTCAAGCCCAAAGGATGCAGCGGGACGCTCAGGGTCATCGCGTCTATGCTTTCCCCTTTTTGATATTGTTTACTTTGGTTCACCTTTAACCAATGGAACTCACTAAGATGACACTTTTAACCAATGAAACTCAGTAAGGTGACACTTTTAACCAATAAAACTAGCTGGGGTGACACCTTTAACCAATGAAACTCACTGGAGTGACACCTTTAACCAATGAAACTTGCTTCCATAACTCATCGAGCTCCTCATGGTAGTTCTTTGACCGTTGTTCCGGGTGGCGATGAGGTCTAATTGGTCTGGAAGTTTTGCTTCTTTTCATCCTCCTTCCTCAGCCTCAGGACACAGTGCCATGTTCTGCCCACAGGAGAAGATCTGGTCACGATGTTTCTGGAACTGATGTCTTGATGCTTTCTTCTGTCATCGTCGTCTTTCTTCGACGGCTTGATTGCGGACAATTTCTCTTCTTTAAAAACGTAGTATCTTGTCGAATTCGGATCGAAGGTCGTTTCGTTTTCCATCAGTGTAATTGATTGTTTGGGTCATCATGATGGGACACTTCTCTTGTCTTCGTCTTGGCTTGTACTTTCAGTTTCTCAGACACAAGGGAGGAAGAGAGGGGGAGAAACCGAGCGACCTGACCATGAACCACTGTGTGCCTTCAAGGTGTACCTCAGAGATCTTGCTCTAGTTAGTAAAACCTTCATGGTGTACCTCAGAGATCTTGCTCTAGTTAGTAAACCCTTCAAGGTGTACCTCAGAGATCTTGCTCTAGTTAGTAAACCCTTCAAGGTGTACCTCAGAGATCTTGCTCTAGTTAGTAAACCCTTCAAGGTGTACCTCAGAGATCTTGCTCTAGTTAGTAAACCCTTCAAGGTGTACCTCAGAGATCTTGCTCTAGTTAGTAAACCCTTCAAGGTGTGCCTCAGAGATCTTGCTCTAGTTAGTAAACCCTTCAAGGTGTACCTCAGAGATCTTGCTCTAGTTAGTAAACCCTTCAAGGTGTACCTCAGAGATCTTGCTCTAGTTAGTAAACCCTTCAAGGTGTACCTCAGAGATCTTGCTCTAGTTAGTAAACCCTTCAAGGTGTACCTCAGAGATCTTGCTCTAGTTAGTAAACCCTTCAAGGTGTACCTCAGAGATGTTGCTCTAGTTAGTAAACCCTTCAAGGTGTACCTCAGAGATGTTGCTCTAGTAAAGCCTTCAAGGTGTACCTCAGAGATCTTGCTCTAGTTAGTAAACCCTTCAAGGTGTACCTCAGAGATCTTGCTCTAGTTAGTAAACCCTTCAAGGTGTACCTCAGAGATCTTGCTCTAGTTAGTAAACCCTTCATGGTGTACCTCAGAGATGTTGCTCTAGTTAGTAAACCCTTCATGGTGTACCTCAGAGATCTTGCTCTAGTTAGTAAATCCTTCATGGTGTACCTCAGAGATGTTGCTCTAGTTAGTAAACCCTTCAAGGTGTACCTCAGAGATCTTGCTCTAGTTAGTAAATCCTTCATGGTGTACCTCAGAGATGTTGCTCTAGTTAGTAAACCCTTCAAGGTGTACCTCAGAGATCTTGCTCTAGTTAGTAAACCCTTCAAGGTGTACCTCAGAGATCTTGCTCTAGTTAGTAAAACCTTCAAGGAGTACCTCAGAGATGTTGCTCTAGTTAGTAAAGCCTTCAAGGTGTACCTCAGAGATCTTGCTCTAGTTAGTAAAGCCTTCAAGGTGTACCTCAGAGATCTTGCTCTAGTTAGTAAACCCTTCAAGGTGTACCTCAGAGATCTTGCTCTAGTAAAGCCTACATTACTGTCATAACGTCTGAAAGAAAAGGCGTTTCTCTTTTCAGGCTATGAATCCGCAAATCGTCACACACTACTTGGTCTGGTAGAAAAAGGCTTGAGGATGGAGATAAAAAATTGTAGATATAGACGACGTGGAAGATCTACAGCTAGTGGCCAAGTATTCAGTGACACCCGCCGGGACGCCCCGAAGACGTCTCACGCCCCCAGCATCTTCTTGACCATGTAACCGGGCGCGCTGTAGATGAAAATGCCAATGATGAGCACTATCAGGAGAGCCAGGAAGATCTTGATGGTCAGCCACTTGTACTGGTTGCAGACCAAGTTTTTTATGGCCTTGAGGGGAGTAAGGAACCACAGGAGGCTGGTGTCTGGACGGCTGGTGGGAGAAGAACCACAAGTCATTCAGCTGGAAGAACTCTTTTAGTTCTAACATCCATGTAGTTGAGATGACACATAATAATAACACATAAAGATACTGAGTGCTTACGTACTGTACATACACACCAGGGATACAGAGGAACAACAACTTACCAGGCAAAGGGAGAGGATCGAAGAGGATCGAAGCAGATCGAAGCAGATCGAAGGAGATCGAAGGAGATCCAAGAGGATCGTGGGTAAAGGTCCAGCACTCGGTTGCAGTAAAGTCGTAAGGTTGTTTCTTTTTCTTTTCTTTTTAAAAGGTTACGGTTATTTTCCATGTTTATGATTGATTTATCATTTTGTTAATTCCATGCATTCGTACGTTTATCATTGATTTATCATTTCATTTTATGCCTTTCTCAGAAAGGTTATTTTAATGCGACGTAATTTTTTAGTTTTTATCAATGGGTTTTTATTACCGTAGGCCCTATATTGGAGTTTGATTATTTTGTTATAATGGACCTCGTAGCTGGACTTGAAGAGAATTGCACGTGTGTTTGCGTGCGTGCAAGTCTGCGTGTACCTATGGGTGGGCGTGAGGGTGTACAGGCGTACATGCGTGTGTGTGTACCGTGTGCATGTGTGTGGGTGTATGCGTGTGTGTGTGGGTGTATGCGTGTGTGTGTGTGTGTGTGTGTGTGGGAGAGCACGTGTGTGCATATTATGAGAGGAGAGTCTGTGAGAGGAGTAGAAATCAAAGGATGAATTACAGCAAATATTTTAACAGCGGCCATTTTGACTTGACATACGTAGATGGGTAAACAAAAGTGTAAACATGGATACAGAATAAGGAATATATCTATGGTTGAATTTAATTTAATTTCAACCCTTTATTTCAACTCGTAAGAAACTGAGGTTACTCTTGTTTACAGCGTCGACGAGTTTACAAAACAAGACATAGTTTATCAGCAACTTCATACATATACTGTAGGCACAATAAATAAGAATAAACAATCAAATAAATCTGCTAAAACTGTACTAAGATGACACACAGTGGTCGGAGATCATACTTTTAAATGCATATTTAAAAGTATAAAATATTTTAAAGAATATTCTATGGTTACACCTTTGTTTACCCATCTATGACCAGTCAAAATGGCCGCTGTGAAAAGGGGTCTGATAGGTGTAAAGAATGAGGGGTGGTGGTATAGAAAGCAGAGGGGGGGGGGGGGGGGCGTCCTCCATACTTGGGTTTCTCCAGAGGGTCGGGCTCGTTACGTCCATCTCCCACTGGACACTTCTCCGCTTCCTCTGAGGTCAGCAGGTGAAGCTCCGCCTCCACTTTCCCCTGCAAAGACAAACAGTTTCTTAGGCCCTGTCCACACGAGAGTTTGGATTTAATATGACCGAAGTTTGAAAAAATAAAACTCCGTCCACACGGTGAACACAGGTGGACAACCGTGTATAACTGCGTACTCACGGGCAGAGCTGGAACCCAGCAACCGATACATTTAGTACAATGTAATACAATGCCAAAGCAGTAGGCGGCGATGTTGTTCAGACATGAAGGCCATTTCAACCAATCAGAAAAGACTGAACGCTCACTAAACTTCCTGTTGGGTCGCGATCTGCCATTAATTAACTGAAGAAGAAGAAGTAACGTTACCGATATGAAATGGATGTAAACGTTATTTAACAGATTGCAGAATGGGTACAATACAATACGGCTCAATACAAACAATTGTTAAGGGGATGCAGTCTGGACTGGGTTCCTTATAAGTTATAACAATAACGATAGGTTATGACTATAACCAAGTTCTGTTAGTTAGGGGCGATGCTTGGCATCACACTGTACTATCTCACGTACGTGCACGCGCACTGAATAAACCACAAATATACCTCTAATACCAATATTAGTCTGACCACACCCCTCATCAGCTTACCTTCATAAGCAGGTGTGTGGTCACCTGCTCTCCTCCTTCCCAAGCTTTCACCACAAGGTGAGGACAAGGGCTGCAGCGGCCGTCTGATGCCAAGCATCGCCCCTAACTAACAGAACTTGGTTATAGTCATAACCTATCGTTCTGTATCGTTAGTGGCTTAGCTTGGCATCACACTGCACAAGGGAGGCCAAGCGGAGCCACTGGCTGACAAATACACCCCGCTGACAGCCCCCCCACAACCATCAGAACAGGGAGGGCCGAGCCCCCCCGACCCCCCCTAATGGCGGGTAGCCCCCCTATTAGGGACGTCACGGGAAGGCGACGGACCCGACCGTGCGAAGAGGCACTCAAGCACTCAACGCACAGGGTGAGCAGCCGTGGCTTGACCCCACGACTACACACACGCACAACCCGCATGCCACCCGGGAACGAACGGAGAAAAAACCACCTTGTTACTGCCCCCAGAATCACGGGGTCAAGGGCCAACCCAACCCTGTGGCAAGGCCGTAGCAGCGGAGCGCGAAGGAAGGCCCAGACCCACCAAGGACTGGGCTCCCTGAAATGGGGGCCCGGAGAAGTCCATGATGCCAGCATCAAGACCCCACCAGGGGGGCACCTAGTGACCCCGCCCCTCACATCGCCAGCGTATTCGGACAAAGGCCCCTCAGCCGAGCGGGCCCTGTCCCCCCCAACAGCACGCCGCCTGGAACACAAGCCCTGCAACAGGCAGACAGCATGGTCATAACATACAAGAGTTAACCAACGGAAACAGGCAGTGCACCGGGGAAGACCAGGCAACAGGTCGTCAACCCAAGCCTGGAAAAAACTGCGGACGAGGCAGGCGCCAGAAAGGACAGCTGAAACAGCCGCCCCGGCGGAAGGGGCGTATGCTGGCGTTGTCGCATAACCAAGCTTTCAACAGCACGTCAGAAGCGGGATCCGTAGACCACACGGCCCCTGACAGCTGCCCACAGAAAAGCCCATACGATCGGCAGACGTCATGAACGTGCAGGGGCACCCTCAACCGGAGAACCGGGAGTTGACACTGCAGCAACACACCAGAGAACCAACCAACATGTAATGGTTGGTCCTATAACCCCTCAGGAAAAAAACCCGAAACGCACCTGCGGCACCGCCGCAGCCCGCGTTCCGGTTCCCAACAGGGCTATCCCGGGCCTACAGGTCAACGGGCATCACCCCGGACCGGGCCCGGCGATACGGGGAGCACAGGATCCCAAAGGAGGTTAACCCCACCCAACAGGCTCCTCAGCGCCAAAACGCAAGAGAAGAGCGTAATATGGAAGACCAGCCCCCAGCACCCCGCACTCGGTATTCCCAGGAGGTCACCCAACCAAGTACCAACCAAGACCAACCCGCACAGCAGCCGAGATCCGACGAGATCGGATGCGTACAGGTCGGCACGGCCATAAGCCACTATGACAGTGCAGAATACATCAAACAAGGGGTCCCATAACGCACAACCCTGTGACACCCGGATCGACCTAGCATTTTTCCCCCCTGAAAAAACCCTAAGTCCCTCAGGGTACCAGAACAGCAGATCTGCATCCCCAGCGGACAACGGGTGCACTGATCTGGACCAGCGCGACCAGAACCAGTCCCGTGCCCTAATCACGCCGACCTGCCAACCCCAGGAGAAGGGGCAGATATGCGCGTCTGATCCCAACATAAAAAGAAGGCGCCACCCAGACGTGTCGGTATGAACCGCGTCCGGCGGCCCACCCCTAGGGCGTGAGACCCTTCCCATATGCCCAGACCCATTCCGTCATCATCCCCTGACATGAACGGGAACCCATCGACAACACACAGGATGTCGGAAGAGGAAAAACCCCCATCCCAATTGCTCCATAAAAACGCTGTTTTACAAAAGCAAACGAGGCGCGCCAGTCAGCAACGGCCAAAGCACATCCTGAGCTAGCACTATGTGTGCGTTTGGACATACCCACATCAACAATAGGCCGTTTAGACCACCATATTGAATCCCCAAGACGCCCAGGGAAACGACAAGAGGGGCGAGATGCAATCAACTCCATGAATGAATGAATGAAAAAATATACCCAACAGACTGCAGTACAGGAATACATACAAAAAGATAAGGGGAGGCAGACCTGAGAAGACGTTAGTCTTGTTCCATCAGGGACCCTCATTTCATATCCATCAAGACACATTCAACTCTTTATAAAATAAAGAAAAGGCATCACATGTATGACCTAACTGCACAGCTGGGAGTAAAAAACCCTGTTTTTCACATGATTTTAATCCAGTCACTCTTTTTAATCAGAGTGTAAGACCAGATTCCCCCAGAAACACCTTCCCACATGAGACCACGGTCAAGAAAAAGATATGCAAACTGTGAGACACGTGACCAACAGACTCAAGTTTGACACAAAAACGAGCGCAGCAGGTTAAGTCCTGCGCTCTAACCTCGACATCTTTACGACACCAGCTCATGGAAGGCGTCGCCATAGCAACAACGCTATAACGGGCGGGGAAAACCCACCGGATCCTGTCATAACAGGAGTCGGTAGAATACCCCTCCCCCCCCCCCCCCTCCCCCGTCAAGCACTGGCTTGGCCCTGACTGGCTCAGCAGAAAAAGTCAACAAACCCTCTAAACCAATCAAGTGGGGAAAAAGGAGGGGTTTATCCGATACCCCCTCCCGAAAAACACACCTTCTATCCCTACACACAGAAAACAACCGTAGCCATTTTGAAAACCTCCGGTAGAACAAAATATAGCATAAGCTAATACAATGTTAGCTACCCACAAAGTGTAAAAGGGTTTACAACAAAAACACAAGTCGCCTGTGCGTGAATCCCATACCCGCAGCCTATGCTACACATAGGAAGACGTTGAACGAGAGTAATGGCTAGGCCATGAAAAGTGTGTACGAGCATTACTGCAACTAACAACACAGCGTTGTGAACACATATACTTAGTTAAAGCAATGGAATACCACCAGTTCTAATTGCATGTGGAGCATCAAGCTAATAGAACCTATTACCGAGTGTAAGTTGCAGACCTTGCTTAACCTCGTAACACAACACAACTCACCCCCCAACGTAAACAGGGTAGATTCATATATACACAACCCCACCATATGATTTGTATGAAGAAACACACAGTTTGTTCGGCCAAACACAGTCCCCCTTATGTCAGGGAACTTTTTATTAATAAATAATACGTGTTCAAAGCACAACATCATAGAGGGGCCGGGGAGGGTGTAGAGGAGGGGACACAGAGGGGGAAAAGTCACTCTCAACGGCGCCTGCCACCTCGCGCCGCTCGAGTCTTGCCACCCCGGGGAGCCCCGGAGGGACGATAGGTAACAGTCTGCTGGACACGACGATCCCTACCGTCTCCTCCGGTCTGGGATGGGCCGGCGGTGGCCGAAGCGCCGCTTCTTCCCCTGGCCCTCTTGGCAGGGCCAGCGGCGGCGGCGGAGGCAGTGGTAGCGGCGACGGAGACAGCTCGACGTCGCGGAATCCTTCTGCCTCCACCGGCAAGGACGGGAGGCGGAAAATGGGGTTGGAGAATGGACCTCTCCTCTGCCATTTCTCTGCATGTTGAGGTCATCAATAGCAGGGCCTTCCCGAACAGGCCAGCGTCGGAGAGGGCGGCCGTCAGAAGAGGGGTTCTCTTCCGTTCCGGCACACGGGCCTGCTCCAGCCAAAGATGACGCTGGCCCAGGGTGGCCAGGGCACGCACTTTCCCCATGGCTATGGCTAGCACCTGGGAGAGGTGCAGCACAGCTCCCGCAGCCTGGGTGATCTGATCGCACCTCACCTCGTTCAGATCCGCGCCGCCCGTCATTATCCCCGATACAAATCTAGCCAGGTGGGCGATGTTAGAGGCCGCAGCCAGCGACTGTGTACCGGCGATGAATGACTGGTCACCCCAATAAGCCAATCGCCTAGCCGACCTCCCCTGGAGGACCGGCTTGCATAGGGGCTCCCACACCATATCCGGACAGAGGAGCGCGGCCATCGGATTGTCAAGCCGAGGTACGCCCTCCCCCATACCTTTGACCAACCCCGACACCCGCGTAACTGGTACGTAGGCGGGAGTTAGTCCCATGATGTTGGAGACCGCCTGACCCCGACGAACATAGGCCCCCATCGATGGGAAAAATGGGTAGACAACGTCCACCCCTCTCACCGGGGGACGCTGCCAGGGATGGCCTATGAGGTCATCAGGGACAGGTGCAGGCAATGGCTGCGGCAGCGGCACACCGTTTGCAGCGGCGGCTACCGCCATGAGCTCGGGGAACAAGGCCCGCAGTTCCCCCTGCGGACCCTCCTCCACCGACCCCGCATCCCTCGCATACAGCAGGCTGCGACTGGTCAAGGAGCCACAATCCGATGCGGCTGACAGTAGGGCATCCTGTCGATGAGGCCAAGGTGGTTCCCCGACATCCTCGAACAAGGCGCCCCGTGGAGCCATTTCTCCCCCCTCCGGGGTCTCCGGAGGAGGGATACTCCCCTCCACGGGACCATCATACAAGAACCCGTCCGCCTCCTCCATGAAGTCTTCAGTTTCCATCAGAAATCCAGAGTCGGACGCGGCCTCGCTGGTCTCCAGCAATTCCCCAAACCCAGGCCGTTCGCGTCTGCACGCCACCATGTTACGACGTGAGCGAGCAGACGCAAAAAGTTTTCGTCGCAAATCCTCTGGCTCTAAGACAATCCCCCGTTCATCAACGGGCGATTCCCCAGAAACAGAGGAACCAGAGTCGAGATCAGGCCATCGCCGGAGCGACGGCACCGAACCCTCGGCTCGTCGGTGAGGAAAACTATCCACCGGCAGTCTCCCGGGCTGGGTCAGCAACCACGAGAGTGGCAACAGCCCAGCACCGGAACGCACGACGGAGGCGGGAATGGAGAATCGGTGGTGAAGAGTAGGTCTAGCGGGTCTACTCTCCGCGGAATACATTATGACCCAAACCTTTTTCTTATACAAACAAGTGAGAGAAGAAAAAGGTTAGGCACAATGTAAACCTAGTCACAACTCTTTTCAACTATCAACGACACGTCAAGTGGGGTACTACCGAGGCACTTCCTTGTGGTGAAAGCGAGAAGGAGGAGAGCAGGTGACCACACACCTGCTTATGAAGGTAAGCTGATGAGGGGTGTGGTCAGACTAATATTGGTATTAGAGGTATATTTGTGGTTTATTCAGTGCGCGTGCACGTACGTGAGATAGTGCAGTGTGATGCCAAGCTAAGCCACTAACGATACAGAACTTGACAACACATGAGTTTAGTTTAGCTGCAGCTACATGTTTACTCTGAGCGTCAACAGACATCAGTCGATCACAACACTCTTCAACACAGACGATACGTTTTGAACAAAAGTTTGTTACAATCATTTTCATATAACGCTACTTGGGACAGCTCTGCTGTAAACACTGGTGTAGTTGGCTCTGCTCTAATCTCTCTACCCCGCGGTCTGCCGTGAACATGGGGAATAATTGCGACAGCTCTGCTGTAAACACTGGGAATAACCTCGGTTGCTATGCCCACACGCAACTGCAAAACCGCACAACTCCACCCTGGCCACCGGTTTCAAAAGACCGCGGTTGCAGTGTAGCAAATCCCCGGTTGTGTGTGGCCGAACAGTGCAACTGCGCACATACAATCACGGTTACATTAAACCCAGCGTTCGTGTGGACGGGGCCTTAGTAATCACTGGGATTATAGAGTAGATTATATATATAGTAGATTATATAAATATAGTAAATTATATATATATAGTAGATTATATATATATAGTAGATTATAGAGTAGATTATATATATAGTAGATTATATAAATATAGTAAATTATATATATATAGTAGATTATATATATAGTAGATTATAGAGTAGATTATATATATATAGTAGATTATATAAATATAGTAAATTATATATAGTAGATTATATATAGAGTAGATTATATATATAGTAGATTATATAAATATAGTAAATTATATATAGTAGATTATATATAGAGTAGATTATATATATATAGTAGATTATATAAATATAGTAAATTATATATAGTAGATTATATATAGAGTAGATTATATATATAGTAGATTATATAAATATAGTAAATTATATATAGTAGATTATATATAGAGTAGATTATATATATATATATATATATATATATATATATAATAGATTATATAAATATAGTAAATTATATATAGTAGATTATATATAGAGTAGATTATATATATATATATATATATATATATAGTAGATTATATAAATATAGTAAATTATATATAGTAGATTATATATAGAGTAGATTATATATATCTAGTAGATTATATATATAGTAGAGTATATATATATAGTAGATGATATAGTAGATTACGAATAAAACATATTTTTTATTACAGACTGAAGAGTCATCCATGGCCTCAGGCTTATTCCACTGTATCAAGTGTTACATGACTTTAAACTTTATTCATGTTATTTATATTATTATAGTATATTATTAGCAACCATATAGTATGCATTAAAAAAAGGAATATACAAGTTAAACTAATTTAAGATAAGATAAGATATTCCTTTATTGATCCCCTTGGGGGAAATGTGGGCATCATAGCAGCATGGGGGAGGGGGGGGGTACAGGTATGGGCAGGGTAATAGTAGAAAGACATTAATATGGGCAATAAAATTGTATCTGAATATAAGAATATGAGAAGAATAAACAGTGTAAACAATATAACTAACTGTGAATATAAATATATGACGGGGAAAAAACGGTGTAAACAATATAACTAACTGTGAATATAAAAATATGAGAAAAGAATAAACAGTGTAAACAATATAACTAACTCTGAATATAAAAATACGGGAAGAAAATAAACAGTGTAAACAAAGGGTCTGTGCGCCCTATCGGTTACAGATTAGGCTGCATTACAATTCTGTGTCGGTCACACGAACGCTATTCTGTGTGACTGCGTGACTCATTTTTAGTTCCTTTACCGTGAGTTCGAACTCGTCGTTTTCATCACGGGCCACGAATGGCCACCAGCCCTTGATCCTCTTCTGCTTGAAGATGGACACGGTGGGAACCTCTGACTCGTGGGTCACCATCTCGATGGTGCACTGCTTCGCCGTCTTGGCCCCGCGGGGGAAGCGGTTCAGGTCCAACTCGATCGCGCCTGTAAAAAAAAGAACCAATCAGAACTGAGCCTAAGAAGTCCTCTACTACCCAGCGACTCAGAGGCCAATCAGAACTGAGCCTAAGAAGTAATCTACTACCCGGCAACTCAGAGACCAATCAGAACTGAGCCTAAGAAGTCATCTACTACCCGGCGACTCAGAGGCCAATCAGAACTGCACCTAAGAAGTCATCAGCGGAGAAGTGGTCGGCATCCCACACTTGAAGGTTGAGACGCGCCGGGATCTTGTACTCTGTCTCGTCCCAGGCGAACATGGACTCCTTCTTGGAGATGACGATCTTCTCCTCGGCCATGAGGTAGTCGAAGGGGTAGAGGAAGCGCCAGTTGAAGTTGCCCTCGCCGGTGATGGAGTGATAGTGGACGTCTGTGTCCTGCTTGTCCTCCTGCTGGCCTTTCAGCCAACTGTCCAAAGGGAAGACACGTGATTTATTTACAGTGGTGCCAAACATCTCTCGTGGTCACGGACCACCAAATACAAACAAATTAGGCGGCAGAGATGAGTTTGATATGATCAGAGTCAATTCTACACGGAAACAACTATGAAAAACTGCTTCTTCCTTTGATGCTTCCAACACCTGGAATGCCCTCTGACGTTCTTCCTTCCTTGAAGGTTATTGTGTTTTGTTTTTATAAATGATATATATATTGATTGAAGATATGTGTCTATAGTTGGAAAATTGGACGGGTTTCAGCTGTCCTGACTGTGGTGGTTTCAGCTGTCTGTCCTGACTGTGATGGTTTCAGCTGTCTGTCCTGACTGTGGTGGTTTCAGCTGTCTGTCGTGACTGTGGTGGTTTCAGCTGTCTGTCCTGACTGTGGTGGTTTCAGCTGTCTGTCCTGACTGTGGTGGTTTCAGCTGTCCTGACTGTGATGGTTTCAGCTGTCCTGACTGTGATGGTTTCAGCTGTCCTGACTGTGGTGGTTTCAGCTGTCTGTCCTGACTGTGGTGGTTTCAGCTGTCCTGACTGTGGTGGTTTCAGCTGTCTGTCCTGACTGTGGTGGTTTCAGCTGTCTGTCCTGACTGTGGTGGTTTCAGCTGTCTGTCCTGACTGTGATGGTTTCAGCTGTCTGTCCTGACTGTGGTGGTTTCAGCTGTCTGTCCTGACTGTGGTGGTTTCAGCTGTCCTGACTGTGATGGTTTCAGCTGTCTGTCCTGACTGTGGTGGTTTCAGCTGTCTGTCCTGACTGTGGTGGTTTCAGCTGTCTGTCCTGACTGTGGTGGTTTCAGCTGTCTGTCCTGACTGTGGTGGTTTCAGCTGTCCTGACTGTGATGGTTTCAGCTGTCTGTCCTGACTGTGATGGTTTCAGCTGTCTGTCCTGACTGTGATGGTTTCAGCTGTCTGTCCTGACTGTGATGGTTTCAGCTGTCTGTCCTGACTGTGATGGTTTCAGCTGTCCTGACTGTGATGGTTTCAGCTGTCTGTCCTGACTGTGATGGTTTCAGCTGTCTGTCCTGACTGTGGTGGTTTCAGCTGTCTGTCCTGACTGTGATGGTTTCAGCTGTCTGTCCTGACTGTGGTGGTTTCAGCTGTCTGTCCTGACTGTGGTGGTTTCAGCTGTCTGTCCTGACTGTGGTGGTTTCAGCTGTCCTGACTGTGATGGTTTCAGCTGTCTGTCCTGACTGTGATGGTTTCAGCTGTCCTGACTGTGATGGTTTCAGCTGTCCTGACTGTGATGGTTTCAGCTGTCTGTCCTGACTGTGGTGGTTTCAGCTGTCTGTCCTGACTGTGGTGGTTTCAGCTGTCTGTCCTGACTGTGGTGGTTTCAGCTGTCTGTCCTGACTGTGATGGTTTCAGCTGTCCTGACTGTGATGGTTTCAGCTGTCCTGACTGTGATGGTTTCAGCTGTCCTGACTGTGGTGGTTTCAGCTGTCCTGACTGTGGTGGTTTCAGCTGTCCTGACTGTGGTGGTTTCAGCTGTCCTGACTGTGATGGTTTCAGCTGTCTGTCCTGACTGTGGTGGTTTCAGCTGTCTGTCCTGACTGTGATGGTTTCAGCTGTCCTGACTGTGATGGTTTCAGCTGTCCTGACTGTGATGGTTTCAGCTGTCCTGACTGTGATGGTTTCAGCTGTCCTGACTGTGATGGTTTCAGCTGTCCTGAATGTGGTGGTTTCGGCTATCCTGACTGTGGTGGTTTCAGCTGTCTGTCCTGACTGTGATGGTTTCGGCTGTCCTGACTGTGGTGGTTTCAGCTGTCCTGACTGTGGTGGTTTCAGCTGTCCTGACTGTGGTGGTTTCAGCTGTCTGTCCTGACTGTGATGGTTTCAGCTGTCTGTCCTGACTGTGATGGTTTCAGCTGTCTGTCCTGACTGTGGTGGTTTCAGCTGTCCTGACTGTGGTGGTTTCAGCTGTCCTGACTGTGATGGTTTCAGCTGTCTGTCCTGACTGTGGTGGTTTCAGCTGTCCTGACTGTGGTGGTTTCAGCTGTCCTGACTGTGATGGTTTCAGCTGTCTGTCCTGACTGTGGTGGTTTCAGCTGTCCTGACTGTGATGGTTTCAACTGTCTGTCCTGAATGTGGTGGTTTCAGCTGTCCTGACTGTGGTGGTTTCAGCTGTCCTGACTGTGGTGGTTTCAGCTGTCCTGACTGTGGTGGTTTCAGCTGTCTGTCCTGACTGTGGTGGTTTCAGCTGTCCTGACTGTGGTGGTTTCAGCTGTCCTGACTGTGGTGGTTTCAGCTGTCTGTCCTGACTGTGGTGGTTTCAGCTGTCTGTCCTGACTGTGATGGTTTCAGCTGTCTGTCCTGACTGTGATGGTTTCAGCTGTCTGTCCTGACTGTGGTGGTTTCAGCTGTCCTGACTGTGATGGTTTCAGCTGTCTGTCCTGACTGTGGTGGTTTCAGCTGTCTGTCCTGACTGTGATGGTTTCAGCTGTCTGTCCTGACTGTGATGGTTTCAGCTGTCTGTCCTGACTGTGATGGTTTCAGCTGTCCTGACTGTGATGGTTTCAGCTGTCCTGACTGTGATGGTTTCAGCTGTCTGTCCTGAATGTGGTGGTTTCGGCTGTCCTGACTGTGATGGTTTCAGCTGTCTGTCCTGACTGTGGTGGTTTCAGCTGTCTGTCCTGACTGTGGTGGTTTCAGCTGTCTGTCCTGACTGTGGTGGTTTCAGCTGTCTGTCCTGACTGTGATGGTTTCAGCTGTCCTGACTGTGGTGGTTTCAGCTGTCCTGACTGTGGTGGTTTCAGCTGTCCTGACTGTGGTGGTTTCAGCTGTCTGTCCTGACTGTGGTGGTTTCAGCTGTCTGTCCTGACTGTGGTGGTTTCAGCTGTCTGTCCTGACTGTGGTGGTTTCAGCTGTCCTGACTGTGGTGGTTTCAGCTGTCCTGACTGTGGTGGTTTCAGCTGTCTGTCCTGACTGTGATGGTTTCAGCTGTCTGTCCTGACTGTGGTGGTTTAAGCTGTCCTGACTGTGGTGGTTTCAGCTGTCTGTCCTGACTGTGATGGTTTCAGCTGTCTGTCCTGACTGTGATGGTTTCAGCTGTCCTGACTGTGATGGTTTCAGCTGTCTGTCCTGACTGTGGTGGTTTCAGCTGTCCTGACTGTGGTGGTTTCAGCTGTCTGTCCTGACTGTGGTGGTTTCAGCTGTCCTGACTGTGATGGTTTCAGCTGTCTGTCCTGAATGTGGTGGTTTCAGCTGTCCTGACTGTGGTGGTTTCAGCTGTCCTGACTGTGGTGGTTTCAGCTGTCCTGACTGTGGTGGTTTCAGCTGTCTGTCCTGACTGTGGTGGTTTCAGCTGTCCTGACTGTGGTGGTTTCAGCTGTCCTGACTGTGGTGGTTTCAGCTGTCTGTCCTGACTGTGATTGTTTCAGCTGTCTGTCCTGACTGTGGTGGTTTCAGCTGTCCTGACTGTGGTGGTTTCAGCTGTCCTGACTGTGATGGTTTCAGCTGTCTGTCCTGACTGTGGTGGTTTCAGCTGTCCTGACTGTGGTGGTTTCAGCTTTCTGTCCTGACTGTGGTGGTTTCAGCTGTCCTGACTGTGGTGGTTTCAGCTGTCTGTCCTGACTGTGGTGGTTTCAGCTGTCTGTCCTGACTGTGGTGGTTTCAGCTGTCCTGACTGTGGTGGTTTCAGCTGTCCTGACTGTGATTGTTTCAGCTGTCTGTCCTGACTGTGGTGGTTTCAGCTGTCTGTCCTGACTGTGATGGTTTCAGCTGTCTGTCCTGACTATGGTGGTTTTAGCTGTCCTGCCTGTGATGGTTTCAGCTGTCTGTCCTGACTGTGATGGTTTCAGCTGTCCTGACTGTGATGGTTTCAGCTGTCCTGACTGTGATGGTTTCAGCTGTCCTGACTGTGGTGGTTTCAGCTGTCTGTCCTGACTGTGATGGTTTCAGCTGTCTGTCCTGACTGTGATGGTTTCAGCTGTCTGTCCTGACTGTGATGGTTTCAGCTGTCCTGACTGTGATGGTTTCAGCTGTCCTGACTGTGGTGGTTTCAGCTGTCCTGACTGTGATGGTTTCAGCTGTCTGTCCTGACTGTGATGGTTTCAACTGTCTGTCCTGACTGTGATGGTTTCAGCTGTCCTGACTGTGGTGGTTTCAACTGACTGTCCTGACTGTGGTGGTTTCAGCTGTCTGTCCTGACTGTGATGGTTTCAGCTGTCTGTCCTGACTGTGATGGTTTCAGCTGTCTGTCCTGACTGTGATGGTTTCAGCTGTCTGTCCTGACTGTGATGGTTTCAGCTGTCCTGACTGTGGTGGTTTCAGCTGTCTGTCCTGACTGTGATGGTTTCAGCTGTCTGTCCTGACTGTGATGGTTTCAGCTGTCTGTCCTGACTGTGATGGTTTCAGCTGTCCTGACTGTGATGGTTTCAGCTGTCCTGACTGTGATGGTTTCAGCTGTCCTGACTGTGATGGTTTCAGCTAAGCCAGGACACAGTCAGGACAGCTGAAACCATCACAGTCCGGAGTTCATTCCACCACTGTGGGGCTATCTAGGATGGAAACACAGTCATCATCTAGGATGAAACATCCTGAGCAGCTAACAGTCAAAATATCTGTGGACGCAGAAATCGAGCCTGTATTTACCCTAACCCTGTATTTACCCCTAACCCTGTATTTACCCCTAACCCTGTATTTACCCGCGCACAAAGATGTCACTGGACTTCTCCCCCGTGAAGATGTCGTCGTCCTCCAGCACCACCTCGTCCGTGTTCCAGATTATCACCCTCAGTTCAAACCTGCCGACGGGTCAGAACACAACACGACAGGTCAGAACACAACAGCCACTGACACATGTGATGATGACGACATAATGTGGTTGATGAGCTGACAAAACGCCACGTGACGGAACGGCAGAGACACAGAGTGAGAAGAGAAACACACTTCTTGGGTTTCCTCGGTGAGATGTCGAGGGCGGGTCCGGGCGCCGTCATGTCTTTGGGGAACATGTCCACCCACATCTCAATCCTCCCCTGGAACCATTGGGACACAAAATGACCAAAGTTTCTAAACGGCAAACTTTCAAAGTTTTTTAAATTATGAATTATTACCAATACCATGGCAACACGTGAGCCGGCAGACGTCGACGTACGTGTTCGATCCCTGCTTTATCGGGGTGGAGGAGGGGTCTGGTCTCCACGTGCTCTGGGATGAGTTTGCAGCCGACCTTGGGGATCTCCTCCCAGTGTTTCAACACCGTCAGCGCCAGGTGCTCGTCCGTCTGCTTCTTCAGACCTGCCAAACGGCGTCAGACAAACCCCTGAATAAACCCGGGCTCAGGACAACAGCATCCCTATAGGGAGGTGTAGTGGTTACTTCCTGGTCTATAGGGAGGTGTAGTGGTTACTTCCTGGTCTATAGGGAGGTGTAGTGGTTACGTCCTGGTCTATAGGGAGGTGTAGTGGTTACTTCCTGGTCTATAGGGAGGTGTAGTGGTTACTTCCTGGTCTATAGGGAGGTGTAGTGGTTACTTCCTGGTCTATAGGGAGGTGTAGTGGTTACGTCCTGGTCTATAGGGAGGTGTAGTGGTTACTTCCTGGTCTATAGGGAGGTGTAGTGGTTACTTCCTGGTCTATAGGGAGGTGTAGTGGTTACGTCCTGGTCTATAGGGAGGTGTAGTGGTTACTTCCTGGTCTATAGGGAGGTGTAGTGGTTACGTCGTTGCCGTTTTTCCGTGTTCCACCCTCTGTCCAACGCAATGTATTTCCCCATTGCCCATTTCTATGCATGGTGTACCTTTCTGTGCGTATTCATCCACAATCTATAGCTCAACATGAAAATATTCGCAAAAAATCGTCGAATTTAATTTCAACCAAAAATGCTTAAACAATCATGTTAGTGATAGAAGGGAACTCGTTTTGTGCAAAAATGGAAAGCTTTTCAATTTCCATGCGGCAGAATTCTTACAATAGCTGATAATCCATTTTCCCAATGATAAATCCCTATACGGGTGGACCTCGCGGGGCGGTCCAAAGTGACGTCAGACTACACCTATATGTACTAAACTAAAGGCCGAGATATGCTTCAACGTCGGCCGTTGGAGAGATTTGACGCGTGCGAGCTAGACAGACATACTTCCACGCCAGTTCAACGCATGGGTTGCAGTACACCACCAAACCACTAGGTGGCTGTGCTGCGTTGTGTTCTACAAATGGCTATATTTTCTGACTTCCTCTGCCAGTCTTTCTTCGATTTGGTCCATGTGTTTGTAATGTAGTTAATCACGATCGATAATGGAACGCTCCGACCGAGCTCCCGAGATGATGAACGCTAAATACGGTAAGTACGTCAGGCCCCAGCCCAGGGCAGCGGCCAATCACAGCTCTGCGTTGTCCACTTGCATCGATTTGGCGCGCAGTTACATTTTTGGCCATGTGCATGTAGGCGTTGCCGGTAGGCTTGCAGGAGCCGCAGCAGGCTCGTCGCTGCAACCTTCACAACCACTTTGACGTCAGTATAAATTAGGCATAAATATGTCCAGTTCCCCAGTTGTGACTGTGCAGCGTACAACAGGCAGGTCTACAGGACACCAGGGGGGTGAAGGAAACACCTGGATGCAATGGCTCGTGACATGGATTCATATAAATATCAATAATGTTGATAATAAAATGTATGTATACATGATCATGCAACATAAAAAGAATTGTTGTAGGAACGGTTTGGGAGAGGGAGGTAGGGAGGGGTTTTAGATTGTGTGTTGTGAAGTTTAGACTTCAGAGAGGGAGAGTAAAGTACAGAAAAAAGGTACCGTTGGGTACCGCTATCGATTCCCGGGTAAAAAGAAACATTTCCAGGCTCGGTGTCCCGAACAGACCCACCGCGTAGGCCAGATGCAAGCCGCATTTTACAATAAATCTCTGTTGGGCTGCTTTAAAAAAATATATATATATATAATCGCTAATTTAATCGCAGTCGCAATATCTGTCCGAAAAAAATCGCAATTACATATTTCCCCAAAATGGTGCAGCCCTACTAGCCACATGGTTACTAGAGAAGCCACCTGCCCCCCCCTACTGTAACAAGTTGATGCTTGAAGCTGCTGTCGGACGTCAGGTGGAACAGGAAGTGAAGAAGTCACT
The DNA here is from genome assembly GCF_963971535.1 of Notolepis coatsorum. Classification (NCBI taxonomy): domain Eukaryota; kingdom Metazoa; phylum Chordata; class Actinopteri; order Aulopiformes; family Paralepididae; genus Notolepis; species Notolepis coatsorum. Next base: position 166,709,530 of record NC_140169.1, on the reverse strand, counting down.
GGCTCAGGTTAAATCAAATTAAACCTGTTGCTACATCATCAGGTACAAACAATGGAGCGCCACTTAGTGACCAAACATGGCACTGCAACTAAATAACAACACAGAAATACAATAGGCACATTTGTGACTGTTACCAAATATAACACGTTTTATACTCGTGCTACAAGATTTTGGCCTGTGCTACAAAAAGATCTACCTCTGTAGCACCACGTGGTATGTGCAAAAAAGTTAACACACAGCCCTGTGTGGTGTGGTGTGGTGTGGTGTGGTGTGGTGCAACACTATACCGTTTTCGTCCTCCAGCTCGGTGGGGCCCATGAAGACACGGTTGGCCACCTTCACCCTCCCCGCAGGACCGTAGTGAGGCCCGTCCAGCTTGCCCTCCTTGCAGAGCTTGGCCAGGATCTGAGTGGGCTTCATCGGGTCCCGCCAAATGTTGTAGCCGTGGCTTCAGGTGAAAAAAAGAACACAAAGAAATCGAGGTTACAAGAAATATCATCAATCATTTCAACCCAGATGAACTATAGTAGTAGTAGTAGTAGTAGTAGTAGTAGTAGTAGTAGTAGTAGTAGTAGTAGTAGTAGTAGTAGTAGTAGTAGTAGTAGTAGTAGTAGTAGTAGTAGTAATGGTAGTAGTAGTAGTAGTAGTAGTAGTAGTAGTAGTAGTAGTAGTAGTAGTAGTAGTAGTAGTAGTAGTAGTAGTAGTAGTAGTAGTAGTAGTAAGTAGTAGTAGTAGTAGTAGTAGTAGTAGTAGTAGTAGTAGTAGTAGTAGTAGTAGTAGTAGTAGTAGTAGTAGTAGTAGTAGTAGTAGTAGTTTATTGTCACGAATAAAGTACAGGTACATTACAGGGAGATGCTTGGTTCATACACATACAGCTCATTATAGTAGTAGTAGTAAGACTGACTTTACATTAAACGAATGACAATAATATAGTATAAAGTAGGGTATTATTTGGACTAAAGAATGGTGTTGTCTCACCCTACTCGCATGTTGAGGTACAGCACCATACATTATACACTGAGAAACCACGGCCGAGAGCGAGCTCTCCGGGAACAACCCCACTGTGCCCGTGGCTGTCCGGCGTAAAACTCCAAAAAGAAGAAGAAGAAGAAGCTTTCTCAGCAACCATCTTCCGGTCTTACTTCCTGCGCTAACGTTCTAATCTAAACTGCTGCCACCTGTCGTCACAGAGGGGAATTGCAGCCATTTTGTATAAATTAAAAAAAATAATTGAAAAATACAGGGAAATATTTTAACGGGAGGACGGCGGGAGAGAAGGTTGAAATACAGGAGAATCCCTGGAAAAACTGGAGGGTTGACACAGGTATGATTTCAATATGTGCGTCTTCACCATGCAGACCTGTGTGGTGTGGACTATGTGTGTGTCTGTGACGTTACTCATACCTATAGCCTAGCATTGCAAGCGTCACAGTAAAGTCCTCCCTGTGAGGCACGCTGCTGAAACAGCACTAGAAATTAGACATTACATCTTAAATTACAGCGGCTGATTTGGTCATTTATGATTCAAGGCAGGGTTTCGGCTCAAAATGTGAATCAAACAAAAGCTAATCTACCAGTGAACCAACATCCTGCATTATGGAGACGACATGTTTACAAATGTATGGCTGAACTACATTTCCCAGGGCTGTGTGCACGTCTTGTGCTCGCCAACACTAAACACGTTTTCACATCAGCTATTTAAAGTGCTGTTGAGGAAACCAATTCGTATTTCCACAGAATAGCAAACAACGTGAAAACACCCATAATTATGCAAATGATGCAGCTTGTCATCGTGCGACTCTCAAAACAGACCCTCCCCTCAGTTTAGGAGTGATATAAAGAGGCCCGCCTTTTTGTTTAGAGTCGGTGAGCTCAAGAGAAGAACGAGGAAGCCCACGTTTGGGGCAACATCTACATCCAAGCGTAGAACATTCAGCACGTACCCAGGAACAGGTGAGCCTTCAAAATATGATCTACACTACCTACTATACTAACATGTCTACTACTGTGCACTCAACACTGCAGCGCACAAGTTTCAACACCGTTTGATGATCATTGTTGCTCAGCTGAAAGAGTTGTGCCCTTCCTGCTGTCTTGTCGTACAGAACCTGTAAGTCGCTTTGGATAAAAGCATCAGCTAATTGACTAAATGTAAAAATGTACATTCTATGCTTACCTCTATAATGATGTCTTGATTTATTACAACTCATCCACTTCGCAAACGGACTTGAGGCGAGGACTTTAAGAATCCCACGTGAGGGTGGCAAGATGCGACTGCTGTTACCTCGAGTATCGGAGGGGACTCGTGCTATGTATGACATATGACTTAGTCCACATTGCAGCCGGCTTGTGGGAGGCAAGAAACAGCGTTCGAGACAGGGGAGGGTTGAATTGGCTGATATGAAATTGGGATGGGAGAAAAATAGAAAAATGGGAGAAAAAGTGGATAAAAAAAAATAATCCCACGTGAGAGCTGCCGTTTCGCACAGGAAGCGTAGGGCTGTCCTCGAGTGAACACATTCTGAATCTAATAGTTGTGAAACGGCTTCAACTAATGGAGTTGATTTCAATCGACACGCAAGTAGAATTGTGTTTCACCCGTATGCAATCGTGCAGAGGGGCCTCTTTGAATCTTTCTAATTAAGATTTCTAATTAAGATATCGATGTGCTGCCGGGTAGCGCAGCGGACTAAGCGTCTGTCTACCACCACAGAGACAGTGGGATCGAATCCAGCTGTGGTGCTTCCGGGTTGGCCGACCGTCCATACTAACACAATTGGCGGTGTTAGCGGGTGGGAAACCCGGCGAGGGTGGGTCCTGGTCATTGTAAACAGCAACTCCTACAGTTCGGTCGGGGCGCCTGTACAGCAAGGGAAGGATCTAGGAGAGGTAGTGTGACCCTCCACACGTTACACTCTCCCAGTGAGAGTCTGCGCTGTCAGGTGAAAAGAAGAGGTGGGCTGGGTACACATGTGTCGGAGGAAGCATGTGATAGTCTCCGCCCTCCCGGACCGACGGTAGGGGGTAGAGTGCGCAACGACCAGGAAGGGGATTGGGAACTAGACGCTTCCCCATTGCCCATTTCTAATCGTCTCGTTTAAAACAAATAAAGCATGAACATTTGTCATGAACATGAGCATGGTGTACCTTTCTGTGTGTATTCATCCACAATCTATAGCTCAACATGAAACAATTCGCAATTAATCGTAAAATAATTACGTATAATTTTATTTCAACCAAAAATGCTTAAACAATAATGTTTAGCATTTTAGCAATTCAGCAATTTAGCATTTATGCAGGTGAACACCAGGAAAGCGGCAGGCCCAGATGGTATAACAGGACGCATACTTAAGTCCTGTGCCAACCAGCTAGCCCCGGTGTTCACCGCCATATTTAATCAATCCCTGGCGGAGTCAGTGGTCCCTGCCTGCTTCAAGATGTCTACCATCATCCCTGTACCGAAGAAACCCTCCCCAACATGTCTCAATGACTACAGACCGGTGGCACTCACCTCTGTGGTCATGAAATGTTTTGAGAGGCTGGTCAAGGACCACATTTGTGCTCCCTCCCCAGTGATATGGACCCTATGCAATTTGCATACAGAACAAACAGGTCCACTGACGACGCGGTCTCCCAGGTACTGCACAGCACTCTCTCCCACCTTGACAGTCAGAAGGGGGGCTATGTGAGACTGTTGTTCATTGACTACAGCTCAGCGTTCAACACCATAGTCCCCACCAGACTGGTGGACAAGCTGATCGAGCTGGGTCTGAGCTCCGCCCTGAGCGCCTGGGTACTGGACTTTCTGAGTGAAAGACCCCAGGCGGTCAGGGTGGGGGGTCAGACCTCCAACACCATCACCCTGAGCATCGGGTCCCCCCAAGGCTGTGTTCTGAGCCCCCTGCTGTACTCACTCTACACACACGATTGTGTGGCCAAGTTCAGCTCCAACTCCATAGTGAAGTTTGCAGACGACACAGTGGTGGTGGGGCTGATCTCGGACAACGACGAGAAGGCCTACCGGGAGGAGGTTGAGGTACTGGAACGCTGGTGCCAGGACAACAGCCTGCTCCTGAACATTGGTAAAACCAAGGAGCTGATCGTGGATTATAGGAGAGGACAGCAGGAGACACACACACCACTGATGATAAACGGGGCTACCGTGGACAGGGTGAGCAGCTTTAAGTACCTGGGGGTCCACATCTCAGAGGATCTGACATGGTCAACACACATAGACACAGTCGTAAAAAAAGGCGAAGCAGCGCCTCTACCACCTGAGACAGTTAAGGAAGTTCAGAGTATCGGGGAAGATACTCCAGTCCTTCTACTCAGGAGCTGTAGAGAGCATCTTGACCGGAAACATCACTGCCTGGTATGGAAACAGCACGGCACAGGACAAGAAGGCCCTACAGAGAGTGGTGCGCTCAGCCGAGCGTACCACGGGTATTGCACTACCTCCCCTGCAGGTTCTATACAACAAGAGGTGCAAATCCAGAGCCTGCAGAATAATGAAAGACCCCCACCACCCCAATAACAGCCTGTTCTAGCTGCTGAGGTCAGGCAGACGCCTGCGAACCCCAGCTACTAGGACAGAGAGGATTAGGCTCAGCTTCTTCCCCCAGGCCATCAGAGCCTTGAACAATGAACACTGAGTGCCACAGAACACTGAACTATCCACACACAAGCACACATGAGCACACACACGACACGCACGCTGTGCACGCTCACACACTAGCAGCCACTTTAACACTTTAACATGAGCAGGCACACACTCATGACGCACACACCCACACTTATGGCCAAAAAGGAAAGGCCACTTTAAATTAGTATAACAACAGTAACAGTGTATTGCACTACCAAAGCTACCTAGCATGTCCTATATGCTCTGTAAATAACTATGTACAGATACCGAGATGTCCCACCATGTTACCTGTTACCTGTTTATTGCACAATGTTGTTTTTTATTGGATTCTATTATATGTTGTACCACTGTATTGCACATCGTTGCGGGCAAGACCACCCGCATTTCATTGTATACCTGTATGCCGTGACAAATAAAACTCTTGACTTGACTTGACTTAGTGATAGAAGGGAACTAATTTTGTGCAAAAATGGAAAGCTTGCCAATGTTCATGAGGCAGAATTATTACAATAGCCGATAATAGATTTTCCCAATGATAAATCCCTAAACGGGTAGACCGCGCGGGAAACTAAAGTGACGTCAGACAACACCTCCCTATTGGTGCGGTTGTGCCATTACTTTACAAAAGTTATACTGGCACATGGGTTTAATACAGCAATGGATTATGGGTAAATGCAACGTTAAAGCAGTGCCAATGTAAGACTGACTTTACATTAAACGAATGACAATAATATAGTATAAAGTAGGGTATTATTTGGACTAAAGAATGGTGTTGTCTCACCCTACTCGCATGTTGAGGTACAGCACCATACATTATACACTGAGAAACCACGGCCGAGAGTGAGCTCTCCGGGAACAACCCCACTGTGCCCGTGGCTGTCCGGCGTAAAACTCCAAAAAGAAGAAGAAGAAGAAGTTTTCTCAGCAACCATCTTCCGGTCTTACTTCCTGCGCTAACGTTCTAATCTAAACTGCTGCCACCTGTCGTCACAGAGGGGAATTGCAGCCATTTTGTATAAATTTAAAAAAATAATTGAAAAATACAGGGAAATATTTTAACGGGAGGACGGCGGGAGAGAAGGTTGAAATACAGGAGAATCCCTGGAAAAACGAGAGGGTTGACAGGTATGATTTCAATATGTGCGTCTTCACCATGCAGACCTGTGTGGTGTGGACTATGTGTGTGTCTGTGACGTTACTCATACCTATAGCCTAGCATTGCAAGCGTCACAGTAAAGTCCTCCCTGTGAGGCACGCTGCTGAAACAGCACTAGAAATTAGACATTACATCTTAAATTTCAGCGGCTGATTTGGTCATTTATGATTCAAGGCAGGTTTTCGGCTCAAAATGTGAATCAAACAAAAGCTACCAGTGAACCAACATCCTGCATTATGGAGATGACATTTTTACAAATGTATGGCTGAACTACATTTACCAGGGCTGTGTGCACGTCTTGTGCTCGCCAACACTAAACACATTTTCACATCAGCTATTTAAACTATATAAAATAAAAGTCATGCACTTGTCCTAATTTACTAACCTGCACTGTAGCACTCAACACTTTGATGGGTCCCCCACCAGGAATTTTTTTGTTACAAAAACTTAATGTCCTGCATTCTGGTGAATTTTAGTGCATGTGAATCACAAACTAATGATCCAACAATTGCTTAGTACAATGTACTGTTATGGACCTCAAATAAAACTGTTGTGGCACTAGCAATGCTACTCTCTCCACCTTCAAAAAGAAAGCAAGAGCACAACATATTTTTCTGTTTACTATTATAATACAGTTAACCACTCTCTCCTGTAAGGGCCTTTCTTTTTCTTTGTTTTATCCCTCTCTCCTCCACCCTTTCTCTTTCTTCCACTGTCCATCTTGACATCAACGTTAATTGACTTTCGCTCTCTGATCTCTACCGAGTCCCTCACTACCTGGCTCACTGCCTGGCTGTTATTCTGCATCTGAGTGCCGTCTGCCATTCCATTCGCCGCCTCCGCTGTCAATCAGTTGTATCGTCTGGTCCCGCCTCCACCAATCACAAGCGGCAGCACGGCTCCATTGTGTGTGTGTGTGTGATCCGCGTGAGGGAGAGAGAGTCAGATAGTTCTCCAACTCTGTCGCAGACAGTGAAATCCTGGTTGTTCCCCACCCACCTAGGTTATCTAACTATCGCGCCGCGCCGCCGCCACAACTAGAAACAATGACCTGGCAAATTTTTTTATAAAAAAATTATAATATTTTTTTTTTTTTTTTTAATGTTTTTTAATATAATTTATTTTTTAATCTGTGCAGGCCAGGCCACCGGGAAAACTCCCGGTGCTCCCGATGGCCAGTCCGGGCCTGTGCCCTTCCTGATGACTTGTCGTTGGATAAAAGTGTCAGCTAAATATATATCTATATATAGAGAGGCGCTCTCTCTCTCTCTCTCTCTCTCTCTCTCTCTCTCTCTCTCTCTCTCTCTCTCTCTCTCTCTCTCTCTCTCTCTCTCTCTCTCTCTCTATATATATCTATATATAGAGAGAGCCTTTCTCGTGACAGCACTCCATCTGTTACTGGCTTGTTACATCTCGCCAGTCTCTCCAACAAACTGGTCTGCTGTTCTGTATCGTTAGTGGCTTAGCTTGGCATCGCTACTGCACTATCTCGCGTACGTGCACGCGTACTGAATAAACCACAAATGTACCTCTAATACCAGTATTAGTCTGACCACACCCCTCATCAGCTTACCTTCATAAGCAGGTGTGTGGTCACCTGCTCTCCTCCTTCTCGCTTTCACCACAAGGAAGAGGTGCCTCGGTAGATCCCCACACTTGACACCATGATGGAAGAAATTGGATTAGGAACAGCTTGGGAAACAAGGATACGTTGACATCATATCTTTATTTTCTCTCTCACTATTTTCGAGAAAATACGGCGATATTGTCTTCGTACTGGAGTGTCTAGAAGATGATGATCATTCTAAAAACCCTCCACCGGTTTTCGTATTGGGAGCACGCCGCTGCATGCTTCTCAACTGCAGTTCCTTGCTGTGTTTGTTGGGGTGAAACCTGTCAGGCCACAGCTGAACTGTCGGACATGCCGCTGTTGTGAGGAGCGGTGCGTTCCAGGTTGGGTGAGTAGTGTTTGCTGGCGGGCTCCACTTGTCTGTTAGTGCTATGGGGGCTACTTGACAAAGTTTATGGAAACCGGCCCCAGGCTAGGGTCCTTTGTTTAGCCGCCTAGGCGACAGAAGGCCTTGGTCTGGCGACCATTATAGTTTTAACTAGTGGGCCGCGACCATTGACACTGGTGATCCCTGTGTGTTCTGGACGAGTGGATTCTCTCTGTCACCGTGTTAAGACCCCATCTTTCATATCCAAATGAGAGTATTCCTTCACGAGGGGATATGTGCATGTAATGTGCGATAGCGGCAGATTCATGTTCAAAGTCAGCTATACAGGCCAGTTGGTACTGTGCTGATTCCGCCGGACGTGGTAATGTCACCGTTGTGAAGCGGTGTTGACGTCTTGTTTTCTCTTTTCTCTTAAAAAGTGAGGAGGGGTTCAGAACGGCGGCCTGTCTGGGTGAGTGTTATGTCATTGTTTACATGTTCATGGCTTACGGTTAGCCGGTCAGTGGCCTGGCGCGGGGTAGCTTAGCTTCTCGCGCGCCGCCGGGAGCTCGCTTCTGATCGCGTGCGTCGTTAGATCGGCGTCTCGCGAGCGGAAGCAATAGCACCCAAACGGTTGGAGCAGCCGTTAGCTTGATGCTATTCTGTTGAACGTGCTTTGATTTTAACATGTTTTACACTCTTGACCACGACGTCATCCTTGACAGGGGATGTTCGTCGACCCTGCCTGAGCCTAGACGGGGATTGCGTCAACAAAGAGGACTGTAGCGACTGGTGGAGCGGCGACGCTGCCCGGGTCGAACAACACAGGACGGCTGTGTTCTACGGTGTCTTGTGACTGCACTTCGCTGATCTGCGTTCCGGGTAGGTACGGGGTTGGCCAGACCTCATAACACGTCTTCTGGTTTTACTTTGCTAGATGTATTGTGAATAACGGTGTTTTTTCCCAAAACGTGTGTTGTTGCAATGCATTTGGGATACGTTGCGGGTTGTGTGTGAGCTGTTTTTGTCACTGGCAGTTAGCTTCTCCGTGCAGATCGTGATGTATTGATCTGGTTGTTGTGTGAGAGACATCATGGTGTTTATGTGTACCGTGTACTCACTACTAAGGCAACTGACCTATGAAGCTATGCTTGGTGACAAGTGAGTAAAAGAATGTTCTTTCTCAGACTGTAATGACAATGAACAGTGAGTTCACACATTAACAGGTTTTCCTGTTTTAACTGGCCGTATTGAGGGTAAAATAGGAGGATTGTGTTTTTCCCCCCCGGTTCCCTGGGGACTTTATCACCTCCTATCAGACATGTTGTGCATTAATTGTGTCTTTTGTGTGATAGGGATACGATGTGACTCTTAGCTTGATTGCTGAGGTTGTGCTAAATCTGCTGGAGAAACTTATTTCCTAAAGGGAAATTGGTTTGGTTGCTGTCATGTGTGCTTAGCAAAGGCCTGTGGTCGATACTAATCAAGAATGATGTATTCTCTCATTGTGAAAAAAACGGCGTTCCTCTCTTGAGTGTTTTTGCCATTTTTTGTAGGTGATGATGGGTTGTGTGTGTCATGTGACCTACAACTGGGTTGTACTGGCCACAGAAGCACATGTGTATGTTGGACCGGGGTTCTTAGAGCCTTCTCTATTCTGTGTTTTTCCTTAGTAAAAATCAGATAGCAGGTTAGCTCATGCGCTGTGTGGAGCTGTGAAACGCTTCATAGAGCTGACTATGACTGTGTCATATTCTCTTTTTGTCGTTACGTCGTATCATGGGTGTGGGGTCGTAAAGGGGTGAACTGGTAACCTTTCCTCTCCCCATTGTTCTGTCGGTCAGGGGTACACCCCCTGTCCTTCAAGGTTCCCGTCACGTGGCGGTTCGGCACGTTACGGGGGGGGGGGGGGGGGGGGGGGGGGAGGGAGTTCCTGGTCCCACGGCCTGGTATATTGGGCGTGTGCACCGCAGGAATTCCCCCGCCATAGAGTACGTCACCGTGCGCGTCTCTGTTGGTAGGACTTCCGTGTGCTGTTCAGGTCCATGTGATGGATCTGTTTTCAGGGGGGGTGGTCAGGGCTCCTCCTCACCAAGCGCCTACTCAGGCCTTCTGTGAGTTCGGACTCCTTCTTCCATGTGAGGAAGCCTCCATCAGAGTACAGAGCCTTCCTCCTCAGATTGTCAAAGTGAGTGGACCCTCTAGAAGGGTCCTTTTCTATTGTATGTATATTCGATTCAATTCGTTTATTGAGTGTGTATGGGTTCGGTGCCTCTTCCCCGGAGGCCCTAAAACCAGTTTTTTACATGGCTCAAGGTGCAATATATTCTTTTCAATCTGTACAGCTCGCGTGGGAAGTCTCTCTGGGGATCCCCGTCTCTTTCCTATGGGAGGGTGGTGGGATGTAAAAATGTGAACATTTTTTACCCCGGCTGTGTAGACTGGGATACATACTGTTGATGCTTCCTTCTTTCTATTCCAGAAGTGTTGGAGTTAGGGAGTGTCACACCCCTCTTGTCGTTCCCCTGGGCGCCTTGGGGATTCAATGACAGGTCTAAATAGCCTGTTCATTGATGGGGGTGTGTCCCGACGCACGTATAGTGCTAGCTCGCTGTAAACAGGCGATTGACTGGCACGCCTTGGTTGCTTGTGGTTGAAACAGCGTTTTTATAAAGCAACTGAGATGGGGGTTTTTCCTCTTCCGGCGACCACATCCCATGACCTGGGTGGGTTGTCGACGGATTCTCGTTCATGTCTGGGGGATTATGACGGGATGGATCTGAACATATGTAGTGGGGTCTCACGCCCTTGGGGTGGGCCACCAGGCGCGGTTCGTCCGAACGTCTGGGTGGCGCCTTCTTTTCATGTTAAGATCAACACGCATATCTGCCCTTCTCCTGGAGTAGGCATGTCGGCGTGGTTAGGGCACGGGACTGGTTCTGGTCACGCTGGTCCAGATCAGTTGAACCCGTTGTCCGCCGGGGATGCAGATCTGCTGTTCTGGTACCCTGAGGGACTTGGGCTTTTTTCAGGGGGAAAAATGCCAGGTCGGTCTGGGTGTCACAGGGTTAAGCGCTATGGAGACCCTGGTTGGGTATGTTTTTACTCAGCACTGTCGTCATGGCTTACAGCCATGCCATTCTGTACGCGCTCGATCTCGTCGGATCTCGGCCGCTACACAGGTTGGTCCTGGTTAGTACTTGGTTGGGAGACCGCCGGGGAATACCGGGTACGGTGTGCTTAGGGGCTGGTTCTCCATTATTTTTCGCTCCTCTCTCACGCATGGCGAAGAGGGGCCTGTGGGGGTGGTTTTTTGACCTCCTCTGGTGACCCTGTGCTTCCCGTACCGCCAGGCCCGGTCCGAAGTGATGTTTGCGACCCGTAGGCCTGGGTTAACCCTTTTTGGAAACTGAAACACTTGTACTGCGGTATAGCCGGTGTATACCCGCAGGTGTGTTTTGGAGTTTTTTCTTGAGGGGTTATAGGAACGACCACCGCATTGGGTAACACCGAGGTGGTTGATTCCCTGGTGTGTTGGAGCAGTGTCAACTCCCGGGTTCACCGTTTGAGGGTGCCCCTGCACGTTCATGACGTCTGCCAATCGTGTCAGCCTTCTCTGCCTCGACCCCTCTGGGTGGGGGTTGTTAAATGGAGGCTTGGTCATGCAACACCGCCAGCTTATGCTCCTTCCGCCGGGGCGGCTGTGTTCAGCTGTCCCCTCTGGCGCCTGTCTCGTCCGCAGTCTCCAGGCTAGGGTTAACAGCCTGTTGCCTGGTTTTTCCCCGGTGCGCTGCCTGCTTCCGTTGGTTAACCTTTTTTGTGTGCTTACGGCCATGCTGACTGCCTATTCTGCAGGGTCAGTGTGCCAGGCGGTGTACTATTGGGGGGACGGGGCCCGCTCGGCTTACGGCCATACCGACCTGAACACGCCCGATCTCGTCCGATCTCGGAAGCTGGGCAGGTTCTGGCCTGGTTGGTTCCGCCTGGGAATACCAGGTGCAGTAACTGAGGGGCCTTTGTCCGAATACGCTGGCGATGTGGGGGGCGGGGCACTACGTGCCCACCTGGTGGGGTCTTGATGCTGGCATCATGGACTTCTCCGGGCCCCCATTCTAGGGAGTCCAGTCCTTTTGGTGGGTCTGGGTCTTCCTTCGTGCTCCGCTGCTACGGCCTTGCCACGGGGTTGGGTTTGCCCTTGACCCCGTGATTCTGGGGGCAGTAACGAGGTTGTTCCTCCGTTCGTTCCCGGGTGGCATGCGGGTTGTGCGTGTGTGTAGTCGTGGGGTCAAGCCACGGTCTGCTCACCCTGTGCGTTGAGTTGCTTGAGTGCCTCTTCGCACGGTCGGGTCCGTCGCCCTCCCGTGACGTCCCTAATAGGGGGGCTACCCTCCATTAGGGGGGGTCGGGGGGGCTCGGCCCTCCCTGTTCTGATGGTTTTGGGGGGCTGTCAGCGGGGTGTATTTGTCAGCCAAGTGGCTCCGCTTGGCCTCCCTTGTGCAGTAGCGATGCCAAGCTAAGCCACTAACGATACAGAACGTTAGGTTATGACTATAACCAAGTTCTGTTAGTTAGGGGCGATGCTTGGCATCGGACGGCCGCTGCAGCCCTTGTCCTCACCTTGTGGTGAAAGCTTGGGAAGGAGGAGAGCAGGTGACCACACACCTGCTTATGAAGGTAAGCTGATGAGGGGTGTGGTCAGACTAATACTGGTATTAGAGGTACATTTGTGGTTTATTCAGTACGCGTGCACGTACGCGAGATAGTGCAGTAGCGATGCCAAGCATCGCCCCTAACTAACAGAACTTGGTTATAGTCATAACCTAACGTTTTCACCACCATGTGTCGCAGAGCCCCTTTCAGAGCCACTCAGGAGGCGTTGATTGAAAGTCACTTTGAAAGGCACAACCGCACCAATAGGGAGGTGTTGTCTGACGTCACTTTAGTTTCCCGCGCGGTCCACCCGTTTAGGGATTTATCATTGGGAACATGTATTATCGGCTATTGTAATAATTCTGCCTCATGAACATTGGCAAGCTTTCCATTTTTGCACAGAAATTGTTCCCTTATATCACTAACATTATTGTTTAAGCATTTTTGGTTGAAATAAAATTATACGTAATTATTTTACGATTAATTGCGAATTGTTTCATGTTGAGCTATAGATTGTGGATGAATACACACAGAAAGGTACACCATGCTCATGTTCATGACAAATGTTCATGCTTTATTTGTTTTAAACGAGACGATTAGAAATGGGCAATGGGGAAGCGTCTAGTTTTTTACCAACGGATTTCCTGTTCCGTGTTCGCGTTCTGCGATCTGATTGGCCACTGACGTTTCTGGTGCGATCTGATTGGCCACTGACGTTTCTGGTCATGTGACATGTGCGCCCAATCGCGTGACGCGCCCATTTCCACCTTGACCAGCAGCAAACTACCTAACGCCTAGTTTATCACTGGTTAAGCTTAGGCGACTCTTTCAAAGTTGGTTAAGGTTAGAGTTTGGAATCAGGGCTGGTGTTCTATCGCCCTGCTCTAAGACAAACTCTAACCTTAAACATTAAAAAGAAAAAAATACAAGATTCCAGAAAAACGTCAAGGATGCTACACAAAAAAGTCAAGACTTATTTCCATTGTGGTCCTTGATATAGATAAAGATATTATTTCATTGTATATTGATTAACTTTACATTTGCGCTTCATTACTTTACAAAAGTTATACTGGCACATGCGTCTAATACAGCAATGGATTATGGGTAAATGCAACGTTAAAGCAGTGCCAATGTAAGACTGACTTTACATTAAACGAATGACAATAATATAGTATAAAGTAGGGTATTATTTGGACTAAAGAATGGTGTTGTCTCACCCTACTCGCATGTTGAGGTACAGCACCATACATTATACACTGAGAAACCACGGCCGAGAGCGAGCTCTCCGGGAACAACCCCACTGTGCCCGTGGCTGTCCGGCGTAAAACTCCAAAAAGAAGAAGAAGAAGAAGCTTTCTCAGCAACCATCTTCCGGTCTTACTTCCTGCGCTAACGTTCTAATCTAAACTGCTGCCACCTGTCGTCACAGAGGGGAATTGCAGCCATTTTGTATAAATTAAAAAAAATTATTGAAAAATACAGGGAAATATTTTAACGGGAGGACGGCGGGAGAGAAGGTTGAAATACAGGAGAATCCCTGGAAAAACTGGAGGGTTGACACAGGTATGATTTCAATATGTGCGTCTTCACCATGCAGACCTGTGTGGTGTGGACTATGTGTGTGTCTGTGACGTTACTCATACCTATAGCCTAGCATTGCAAGCGTCACAGTAAAGTCCTCCCTGTGAGGCACGCTGCTGAAACAGCACTAGAAATTAGACATTACATCTTAAATTACAGCGGCTGATTTGGTCATTTATGATTCAAGGCAGGGTTTCGGCTCAAAATGTGAATCAAACAAAAGCTAATCTACCAGTGAACCAACATCCTGCATTATGGAGACGACATGTTTACAAATGTATGGCTGAACTACATTTCCCAGGGCTGTGTGCACGTCTTGTGCTCGCCAACACTAAACACGTTTTCACATCAGCTATTTAAAGTGCTGTTGAGGAAACCAATTCGTATTTCCACAGAATAGCAAACAACGTGAAAACACCCATAATTATGCAAATGATGCAGCTTGTCATCGTGCGACTCTCAAAACAGACCCTCCCCTCAGTTTAGGAGTGATATAAAGAGGCCCGCCTTTTTGTTTAGAGTCGGTGAGCTCAAGAGAAGAACGAGGAAGCCCACGTTTGGGGCAACATCTACATCCAAGCGTAGAACATTCAGCACGTACCCAGGAACAGGTGAGCCTTCAAAATATGATCTACACTACCTACTATACTAACATGTCTACTACTGTGCACTCAACACTGCAGCGCACAAGTTTCAACACCGTTTGATGATCATTGTTGCTCAGCTGAAAGAGTTGTGCCCTTCCTGCTGTCTTGTCGTACAGAACCTGTAAGTCGCTTTGGATAAAAGCATCAGCTAATTGACTAAATGTAAAAATGTACATTCTATGCTTACCTCTATAATGATGTCTTGATTTATTACAACTCATCCACTTCGCAAACGGACTTGAGGCGAGGACTTTAAGAATCCCACGTGAGGGTGGCAAGATGCGACTGCTGTTACCTCGAGTATCGGAGGGGACTCGTGCTATGTATGACATATGACTTAGTCCACATTGCAGCCGGCTTGTGGGAGGCAAGAAACAGCGTTCGAGACAGGGGAGGGTTGAATTGGCTGATATGAAATTGGGATGGGAGAAAAATAGAAAAATGGGAGAAAAAGTGGATAAAAAAAATAATCCCACGTGAGAGCTGCCGTTTCGCACAGGAAGCGTAGGGCTGTCCTCGAGTGAACACATTCTGAATCTAATAGTTGTGAAACGGCTTCAACTAATGGAGTTGATTTCAATCGACACGCAAGTAGAATTGTGTTTCACCCGTATGCAATCGTGCAGAGGGGCCTCTTTGAATCTTTCTAATTAAGATTTCTAATTAAGATATCGATGTGCTGCCGGGTAGCGCAGCGGACTAAGCGTCTGTCTACCACCACAGAGACAGTGGGATCGAATCCAGCTGTGGTGCTTCCGGGTTGGCCGACCGTCCATACTAACACAATTGGCGGTGTTAGCGGGTGGGAAACCCGGCGAGGGTGGGTCCTGGTCATTGTAAACAGCAACTCCTACAGTTCGGTCGGGGCGCCTGTACAGCAAGGGAAGGATCTAGGAGAGGTAGTGTGACCCTCCACACGTTACACTCTCCCAGTGAGAGTCTGCGCTGTCAGGTGAAAAGAAGAGGTGGGCTGGGTACACATGTGTCGGAGGAAGCATGTGATAGTCTCCGCCCTCCCGGACCGACGGTAGGGGGTAGAGTGCGCAACGACCAGGAAGGGGATTGGGAACTAGACGCTTCCCCATTGCCCATTTCTAATCGTCTCGTTTAAAACAAATAAAGCATGAACATTTGTCATGAACATGAGCATGGTGTACCTTTCTGTGTGTATTCATCCACAATCTATAGCTCAACATGAAACAATTCGCAATTAATCGTAAAATAATTACGTATAATTTTATTTCAACCAAAAATGCTTAAACAATAATGTTTAGCATTTTAGCAATTCAGCAATTTAGCATTTATGCAGGTGAACACCAGGAAAGCGGCAGGCCCAGATGGTATAACAGGACGCATACTTAAGTCATGTGCCAACCAGCTAGCCCCGGTGTTCACCGCCATATTTAATCAATCCCTGGCGGAGTCAGTGGTCCCTGCCTGCTTCAAGATGTCTACCATCATCCCTGTACCGAAGAAACCCTCCCCAACATGTCTCAATGACTACAGACCGGTGGCACTCACCTCTGTGGTCATGAAATGTTTTGAGAGGCTGGTCAAGGACCACATTTGTGCTCCCTCCCCAGTGATATGGACCCTATGCAATTTGCATACAGAACAAACAGGTCCACTGACGACGCGGTCTCCCAGGTACTGCACAGCACTCTCTCCCACCTTGACAGTCAGAAGGGGGGCTATGTGAGACTGTTGTTCATTGACTACAGCTCAGCGTTCAACACCATAGTCCCCACCAGACTGGTGGACAAGCTGATCGAGCTGGGTCTGAGCTCCGCCCTGAGCGCCTGGGTACTGGACTTTCTGAGTGAAAGACCCCAGGCGGTCAGGGTGGGGGGTCAGACCTCCAACACCATCACCCTGAGCATCGGGTCCCCCCAAGGCTGTGTTCTGAGCCCCCTGCTGTACTCACTCTACACACACGATTGTGTGGCCAAGTTCAGCTCCAACTCCATAGTGAAGTTTGCAGACGACACAGTGGTGGTGGGGCTGATCTCGGACAACGACGAGAAGGCCTACCGGGAGGAGGTTGAGGTACTGGAACGCTGGTGCCAGGACAACAGCCTGCTCCTGAACATTGGTAAAACCAAGGAGCTGATCGTGGATTATAGGAGAGGACAGCAGGAGACACACACACCACTGATGATAAACGGGGCTACCGTGGACAGGGTGAGCAGCTTTAAGTACCTGGGGGTCCACATCTCAGAGGATCTGACATGGTCAACACACATAGACACAGTCGTAAAAAAAGGCGAAGCAGCGCCTCTACCACCTGAGACAGTTAAGGAAGTTCAGAGTATCGGGGAAGATACTCCAGTCCTTCTACTCAGGAGCTGTAGAGAGCATCTTGACCGGAAACATCACTGCCTGGTATGGAAACAGCACGGCACAGGACAAGAAGGCCCTACAGAGAGTGGTGCGCTCAGCCGAGCGTACCACGGGTATTGCACTACCTCCCCTGCAGGTTCTATACAACAAGAGGTGCAAATCCAGAGCCTGCAGAATAATGAAAGACCCCCACCACCCCAATAACAGCCTGTTCTAGCTGCTGAGGTCAGGCAGACGCCTGCGAACCCCAGCTACTAGGACAGAGAGGCTTAGGCTCAGCTTCTTCCCCCAGGCCATCAGAGCCTTGAACAATGAACACTGAGTGCCACAGAACACTGAACTATCCACACACAAGCACACATGAGCACACACACGACACGCACGCTGTGCACGCTCACACACTAGCAGCCACTTTAACACTTTAACATGAGCAGGCACACACTCATGACGCACACACCCACACTTATGGCCAAAAAGGAAAGGCCACTTTAAATTAGTATAACAACAGTAACAGTGTATTGCACTACCAAAGCTACCTAGCATGTCCTATATGCTCTGTAAATAACTATGTACAGATACCGAGATGTCCCACCATGTTACCTGTTACCTGTTTATTGCACAATGTTGTTTTTTATTGGATTCTATTATATGTTGTACCACTGTATTGCACATCGTTGCGGGCAAGACCACCCGCATTTCATTGTATACCTGTATGCCGTGACAAATAAAACTCTTGACTTGACTTGACTTAGTGATAGAAGGGAACTAATTTTGTGCAAAAATGGAAAGCTTGCCAATGTTCATGAGGCAGAATTATTACAATAGCCGATAATAGATTTTCCCAATGATAAATCCCTAAACGGGTAGACCGCGCGGGAAACTAAAGTGACGTCAGACAACACCTCCCTATTGGTGCGGTTGTGCCATTACTTTACAAAAGTTATACTGGCACATGGGTTTAATACAGCAATGGATTATGGGTAAATGCAACGTTAAAGCAGTGCCAATGTAAGACTGACTTTACATTAAACTAATGACAATAATATAGTATAAAGTAGGGTATTATTTGGACTTAAGAATGGTGTTGTCTCACCCTACTCGCATGTTGAGGAAGAGCACCATACATTATACACTGAGGAACCACGGCCGAGAGCGAGCTCTCCGGGAACAACCCCACTGTGCCCGTGGCTGTCCAGCGTAAAACTCCAAAAAGAAGAAGAAGAAGAAGCTTTCTCAGCAACCATCTTCCGGTCTTACTTCCTGCGCTAACGTTCTAATCTAAACTGCTGCCACCTGTCGTCACGGAGGGGAATTGCAGCCATTTTGTATACATTTAAAAAAATAATTGAAAAATACGGAGAAATATTTTAACGGGAGGACGGCGGGAGAGAAGGTTGAAATACAGGAGAATCCCTGGAAAAACGAGAGGGTTGACACAGGTATGATTTCAATATGTGCGTCTTCACCATGCAGACCTGTGTGGTGTGGACTATGTGTGTGTCTGTGACGTTACTCATACCTATAGCCTAGCATTGCAAGCGTCACAGTAAAGTCCTCCCTGTGAGGCACGCTGCTGAAACAGCACTAGAAATTAGACATTACATCTTAAATTACAGCGGCTGATTTGGTCATTTTATGATTCAAGGCAGGTTTTAGGCTCAAAATGTGAATCAAACAAAAGCTAATCTACCAGTGAACCAACATCCTGCATTATGGAGACGACATGTTTACAAATGTATGGCTGAACTACATTTCCCAGGGCTGTGTGCACGTCTTGTGCTCGCCAACACTAAACACATTTTCACATCAGCTATTTAAAGTGCTGTTGAGGAAACCAATTCGTATTTCCACAGAATAGCAAACAACGTGAAAACACCCATAATTATGCAAATGATGCAGCTTGTCATCGTGCGACTCTCAAAACAGACCCTCCCCTCAGTTTAGGAGTGATATAAAGAGGCCCGCCTTTTTGTTTAGAGTCGGTGAGCTCAAGAGAAGAACGAGGAAGCCGACGTTTGGGGCAACATCTACATCCAAGCGTAGAACATTCAGCACGTACCCAGGAACAGGTGAGCCTTCAAAATATGATCTACACTACCTACTATACTAACATGTCTACTACTGTGCACTCAACACTGCAGCGCACAAGTTTCAACACCGTTTGATGATCATTGTTGCTCAGCTGAAAGAGTTGTGCCCTTCCTGCTGTCTTGTCGTACAGAACCTGTAAGTCGCTTTGGATAAAAGCATCAGCTAATTGAGTAAATGTAAAAATGTACATTCTATGCTTCTATAATGATGTCTTGATTTATTACAACTCATCCACTTCGCAAACGGACTTGAGGCGAGGACTTTAAGAATCCCACGTGAGGGTGGCAAGATGCGACTGCTGTTACCTCGAGTATCGGAGGGGACTCGTGCTATGTATGACTTAGTCCACATTGCAGCCGGCTTGTGGGAGGCAAGAAACAGCGTTCAAAGACAGGGGAGGGTTGAATTGGATGATACGAAAATTGGGATGGGAGAAAAAATAGAAAATGGGATAAAAAGTGGATAAAAAAAAAGAATCCCACGTGAGAGCTGCCGTTTCGCACAGGAAGCGTAGGGCTGTCCTCGAGTGAACACATTCTGAATCTAATAGTCGTGAAACGGCTTCAACTAATGGAGTTGATTTCAATCGACACACAAGTAGAATTGTGTTTCACCCGTATGCAATCGTGCAGAGGGGCCTCTTTGAATCTTTCTAATTAAGATTTCTAATTAAGATATCGATGTGCTGCCGGGTAGCGCAGCGGACTAAGCGTCTGTCTACCACCACAGAGACAGTGGGATCGAATCCAGCTGTGGTGCTTCCGGGTTGGCCGACCGTCCATACTAACACAATTGGCGGTGTTAGCGGGTGGGAAACCCGGCGAGGGTGGGTCCTGGTCGTTGTAAACAGCGACTCCTACAGTTCGGTCGGGGCGCCTGCACAGCAAGGGAAGGATCTGGGAGAGGTAGTGTGACCCTCCACACGTTACACTCCCCCAGTGAGAGTCCGTGCTGCCAGGTGAAAAGAAGCGGTGGGCTGGGTACACATGTGTCGGAGGAAGCATGTGATAGTCTCCGCCCTCCCGGACCGACGGTAGGGGGTAGAGTGCGCAACGACCAGGAAGGGGATTGGGAACTAGACGCTTCCCCATTGCCCATTTCTAATCGTCTCGTTTAAAACAAATAAAGCATGAACATTTGTCATGAACATGAGCATGGTGTACCTTTCTGTGGATATTCATCCACAATCTATAGCTCAACATGAAACAATTAGCAATTAATCGTAAAATAATTACGTATAATTTTATTTCAACCAAAAATGCTTAAACAATAATGTTTAGCATTTTAGCAATTCAGCAATTTAGCATTTATGCAGGTGAACACCAGGAAAGCGGCAGGCCCAGATGGTATAACAGGACGCATACTTAAGTCCTGTGCCAACCAGCTAGCCCCGGTGTTCACCGCCATATTTAATCAATCCCTGGCGGAGTCAGTGGTCCCTGCCTGCTTCAAGATGCCCTGAGCGCCTGGGTACTGGACTTTCTGAGTGAAAGACCCCAGGCGGTCAGGGTGGGGGGTCAGACCTCCAACACCATCACCCTGAGCATCGGGTCCCCCCAAGGCTGTGTTCTGAGCCCCCTGCTGTACTCACTCTACACACACGATTGTGTGGCCAAGTTCAGCTCCAACTCCATAGTGAAGTTTGCAGACGACACAGTGGTGGTGGGGCTGATCTCGGACAACGACGAGAAGGCCTACCGGGAGGAGGTTGAGGTACTGGAACGCTGGTGCCAGGACAACAGCCTGCTCCTGAACATTGGTAAAACCAAGGAGCTGATCGTGGATTATAGGAGAGGACAGCAGGAGACACACACACCACTGATTATAAACGGGGCTACCGTGGACAGGGTGAGCAGCTTTAAGTACCTGGGGGTCCACATCTCAGAGGATCTGACATGGTCAACACACATAGACACAGTCGTAAAAAAGGCGAAGCAGCGCCTCTACCACCTGAGACAGTTAAGGAAGTTCAGAGTATCGGGGAAGATACTCCAGTCCTTCTACTCAGGAGCTGTAGAGAGCATCTTGACCGGAAACATCACTGCCTGGTATGGAAACAGCACGGCACAGGACAAGAAGGCCCTACAGAGAGTGGTGCGCTCAGCCGAGCGTACCACGGGTATTGCACTACCTCCCCTGCAGGTTCTATACAACAAGAGGTGCAAATCCAGAGCCTGCAGAATAATGAAAGACCCCCACCACCCCAATAACAGCCTGTTCCAGCTGCTGAGGTCAGGCAGACGCCTGCGAACCCCAGCTACTAGGACAGAGAGGCTTAGGCTCAGCTTCTTCCCCCAGGCCATCAGAGCCTTGAACAATGAACACTGAGTGCCACAGAACACTGAACTATCCACACACAAGCACACATGAGCACACACACGACACGCACGCTGTGCACGCTCACACACTAGCAGCCACTTTAACACTTTAACATGAGCAGGCACACACTCATGACGCACACACCCACACTTATGGCCAAAAAGGAAAGGCCACTTTAAATTAGTATAACAACAGTAACAGTGTATTGCACTACCAAAGCTACCTAGCATGTCCTATATGCTCTGTAAATAACTATGTACATTGAGTCGGTGAGCTCAAGAGAAGAACGAGGAAGCCGACGTTTGGGGCAACATCTACATCCAAGCGTAGAACATTCAGCACGTACCCAGGAACAGGTGAGCCTTCAAAATATGATCTACACTACCTACTATACTAACATGTCTACTACTGTGCACTCAACACTGCAGCGCACAAGTTTCAACACCGTTTGATGATCATTGTTGCTCAGCTGAAAGAGTTGTGCCCTTCCTGCTGTCTTGTCGTACAGAACCTGTAAGTCGCTTTGGATAAAAGCATCAGCTAATTGAGTAAATGTAAAAATGTACATTCTATGCTTCTATAATGATGTCTTGATTTATTACAACTCATCCACTTCGCAAACGGACTTGAGGCGAGGACTTTAAGAATCCCACGTGAGGGTGGCAAGATGCGACTGCTGTTACCTCGAGTATCGGAGGGGACTCGTGCTATGTATGACTTAGTCCACATTGCAGCCGGCTTGTGGGAGGCAAGAAACAGCGTTCAAAGACAGGGGAGGGTTGAATTGGATGATACGAAAATTGGGATGGGAGAAAAAATAGAAAATGGGATAAAAAGTGGATAAAAAAAAAGAATCCCACGTGAGAGCTGCCGTTTCGCACAGGAAGCGTAGGGCTGTCCTCGAGTGAACACATTCTGAATCTAATAGTCGTGAAACGGCTTCAACTAATGGAGTTGATTTCAATCGACACACAAGTAGAATTGTGTTTCACCCGTATGCAATCGTGCAGAGGGGCCTCTTTGAATCTTTCTAATTAAGATTTCTAATTAAGATATCGATGTGCTGCCGGGTAGCGCAGCGGACTAAGCGTCTGTCTACCACCACAGAGACAGTGGGATCGAATCCAGCTGTGGTGCTTCCGGGTTGGCCGACCGTCCATACTAACACAATTGGCGGTGTTAGCGGGTGGGAAACCCGGCGAGGGTGGGTCCTGGTCGTTGTAAACAGCGACTCCTACAGTTCGGTCGGGGCGCCTGCACAGCAAGGGAAGGATCTGGGAGAGGTAGTGTGACCCTCCACACGTTACACTCCCCCAGTGAGAGTCCGTGCTGCCAGGTGAAAAGAAGCGGTGGGCTGGGTACACATGTGTCGGAGGAAGCATGTGATAGTCTCCGCCCTCCCGGACCGACGGTAGGGGGTAGAGTGCGCAACGACCAGGAAGGGGATTGGGAACTAGACGCTTCCCCATTGCCCATTTCTAATCGTCTCGTTTAAAACAAATAAAGCATGAACATTTGTCATGAACATGAGCATGGTGTACCTTTCTGTGGATATTCATCCACAATCTATAGCTCAACATGAAACAATTAGCAATTAATCGTAAAATAATTACGTATAATTTTATTTCAACCAAAAATGCTTAAACAATAATGTTTAGCATTTTAGCAATTCAGCAATTTAGCATTTATGCAGGTGAACACCAGGAAAGCGGCAGGCCCAGATGGTATAACAGGACGCATACTTAAGTCCTGTGCCAACCAGCTAGCCCCGGTGTTCACCGCCATATTTAATCAATCCCTGGCGGAGTCAGTGGTCCCTGCCTGCTTCAAGATGTCTACCATCATCCCTGTACCGAAGAAACCCTCCCCAACATGTCTCAATGACTACAGACCGGTGGCACTCACCTCTGTGGTCATGAAATGTTTCGAGAGGCTGGTCAAGGACCACATTTGTGCTCCCTCCCCAGTGATATGGACCCTATGCAATTTGCATACAGAACAAACAGGTCCACTGACGACGCGGTCTCCCAGGTACTGCACAGCACCCTCTCTCACCTTGACCGTCAGAAGGGGGGCTATGTGAGACTGTTGTTCATCGACTACAGCTCAGCGTTCAACACCATAGTCCCCACCAGACTGGTGGACAAGCTGATCGAGCTGGGTCTGAGCTCCGCCCTGAGCGCCTGGGTACTGGACTTTCTGAGTGAAAGACCCCAGGCGGTCAGGGTGGGGGGTCAGACCTCCAACACCATCACCCTGAGCATCGGGTCCCCCCAAGGCTGTGTTCTGAGCCCCCTGCTGTACTCACTCTACACACACGATTGTGTGGCCAAGTTCAGCTCCAACTCCATAGTGAAGTTTGCAGACGACACAGTGGTGGTGGGGCTGATCTCGGACAACGACGAGAAGGCCTACCGGGAGGAGGTTGAGGTACTGGAACGCTGGTGCCAGGACAACAGCCTGCTCCTGAACATTGGTAAAACCAAGGAGCTGATCGTGGATTATAGGAGAGGACAGCAGGAGACACACACACCACTGATTATAAACGGGGCTACCGTGGACAGGGTGAGCAGCTTTAAGTACCTGGGGGTCCACATCTCAGAGGATCTGACATGGTCAACACACATAGACACAGTCGTAAAAAAGGCGAAGCAGCGCCTCTACCACCTGAGACAGTTAAGGAAGTTCAGAGTATCGGGGAAGATACTCCAGTCCTTCTACTCAGGAGCTGTAGAGAGCATCTTGACCGGAAACATCACTGCCTGGTATGGAAACAGCACGGCACAGGACAAGAAGGCCCTACAGAGAGTGGTGCGCTCAGCCGAGCGTACCACGGGTATTGCACTACCTCCCCTGCAGGTTCTATACAACAAGAGGTGCAAATCCAGAGCCTGCAGAATAATGAAAGACCCCCACCACCCCAATAACAGCCTGTTCCAGCTGCTGAGGTCAGGCAGACGCCTGCGAACCCCAGCTACTAGGACAGAGAGGCTTAGGCTCAGCTTCTTCCCCCAGGCCATCAGAGCCTTGAACAATGAACACTGAGTGCCACAGAACACTGAACTATCCACACACAAGCACACATGAGCACACACACGACACGCACGCTGTGCACGCTCACACACTAGCAGCCACTTTAACACTTTAACATGAGCAGGCACACACTCATGACGCACACACCCACACTTATGGCCAAAAAGGAAAGGCCACTTTAAATTAGTATAACAACAGTAACAGTGTATTGCACTACCAAAGCTACCTAGCATGTCCTATATGCTCTGTAAATAACTATGTACAGATACCGAGATGTCCCACCATGTTACCTGTTACCTGTTTATTGCACAATGTTGTTTTTTATTGGATTCTATTATATGTTGTACCACTGTATTGCACATCGTTGCGGGCAAGACCACCCGCATTTCATTGTATACCTGTATGCCGTGACAAATAAAACTCTTGACTTGACTTAGTGATAGAAGGGAACTAATTTTGTGCAAAAATGGAAAGCTTGCCAATGTTCATGAGGCAGAATTATTACAATAGCCGATAATAGATTTTCCCAATGATAAATCCCTAAACGGGTAGACCGCGCGGGAAACTAAAGTGACGTCAGACAACACCTCCCTATTGGTGCGGTTGTGCCATTACTTTACAAAAGTTATACTGGCACATGGGTTTAATACAGCAATGGATTATGGGTAAATGCAACGTTAAAGCAGTGCCAATGTAAGACTGACTTTACATTAAACTAATGACAATAATATAGTATAAAGTAGGGTATTATTTGGACTTAAGAATGGTGTTGTCTCACCCTACTCGCATGTTGAGGAAGAGCACCATACATTATACACTGAGGAACCACGGCCGAGAGCGAGCTCTCCGGGAACAACCCCACTGTGCCCGTGGCTGTCCAGCGTAAAACTCCAAAAAGAAGAAGAAGAAGAAGCTTTCTCAGCAACCATCTTCCGGTCTTACTTCCTGCGCTAACGTTCTAATCTAAACTGCTGCCACCTGTCGTCACGGAGGGGAATTGCAGCCATTTTGTATACATTTAAAAAAAGAATTGAAAAATACGGAGAAATATTTTAACGGGAGGACGGCGGGAGAGAAGGTTGAAATACAGGAGAATCCCTGGAAAAACGAGAGGGTTGACAGGTATGATTTCAATATGTGCGTCTTCACCATGCAGACCTGTGTGGTGTGGACTATGTGTGTGTCTGTGACGTTACTCATACCTATAGCCTAGCATTGCAAGCGTCACAGTAAAGTCCTCCCTGTGAGGCACGCTGCTGAAACAGCACTAGAAATTAGACATTACATCTTAAATTTCAGCGGCTGATTTGGTCATTTTATGATTCAAGGCAGGTTTTCGGCTCAAAATGTGAATCAAACAAAAGCTAATCTACCAGTGAACCAACATCATGCATTATGGAGACGACATGTTTACAAATGTATGGCTGAACTACATTTACCAGGGCTGTGTGCACGTCTTGTGCTCGCCAACACTAAACACATTTTCACATCAGCTATTTAAAGTAGTGCTGTCAGGCGATTAAAATAATTAATCTAATTAATTACAGGATTTGTAATTAATTAATCTAATTAATCACATTTTAATCGCATAACCATTTTATGCCTGATATTCTATATTCTATAATCATATTTCAAATTGCATGTGTCTGGATGGCAGAATTCAGTACTTGTAGGAGCCAAAGGTATATTTAGGTTATTGTATTATATAATTGTCATAATAGAACATTCTAGAACATTTGTGATGTCACAGTATGATGTCATGGTTGAACATTCTAGAACATCAAACATCAGCAATTCTCTCAGCCAGGTCAGTGTGCATCTGTGGACCATCCATCTGGATATCTTTGTTTTACACGAGTGGCTGTGTACATAATTTTTCATTATCAACGAACGTACTACTCACGAGTAAGTAATTTTAACCAGTAGAGTGGAACGTCTGCCCTCATAGTACTGTATCTACAAAACCTTCTGGTGAATCATCTTCCATTGATTAATTTGCTTAGATTTTTCAGGTCTGGTCAATTTGAGCATGGTGCTATTCACAGTCAAAGATACAATTTTTTTTATTGATATTCTCATTTGGTTCATTACAATTTACTCAAGCCTAGTAACAGACACAGTATTTCTGACACTGGGAATACATAGATGGACCTAGAATCAGATACCAAGAACATGCAAATGGACCATATAAAAAAAGTCTGTAAATGTGTATTCTACGTTCTTCTGGAATGAATGAGAGAAAAAATTATAATAATTGTAATTAATTTTGAGTTAATTTTCATAAAAACGCGATAATTTGCTGTGTAATTAATTAATCTAATTAACGCGATAAACTGACAGCCCTAAATATATATAAAATAAAAGTCATGCACTTGTCCTAATATACTAACCTGCACTGCAGTGGCGTCGTTAGCCCTGGGCTTCCGGGGCTTTAGCCCCGGATGTTTTTCTCCTAGCCCCGGATCTAAAAAAAAAAAAAAAAAAAAAAAAAATTGTTTACATTTTTTTTTTTTTTTTTTTTTTTTTTACTTTTTTTTTTTTTTTTTTATGTCAGCATCCCCATTGTCTGTGCTGAATGTTTGTTAGTGTTTGGTATTTTTTGTTGGTTTTTAGTACTTTTAAACATTTTTAGTAAGTAGTTTTCATTTGATCCTATAATTCTTTCATTCACCGATTTGTGGACTTTTTTTTTAGTGTCCTGAAAGGCGCCTTATAAATCAAATGCATTATTATTATTATTATCATCCAGGAGGGAAAAGACACTTTGGATAGTAGGGACTGCATCTCTGCCTGTCCTGACCAGGAAACACTTTGCAACTGTGATCTCCTCTGGCAATAGTTGGATATTGTAATGTGTGGCGAGGGGTTGCAGCAATTCCACTGAGAGAAACTGGTCTGAGGCTGGATAACATGCCTGTATGCCTCTCATAAATTGTTATCCAACTCATGAGAACCTGCTCTCAAGCTCTTGCAGCATTCTGTCGACGACTGGATAGAACAGTCTCTGTCTCAGCTGATCTCCTGAGCTGAGGTCTGAGCTTGTGCCACAAGATGACTCAACTACATACTCGTCCATCCTTTTCTGCTTCCTCCTTTGGCTGGTAGTATGTTCCTCAATCCAAAGGCCATTACATATGGCCTTTGTCCTGTCATACATGTCCACTGCCATCTCTGATGTGCGATAACCTTTGAGTGTGTCCTGCACTGTGCTTTTAAATAGTACAGATATTGAAGATGTGCACTTTAACGCAGCAGCACCTGGAGCCATCCATACCCATGTCCAGTGTCCTATAATAAGCTTTAATCGGATAGTCCGGTTGGTTTGGGGTGGTGTGAAAGCTCATTCACTCTTGCAAGTGAACCCTGCTGCGGTTCATTTGTGATGTGAATGCAAAGCGGACCAAAGGCAGGAAAAGACCCAAAAATCGAATCTTTTTTTAATGAGAAGACTGAAACATATGTATATAATGAAACACACAATAGTTTTTTTTCGATTGCCTAAGCATGATTTTGAAAACGGGGCCCGGTGTTTCAAAACACACAATTAGCACAACCACACACACAATTATCAGAACACCTCAGATCCTTTGCTAAATTAAACACTTGTCAAAACCATACACTAATTTTGTTACCATATGAAACACACGTTACATAATGACTTAATTCTGTTTGAACCAGTTACACACACTGCTGTGCTTAACCTAAAACACATTTAGCAATTCTACTTCTCAGTGATTAGAGTACTGTAAGTGAAGTACGCAGATAATGTGCAAATATACAATAAATTCACCAAACACTACACAAGACCAATGCTGTAGACTGATGAAAATATAATTTATTTATCTACATATACCCAAATCAATGATGCAGACTGATGAAAAAAATAACATTTTCTCTCCATATAACCAAATCAGTCAACATTTCAACATGGAGAATCACAACAATACATGTCCCAGTTGTCATGCTACTATGTGCATAACACTGTAAGCTCAGCAAATATCAGACAAACCTAAAATACTGTATCCAGTACAGGTTAAAATTACAGTAACACAATTTTTTTTTTGAAAAAATGTAAACAGAAAATACTAGACATTATCTCTTTGCCTAGCTGGACCTGGCAAGATACATTTTTGTTGTGATTCTCCATGTTGACTGATTTGGGAAAATGGGAGAAAATGTATATTTTCATCAGTCTGCATCATTGGTTGTCTTGTGTAGTGTTTGGTGAATGTATTGTATATTTTCATGTTCTCTGTGTACAGTACTTCACTCTCCTTCCATTTTGGTTGAAGACAGGTGAACTCACCTGCTGCATTTTTATAGTGCTTAAACCTGATTGTGTATCTACAATTAACTGTGTTTTTATTTTGTTATTGGTGTATATGTGTATGTATGTACAGTATATGTATATATATTATATGTATATATATGTGTATATATGTATATTTGTACTCCTGTTGGGGCTTCTTGGACCAGATCAATGTTTTATCTGGCTAAATAAATAAATAAATAAGAAACTGATGATTTGGTCCTGTTAACTTTGAATTTTCTAGGGACTGCCCATATCCCTCTCATGGACCTGGACCTCACTTTGAGAACCTCTAATGATTCTAGTTATTCAGTATTCATCTCTAATTAATCTAAAATTGCGTATTTCTGTGCTTAAAAAAAAAAAAAAAAAAAAGGAGGGGGGGGGGGTGACCCCCCCCCCTCCACCCCCCTGGGCTGAAGCCCCCAATGTTTTCTAACCCTAAAAACGCCCCTGCTGCACTGTAGCACTCAACACTTTGATGAACATTGTTACTCAGCTGATAGAGTGGTGCCCTTCCTGATGACTTGTCGTTGGATAAAAGTGTCAGCTAAATGTAAATGTATATATAGAGAGGCTCTCTCTCTCTCTCTCTCTCTCTCTCTCTCTCTCTCTCTCTCTCTCTCTCTATATATATATATAGATATATATATATATATATATAGAGAGAGAGAGAGCCTTTCTCGTGACAGCACTCCATCTGTTACTGGCTTGTTACATCTCGCCAGTCTCTCCAACAAACTGGTCTGCTGTTTTCACCACCATGTGTCGCAGAGCCCCTTTCAGAGCCACTCAGGAGGCGTTGATTGAAAGTCACTTTGAAAGGCACAACCGCACCAATAGGGAGGTGTTGTCTGACGTCACTTTAGTTTCCCGCGCGGTCCACCCGTTTAGGGATTTATCATTGGGAAAATGTATTATCGGCTATTGTAATAATTCTACCTCATGAACATTGGCAAGCTTTCCATTTTTGCACAAAATCTGTTCCCTTATATCACTAACATTATTGTTTAAGCATTTTTGGTTGAAATAAAATTATACGTAATTATTTTACGATTAATTGCGAATTGTTTCATGTTGAGCTATAGATTGTGGATGAATACACACAGAAAGGTACACCATGCTCATGTTCATGACAAATGTTCATGCTTTATTTGTTTTAAACGAGACGATTAGAAATGGGCAATGGGGAAGCGTCTAGTTTTTTACCAACGGAGTTCCGCGTTCGCGTTCTGCGATCTGATTGGCCACTGATGTTTCTGGTGCGATCTGATTGGCCACTGACGTTTCTGGTCATGTGACATGCGCGCCCAATCGCGTGACGCGTCCATTTCCGCCTCGAACAGCAGCAAACTACCTAACGCCTAGTTTATCACTGGTTAAGCTTAGGCGACTCTTTCGAAGTTGGTTAAGGTTAGAGTTTGGAATCAGGGCTGGTGTTCTATCGCCCTGCTCGAAGACAAACTCTAACCTTAAACATTAAAAAGAAAAAAATACAAGATTCCAGAAAAACGTCAAGGATGCTACACAAAAAAGTCAAGACTTATTTCCATTGTGGTCCTTGATATAGATAAAGATATTATTTCATTGTGTATTGATTAACTTTACATTTGCGCTTCATTACTTTACAAAAGTTATACTGGCACATGCGTCTAATACAGCAATGGATTATGGGTAAATGCAACGTTAAAGCAGTGCCAATGTAAGACTGACTTTACATTAAACGAATGACAATAATATAGTATAAAGTAGGGTATTATTTGGACTAAAGAATGGTGTTGTCTCACCCTACTCGCATGTTGAGGGAGAGCACCATACATTATACACTGAGGAACCACGGCCGAGAGTGAGCTCTCCGGGAACAACCCCACTGTGCCCGTGGCTGTCCGGCGTAAAACTCCAAAAAGAAGAAGAAGAAGAAGAAGAAGCTTTCTCAGCAACCATCTTCCGGTCTTACTTCCTGCGCTAACCTTCTAATCTAAACTGCTGCCACCTGTCGTCACGGAGGGGAATTGCAGCCATTTTGTATAAATTTTAAAAAATAATTGAAAAATACAGGGAAATATTTTAACAGGAGGACGGCGGGAGAGAAGGTTGAAATACAGGAGAATCCCTGGAAAAACGAGAGGGTTGACAGGTATGATTTCAATATGTGCGTCTTCACCATGCAGACCTGTGTGGTGTGGACTATGTGTGTGTCTGTGACGTTACTCATACCTATAGCCTAGCATTGCAAGCGTCACAGTAAAGTCCTCCCTGTGAGGCACGCTGCTGAAACAGCACTAGAAATTAGACATTACATCTTAAATTACAGCGGCTGATTTGGTCATTTATGATTCAGTGGCGGCTCTGCCACTAGGGGCGCAAGGGCGCCGCCCCCCCTTCAGGCCCTGCCTGGTTATATGAGAGTAGAACAAGAAAAAGTATCTTTTTGTTTTTTGTTTTATAGCCCTATAAATAATATAAACATGTTTAAAATGAATAATATTTACTCATTTTAAGTATGTTTGTATTTCCAATGCACAATATAACGTTATTATCCCCGGTCATGTTTGCTTTGCACCAAACTTTCCACCCAAAAACGGAATTTCAGTCCAGATTAGGCCAAATTCAGCAATATTCCACGTTTTGCAGTTGATTCAATTTTTATTGCATTCTCTCTTCCTCCCCCTTCTCTATCTCTCTCTCTCCCTCTCTTTCACTCCCCCCCCTCTCTCTCTCTGCCCCCCCTCTCCCCCCTCTATCTCTCTCCCTCTCTCTCTTTCACCTCCCCCTCTCTCTCTTTCACCCCCCCCCCCCCCCCCTCCCTCTCTCTCTCTCTCTCTCCCCCCCCTCTTTCTCTCTCTCTCATGGACAGACAGTGTAGTGAGGATGAAGCTGGCTATTTCTCCCCCTGTTGCTGATTGTCTTGGCCAAGTCACTCGGCCTGAATGGAAAGGTATGTGAAGGTGGAAAGAGCCTATAATCTGCGAGGGGTTGGGTCTTGGAGCAAGACCGATGGCTTCAAGGTGAAACACCTCACACTCTTTAAAGGGGAACGACACCTGCATTGATATCAGAGGTTGAAGAGGAGCTGCCACACGTTCAAAAA
The DNA here is from genome assembly GCF_963971535.1 of Notolepis coatsorum. NCBI lineage: Eukaryota > Metazoa > Chordata > Actinopteri > Aulopiformes > Paralepididae > Notolepis > Notolepis coatsorum. Next base: position 166,677,734 of record NC_140169.1, on the reverse strand, counting down.
TATCATCTAGTTTTACTGAACATTCAGATCCGATCAGATCAGACAACTCTGCCAGATTGTGTCCCGGTATTTCAAAGCAATTCAGGATAGGATCACCCTGATCCAGATCCAGACTTTTCATGATTACTAGATCCTGAATATCAGTGCTTTAATCCTACAATTCTCCATCTAGTGGATATGAAAAATAATACAAGGGGGTGCTCCAGTAGCACACCATGTTACCGCGGATCTGGTTGACTCCGAGTTCGATTCCCGGACTCGCCGTCATTTGCCGAATGTCTCCCCCTGCTCTCTCTCCCGTTTCACCCTACAACTGTCGGTCATGCTTGACCAGAAAAGCGATAAACGCTAAAAAAAAAAAAAAAAAAAGTTTAAAAAAAAGAAAAATAATACAAGGAAGACAAGAGACCACATTGCAGAGACATCTATAATGTCTAATTAGAATTATATTTTTAAATACATAAAGGACATAAAGTCATAATGGAATTGTAATAAAGAAAATACTCCCACTAGGGTAACAACAAAAAAATCATTCAAAGGCAGCTGGATCATCCAGGCGTGCTTTGAGGAGCAAGTCAGTTTTCAGTTTATTTTTTTTGAACAAATGTTTTTTATTTACCCTTTTTTTTACATGAACCAAGACAAACAATACGGTAACAGTAATAAGTAAGGGATAATGTATAGCTACGAGGTCATTGTCGCAAAATAATTGCCCGACACGTAGTTTAAAATACCGAGCCGCGAGGTGTTTTAAACGTCAGTGAAGGTCAATTATTTTGCGACAATGACCGAGTAAAGCTATACATTATCCCGCTTATTACATGGCTAACTTACTAACAATATACCTAATTCATTTGACAAATCGCAGTTGTTCTGTGGCTCTGTCAGCCCAAATAAAGTGATTATTATTATCGCGGGCAGCCTCTGTTCTGGCTCCGCTGTAATCTACACACACTCCGCTGTCAGTGCAGCGCGGCAGTGTGTCTGATTTGCTGCACTGATGTGGGCTTGATTGCCAACAGCTGCGCACATCGGTCATTATTGTCCCACAGCGGTCATTATTGAAAAATAATGACCGCTGTCGGGGGGCTATTGACCAATCACAAGCAAGCATTTCGGCGAATGTGAAAAAAAATGTAATAATCAACCATAATTCACAGGACAATAACAGAAATAATAATAACAATAATGACAGTCCAGTAATTAAATCAGAATGAAAATAGACTAAAAGACATAAAAATAATAAATACAATACCATGTGCTCTCGCTCGCTCTCGCTCCCCCCCCCCCCCCCCCCCCCCCCCCCCTACAGGACCCCCACGTGGACTATTGACTTCGACTGTATACCTGCGGTTGCTCTTATGGTGCCGTCTGTCAGGCGCTGAGGTTCTGGGAGACACTGTAGACAGGGACGGTCTGAACGAGATCTCTTCACAGGTTGTTCCTGACGGAGGGACAGTGCAGATTGACCAAGAGGGAGCTGGACTCTCCCAACAAGCCTGCCTGCCTGACATCCACAGCGTGCTGAGAGACATGACGGAGCTGAGGATCGAGCTGAGACACACACAGCTGGAGCTGCAGGCGGTGACAGACAGGCTGAGGGACAGTGAGAATCAGTTTAAAGGTATTATTGACTTTTATTGTTTAAAACTAATTACTTTCACTGAAACATTTTAAGGAAGAGCTTTAGAACCTTTAGAACAAACATTTATTTAAAATAAATTAATAGAAATACAATAGAAAAAGATAATAGAAAGAAATATATAAACTGCATATAAAAACGAAGAAAGATATTTGGTAATGCTTTACTGACCACAAACTGCTGATAGTGTTATATGAATATTCATAATTGCTCATAATGCATTATTAACATGCATGATAACTCATAGTGTCTTATATCAATAACCAGAATAAATCACAGCCATGGTGGGCAGCTCCAGTTTATTGCATGAAGACACATGTGTCTGTGTGTCTGTGTGTGTGTGTGTGTGTGTGTGTGTGTGTGTGTGTGTGTGTGTGTGTGTGTGTCTTTCTCAGCCTCCCTCTTGGCTTTAGGATATGGATACAGTGTTATATGAATATTCATAATTGCTCATAATGCAACTTATATAACTTATGTCTTATATCAATAACCAGAATAAATCACAGCCACGGTGGGGCAGCTCCAGTTTATTCCATGAAGATACATTCATGTGTTATAAAGAGACCTTCTCATGGTTAATACACTGTTATCTTATAACCCATGAAATGCAAGTGATATGTGATGCTATCTTTGTCTCACAGCCAGACAGGTGTCTTTCTCAGCCGGCCTCTTGGCTTCAGGAGCTGGATACACAGGGCCTTATGAAACTCCTACTACCCTGGTCTACAGACACGTCATCACGAATGTTGGCAACGCTTATGATCAAACCACAGGTATGGTGGATACTAGATGACACAGGTGACAGAATGTGTTCATACTGTAATGTTGCCAGTTATTACTTTGTAATAGTATGTGTAAGATACAACCACAAAGACATGCAAGCAACTGCCATTTGTGTTGTGCGTTTTAGCTAAATGTTAGACAGTTTTACCAACAGGACTATCATTGATCCTTACAGCAATTCTGTTGGGGAGATTATGGGATACTCACTAAGAAAGATAAACCATTCCTCCTCCTGATAAAGATTAAACAGTATCAGATCTGTTTCTTTCTACACATTGCTTATTGTTTCCGATTAACATGACAACAGATTTTTGGCAACATGTTAGATTTCTTATTTTATCTCGACAGTAATGGATAGTACTAAATAAATAAAACGTTTGACACCAAAATGAGAAAGATCTGTTGTTCTGGTAAGGGGCAGGAGCTAAAACAACAAGATCCAATCAAATGAACGACCAAGTCAAACGATTGGAATGAGCGAGCTGTCTATCAAAACCTTGAGTGACACGCGTGCTTGTTGTGCATATAACAGTTGCGTGTGTACACAAAGGTCTGATCGGAAAGGGCGTTGTCGAATTCAGTTTAAAGATTTACAAATATTCTGCCAAAGATCAACAGGCACCTATTGCTCCTTTAATTTACTATAAATTACTTTTAGTTTATCATGCACCGTGATAATGGAAGTATGGGTCCGGTAATGTTAAGGGCTATCGTAAATAACAATTTATATTTTTCTGTTAGTTGGATTAGAGGAGCGGACAATGATGATCTTGTTTCTCTAACAGGCGTCTTCACGGCTCCAGTGGAGGGTGTCTACCTGTTCAATCTCTTCATCCATGGTTCGGGTGGAAAACCTACATAATTATGTATCCCTGGTTAAAAATGGTGTACATGTAGTCGGTGCATTTGCACTCCAACCTACCGGTCAGGTTAGCTCCTCAAATGGAGCCTCACTTCTACTAGAGGCAGGGGATGAGGTGTATGTGCAGCTCAGTGTAAATAAGCTCATCTTAAATGCACAGATCTGGGGCGGTCCGTTTCACGTATCTACCTTCAGTGGCCATCTGTTGTTCACAGTGTGACGAGGAAAATGGAACAGTACTAGGGATGCTCGATATTGGCTGTTTTACCGATATTGTCCAACTCTTAATTTCCGATACCGATATCAACCGATACGTTATATGCAATGTTTTTTTAATAATTTCAGGTAATTAACATTACATATCTCTTGTTGTGGAATTAACAACATTATGCATACTTTTGACAATAAATAAAAAAGAATTTGTTCTTACTTGCTTGCCTGGGTAAATAAAGCATAGAAATGTTAAAAAAAAATATATATATATTTTTTTTTTGAAAACCGATACCGATATTTTCCGATATCACATTTTAATGCCGATATCGGCCGATAATATCGGACATCCCTAAACTACTATTATTTCTGTTTACATTTGCATTTGTTCAGTGTCCTGCAACATGTAATATGTACATTACAGATAATTTCATGAACATCCTTTTATACATTTGAAAAGCTCTATTAGGACATGTCTGTCACTTCTTTTTATTATGTATGGTTGGCCCAGTCTTCCATCTGGGCTGTGTATGTACATGTATATCATAGATTTGCAGATTCTTTATCAAATACAAAATAAAGGGAATTTTTATGAAGAAATGGCTCTTTTAACAATTCTTGGCTTCTGATCAAACGTGAGCAATTCTTTCCATTTCTAATGCATCTTTCTCCGTTGTTCACCGTGTGACGAGGAAAATGCAACAGTACTATTATTTTAGTTTACATTTGCATTTGTTCAGTGTCCCGCAAACTATTTAGATAGTTGATGAGCCAAACTGTATGACCCCCAGATCCAATTAAATGTAGGAATAATGCATGATCAACCGGGAGTGATGTAATAATGCATGATCAACAGGAAGTGATCTAATAATGCATGATCAACAGGAAGTGATGTGTTACAACGTTACAACTAACCTAACATTAGTTTAGGTTTGTGTTAACGTTAGATAATGTACAAAATAAACGTTTTCCGCAGCTATAAACGTCGCACTTTTATTTTGAAAACCCCAGAAAGGAAGTCATTATATTTGCTTTACCATCCTGTTCTGTGTTAGCTCCGGTTAGCTCCGAGCGTCCAGTAGTTAGTAGTATATTATCAATACCAGCCATTGGATTACTGTTTTCTAAATTGGGGAGGCTTTTAATCGTCAAGGTAAGAGGATTTTAAGTCATGGTATCCATAAACTTCAATCGGTTCGGATCCTTTGAAGGAATGAGAATATCAACAAACCTGTAGGGAACCGGCTCCGGCCCCGCCTCACTTCCAGTGATGAAGCTAAGCTAAGCTATGCTAACGGAGCGACTGTTCCCTAAGCTAAATGCACGCACAGAGACAAAAAAGGTATGTATCTTCTTGTCTAACTCCAGGGAAGATGTTAAATAAGCTAATTTCCCAAAATGTTGGAGTTTTCCTTTAAGCTTAGGCACTCTTTCGAAGTTGGTTAAGGTTAGAGTTTGTCTTAGAGCAGGGCGATAGAACACCAGCCCTGATTCCATACTCTAACCTTAACCAACTTCGAAAGAGTCGCCTAAGAAACGTCAGTGGCCAATCAGATCGCAGAACGCGGAACTGGAAATCCGTTGGTAAAATAATAGACGCAGCCCCGACACGAATAAGGCAGATTGGGATCATTATTCATGACAGACAGCAGAGACCGCCGGTGCTGATAGCGGATATCATCGAGCTCCCCCTAGTGACTAGGGGGCGTTATTTCTAAGCCTAGCCGCATTTCTGGCAGACGCTCTCTGATTGGCACTGACTGACTCTCTCTGATTGGCCACTGACATGTTTGCCCAATCGCGTGACGAGCTGTGTCTGCCCATTTCCGCGTCGAACAGCCTGCAAACTACCTGGCGTTCTATCGCCATGCTCGTGTCAAACTCATTTTCACAGAGGGCCACATCAGCATTATGGTTGCCCCAATACAAAGGGCCAAAGACCGTATAAATGTTAATGTAATGTAAAATAAATGTAGCTACTCATTTACATATTGTTAAACATGTTGTTTCTGTATTTATTACTTATTCAAGTTATACATATTGCAAATGCATTCGCATAGATGTAAAAATATATGTTAGCTTATGTTATTTTAACAAATAATTTTAGTTTATCAGAACCCATATTACTCCATCAATCAATGATCAAACCATTCAAGTAAATAACAAAGAAGAATATCATCAAATACAAGCTATGACATTAAGTTTGTTCAAAACCTTTTTGTCACAGTCAAGAGGGGCAGAACTAACAACTGTGAGCTGCAAAGAACACGTGGGACAGATGTAGCAGATGTTACAAAAACAAATGGCTGCACACAACCTTGCATACATCCAACTAATGGAAGATTGTTTAATTAACTTTAATTAACAGATTGCAGAATGGGTACAGTACAGTACAGCTCAATACACACAATTGTTAAGGGGATGCAGACCAGAGAAAGACTTTCGACTTGTTTACATCAGGGTCCCCCATTTTAAATTCGTGCATGAACACACAACTGTAACTGTACTCAAAAATAACAAAATAAGGGTTGTCTCAGTTCACAACTATATTGGTCAAGTTTTGGGTGGGACTTGTTTGCGTCCCTACAGCTTCTTATTCAATTGAGCGAGATGCTCGGTTATGTCACACAGCCAGTTTGCATCGGACAGTTCAGACAATATTTCTTCAACCATTTGTTACCTATTCCGCCTGGATCTTTTTTGTATTTTGGGCTGTAAAATTGTCAAAGAATGTCTGAGGAGTAAGTGCTTTTGACTTTTTTCCTTTGTTACTTCATCAATACCTCAGATGTTCAACATACATGTATGTGTAAGAATGTGTAATAACTAAGGCTGTCAAAGTTAAAACTTTATTAACGCATTAACCCACAATTCTTTTAACACCGCTATTTTTTAACCCAAGATTAATGTTTAAAAAAAATAAAATAAAAAATAAAAAAATTACCAGAGCTCTTGGGGGCCACATTTGGCCCGCGGGCCATGAGTTTGACACCTATGCTCTAAGACAAACTCTAACCTTAACCAACTTCGAAAGAGTGCCTAAACTTAACCAGTGTAGAAACAGGCGTTGGCCAATCAGAGAGCGTCTTGCCAGAAATGCAGCTAGGTTTAGAAATAACGCGACTAGGGGCCTCCACTACACACTAGTAAAAAATAAATAAAAGAGATACAAAAAGAAAATATATATAATCAGATCCTCATCCAGCGTTTACTTTCACAGCATCTATAGTGACTACTACTATAATTTCATCTCTTCTCTATCGTTATAAAAAATTTTGTATTGCAAATAAAAATGTGATTGATTGTTTGATAATGAGGGGTGAGAGACGTTGAGTCTACGTGACACTGACGTCCAGGTCCAGGGGTCACTGTCAGGTCAGGTCAGGTGACCACTGATCGCGAGAATTGCACTTGCAAGTTGATCAAGTAGGCTAAGACTCGAGTAGTACTGTATGATCATATGACACAAGTTAAAATCTAAACAGGAAAGGGACAGAAAGAGCGCGTTACTTCGGCAAAGCATACCAACTATCTCTACTTTTTTCATCCCGTCAGGTGTTCTTTGAGAGTGGTTTTAAAAGTGGGTAGTGATTCACATTCCTTTACAGCTGTGGGTAGGGCGTTCCACATTGATGTGGCATAATTGCGAAACGTGTTTAGTCCCTTGTTTGAGCCGAATCTGGTTTAACATGATTTGTGGAGCTCCCTCTGGTGTTGTGGTCGTGGTATTCACTGACCTTTGGGAAGTATTTTGACATGTACATGGGTACCTTGGTCGCGTAGTGTATCTTGTAGACCAGGCCCATTGCAAGTTGCTGTACTCTGTCGTCTACTCTAAGCCATCCTAGGTTGTCAAAGTGGGCAGGGGTGATCAAAGTCCTTTTAGCTTGGCCCTCAGAGCCCACCACTTCTAAATATTCTATATATTTTTTAAAGTGACATATAAAAACGCCACTGTGCGTGCGTGCACGTGTATGTGTGTGTGGGGGGCCTCCACAAGAATCTGGCCCAGGGGCCTCTGAAGTCTTAATCTGGCCTTGCCTCTCTCCTATACTAGCTGCAGTGAGCACAGTGAGTCTGACAGTGTGTTAGAGGGAGTGAGAAGGAGAAGAGGGAGACATTTAAAAAAAAAAAAAAATTATAACACAGATGCACAAACGAATGTAAACTATATAAAAAAAAAATTATATATATATATTTTTTTCTTTTCATATTTGATATTTGATATTAATTCATATTTTAATATTAGGGAGGCATGGCTTCCGTTGGCTTCCATAAGGATCGCCACTGACCCTCAAGACCCCTACACTGCATCTTCTAACTACACACCCTCAAGACCCCTACACTCTGCATCTTCTAACTACACACCCTCAAGACCCCTACGCTCTGCATCTTCTAACTACACACCCTCAAGACCCCTACGCTCTGCATCTTCTAACTACACACCATCAAGACCCCTACGCTCTACACATCTTCTAACTACACACCCTCAAGACCCCTACACACTGCATCTTCTAACTACACACCTCAAGACCCCTACGCTCTACACATCTTCTAACTACACACCCTCATGACCCCTACACTCTGCATCTTCTAACTACACACCCTCAAGACCCCTACGCTCTGCATCTTCTAACTACACACCCTCAAGACCCCTACGCTCTGCATCTTCTAACTACACACCCTCAAGACCCCTATGCTCTGCATCTTCTAACTACACACCCTCAAGACCCCTACGCTCTGCATCTTCTAACTACACACCCTCAAGACCCCTACGCTGTGCATCTTCTAACTACACACCCTCAAGACCCTACACTCTGCATCTTCTAACTACACACCCTCAAGACCCCTACGCTCTGCATCTTCTAACTACACACCCTCAAGACCCCTACGCTCTGCATCTTCTAACTACACACCCTCAAGACCCCTACGCTCTGCCTCTTCTAACTACACACCCTCAAGACCCCTACGCTCTGCTTCTTCTAACTACACACCCTCAAGACCCTACGCTCTGCATCTTCTAACTACACACCCTCAAGACCCCTACGCTCTGCCTCTTCTAACTACACACCCTCAAGACCCCTACGCTCTGCCTCTTCTAACTACACACCCTCAAGACCCCTACACTCTGCCTCTTCTAACTGCACACCCTCAAGACCCCTACGCTCTGCATCTTCTAACTACACACCCTCAAGACCCCTACGCTCTGCATCTTCTAACTACACACCCTCAAGACCCCTACGCTCTGCATCTTCTAACTACACACCCTCAAGACCCCTACGCTGTGCATCTTCTAACTACACACCCTCAAGACCCCTACACTCTGCATCTTCTAACTACACACCCTCAAGACCCCTACGCTCTACACATCTTCTAACTACACACCCTCAAGACCCCTACGCTCTGCATCTTCTAACTACACACCCTCAAGACCCCTACGCTCTGCATCTTCTAACTACACACCCTCAAGACCCCTACGCTCTGCATCTTCTAACTACACACCCTCAAGACCCCTACGCTCTGCATCTTCTAACTACACACCCTCAAGACCCCTACGCTCTGCATCTTCTAACACTCATCAAGGAGAAGTCGCCTATTCTCAGTCCTTGCCCCACAATGGTGGAACGAACTGCCCACCAGTTAGGACAGCCGAAACCCATCCAATCTTTCGCCGTCGACTAAAGACGCACTTCTCCAACCATTATCTGAAAAAATATATATAATAATAATAATAATAATAATCAAACCCTAACTAACCTTATTGTCATGCACTTGTCCTAATATACTAACCTACACTGTAGCACTCAATCATCTATGCTGACGATTTAGTCATACTGTCCCCCTATAGTGCTGGTTTACAGCAATTGCTTAAAGTCTGCGCTGTGTATGGTATATACAACATGATATCAAATTCAACCCTAACAAGAGTGTTGTTATGAGAGTGAAAACTAAGGAGGACCAGAAGCAAAAGTGTCCCTCCTTCTTGCTGTCTGACTGCGCTCTAGATGTGGTGAAGAGTGTGTGATATCTGGGTCACAATATCACTGATGATGACATGTGTGATGATGTTGATGTGCAGCGCCAGTGCTGCAGACTGTACGCTGTAATGGGAAATATTAAACGACAAAGCGATGGGCCATTTTATAAATCATTCTGAGTCATTATTAATAATAGAAACGTTTATTTCACTGTGGCCACAATGAAAGGACAGTTTACATACAGATACATCATGTTCACACATAAAGTGATAAAAGAGGTTTGGGCAGAACATAGTTTAATACACACTTGCAAGATGTAACATTATACTTTCATCATATGATGATGAAAGTAAATAAAAATGGTTCCCAGTTAAGGGAAGTAATAATAACCTTGCTTTGGCTGGCTGTGGAGATTACCTTGGAGTCTCTGTTTGTGACTAAAATGTCCCCACACTTCCATGATGCTCTGCTGACGAACCTGATGTTTAAATGTATGTGTCGATTATTAGAGTAAAAAAAACAAGATAATAGGGGCCATTAGTGATGTAGAACAAAGTGATACAAGGTACTCCTCTGGTTTGTGGAAACATTGGAATCGATGCCTTTATGAATTTTAATCTATGTCGTTGGCCTTGTTTCTTTTGTAATTGTATTCTTGTTGCTGTTTTGTATTATGTGTAATATGGACCTTGAGTCTGAAATAAAGTCTTCATCATCATCATCATCTCATCATCATCATCATCATCATCATCATCATCACTCAACACTTTGATGAACATTGTTACTCAGCTGATAGAGTCGTGCCCTTCCTTCCTGATGTCTTGTCGTACAGAACTTGTAAGTCGCTTTGGATAAAAGTGTCAGCTAAATGACTAAATGTATTGTTATTCTTGTTGTGTTGTTGTTGTTGTTGTTGTTGTTGTTTTCGTCCTCTTCGCCTCCAGCGGAACACCGATCCGGCCGGGTCACTTGGTGATAATGAGGCTCGTGCCCATTCCCATCCTGGTGGCGAGAAACTCCTCTTTGTTCTGGCGCTCTCTCTGTTACACTATTAATTCTGCACCAGCAAATTAAAACCTTTCAAAACTGTTGAAAGAGTTACTATG